>NC_045550.1:60001162-60316162 GCF_009769535.1 Thamnophis elegans
AACAAAATGTGAAACCCACTGCTGGGACCCCTGTGGTAGAGGTAAGTTGACACACATGATCCTGGACAATGACCAGTAAAAGAACCTTTGATTTTACACTGAAAATATTAGAAGAGGGACACACGGACAATTCAAACTCTAATTTTCATGCATTTCATGTATATAGGTTATTTTGGATTGACATGGTGGAGCAGGGGTCAAGGATCCCAGTCTGGATCCGGCTCGCAGGGTGCTTTAATCTGGCCTGCAGGGTTGCCATGGAAATAGCAAAGGAGCAGCCCACTGTTCCTCTTCTAGTGAAAATGCACCCCTTTTTCAGCCTGGATGGCCTTCTACAATGCCCTACTGGCCAAAATGGGGCAAGAGGGGGCTGCGTGTGACCCCCCACCCTCCTTGTGTCCTGTTTTGGCTGGCAGGATGCTGCAGAAGTCGTCGCCCGGCCAACCAGTGGAGGGAGATCCTATCAACACTCCTGGGTTAGTGGGGTTAGATTTAAGGTACGCCAGATAAGAACAGCAACAAACTCATAATTCCAACCTATGAGAAGGAAGCATCATTGACATCTACGCATTTAAAGTTTAGCAGAAAGCTGTATTTTAATAATGCCATCGGTGGGGCTATGAATCCAAGCCTCAGTGGCAAAGAATGTTTTCCATCAAATAGCCAAAGGAAGATGTGAAATATAAATTCCCATGGAAATATTTTTGACCCAAAATGAAGACTTCACTGTGAAATCAAGAAAGTTGCAGCATTAAAAAAAAAATACCCTATTTTTTCACAGTATAAGATGCATCAAGGTTTTGAAGAGGCAAATTAAAAAAAAAACAGTTTTTGTACTCTGCAGATCTCTCAAAAATGGCCCCCTTTTTTTGAAGGGGATGAATAGCCTTTAGGAGGCTTGTAGAGTCCTCCTGGGGGAGGGGGGGCAAAAATTAGACAAAAATGGCCTGTTTTTCACTCATTTCTACCCTCCCCAGCCCCCAGGAGCACTCTATAAGCCTCCTAAACACTCCGCACGGCCATTTTGGTGAAGGGGGTGGGTTTTCAGTTGGCAAAACATGCTTTATTCAGTGTATAAGACGTGCCCAGATTTTCAGCCTCTTTTTGAGGGGGAAAAAGTGCGCCTTATACTCTGAAAAATACGGTAAATAAATAAAGGGCTAGATAGAAAAATATTAAAAGCTCCTGAAAGCAGGATTTTCCAATTGCTTGAGTATGTCAATAGTGATACACTTCTAATTATAGGGTGTAAATGATCACAAGATCATCTACTTGGGAGAAAACAGATGGAAAGGTAGGATGAGAAGGCCAAAGCGTCAGGAGACCAAATGAAAGAGTGTTGATTTTTGCTTCCGATTTCCTTATACCTCTGGTACCACAAAGCACTTTGAATTAAAATGAAACATCTGGCAGAGATGTCTAAATGAATAAGCAATAAAGTGCTAGCAATGATAGACTGTATGACATCAGCTCCCATTGTGGAAAACAAATTGAAGATATACAGTTGAATTAGCCAAGCACTCAGCCTTGTTTTCCTGATTCATTTATGAAATGAGTATATGTGTATCAGTATGTAATAACATTTAGGCTTCTTCTTTAGATTTATTTTCGACTGACATTATTTCCGCTAGTTTTAGTCTGTAGTGTTCATCAGAAAGAAAACAAGCCGAATAGGACACACCTACTTGGGGCTCAGTGGCTCAGTGGCTAAGATGCTAAGCTTGTCGATCAGAAAGGTTGGCAGTTTGGCGGTTCGAATCCCTAGTAATGGAGTGAGCTCCCATTACTTGTCCCAGCTTCTGCCAATCTAGCAGTTCAAAAGCATATAAAAAATGCAAGTAGAAAAATAGGAACCACCTTTGGTGGGAAGGTAACCGCATTCCGTGCAGCTTCGGCATCTAGTCATGCCGGCCACATGACCACGGAGACGTCTTCGGACAGCACTAGCTCTTCGGCTTTGAAATGGAGATGAGCATCTCCCCTTAGAGTTGGGAATGACTAATTCAGGAGGTACTGACAGGTTCTGGAGAACCGGTAGCGGACATTTTGTGCGAGGGGATATGTGTGCAACGGGAACCTTTACCTTAATTGACCATAGAGTCCACTGAATAACTGTCAGGTGCAGAAAAACTAGAGTCACATATTAAGTTCCAGTTAAACTGATTTATTGCTCATGGGTATGCGCTGGAATTTAACCAACCAATGGCTAGCACCATGTGGGTGCTACATAAGAGTTAAACAAATTCAAGACGGGATGGCCCTGGATCATTTGTAGCTATGGAGAGACTCTAGGCTTATTCCTCTTTTGACTCCACCCTAGGATCTGCCACCCCTTATCTTAGCATAACTTTGGGTCAGTCATTGGTTGCACTCATGCAAGGTGTTTAATGTGTTTGCTACATTGATTCCTTTTCTGGCCTTGGGCTCACAAATTAATCAAAGCAACTGGACTGGATTTATGCAATACACTAAACCAGGGGGTGTCAAAATCGATTTCATTGAGGGGCACATCAGGGTTATGTTTGACTTCAGGGAGCAGGGTGGCCATGGCCAGGGTGGGCGTGGCCAGCTCAATGTCACTCATGTCATCTTCTGCCAGCAAAAACAGGCTCATGAGCTCTGTTTTCACTAGCAGAGGGTTGCAGGAGGATGTGGTAGCCGAAGCTTGGAAGCCTGTTTTCACTGGCAGAAGCACCCCGGGCCAGTCCACTGTTTCCAGGGTGGCTCTGCAGGCCAGATCTAAGTATCCTGTGGCAAGGGTGAAATTCAGGAGGTACTGACAGGTTCTGGAGAACCAGTAGTGGAAATTTTGAGTAGTTCGGAGAACCAGCAAATACCATCTCTGGCTGGCCCCAGATTGGGGTGGGAATGGAGATTTTGCAATATCCTTCCTCTGCCATGCCCACCAAGCACACCCACAGAACTGGTAGGGGAAAAATGCAGCCCCTGTGCCTTGAGTTTGACATCCCTGCATTAAACTATCCAAACAGCAACAGCCAAGGTTAAATAAAACCCAGGAGTTGTGTGAACACAGCAGTGGTGGGTTCCGGATCCTATTGCAACTGGTACACTGCAATGAGGCCCGGTGTCCACCATATGCATGCACGCACGTACTTACCACCCATGATGCTCCAACTGCTCGGCGGAGGCACCGTACTCTCCATGTGTGTGCGCGAAAGCCCCGCTCAGCTCAAATACCGGTAAGTAGGGTGGGCTGGCAAGTGGGCCCTCCGGAGCACCGGAACGGAACGGTATCTGGTGCTCCCAGCAGGCACCGATACACCCGTACTGGGGCGTACCGGTCATTTCCCACCACAGAAACACAGTCACAACCTCTCAGCCCCATTTAATTCACATGTTTGTTGTGATGAAGATAAAAAACATAGGAGACTCCTTATGTAACTTCCTCTAAACTCTAATAGGAAAGGCAGGATATAAATGTAACATCATAATTACCTTCAGCGTAATTATCACCATCATTAATATACCGTGGGAAACTTACTGACTTCCTTCCGAAAAGAGATTGGAAGCATGCCCCCTTTTTAATTAACCTCAATTTAGCTTTGCATCAAGACCCTTTTGTTGAAATGAGCCAGCATCATAACCAATAATTTGAAGTGGTCTCATTTTCACAGGGCATAATTAACCTCAATGTAGAGGCCACCCCAAATGTGGCTAATCAAATGTGCAGGCAAAAGTCCTAATGTCCTCCATGATAGAAGTCAGAAAGTTGCACCTTTTACAGCTAACCAATTTTTGTTTTATGCCTTCGGAGTTAGACAGCAGTGAGGCATAGGAACAGCTGGAGCCTGTTCCCAGTGTGTGCATGTGCAGAGCTGCCAGATTAAAAGAGCAGCTCAGAAATCAGGAATGACTTGGGAGTAAAGCCACAGGTGGATGGTGAATGGCCCAACCCATTGGAAATAAAAGAGGAGCAAAAGGGGAGTGGGATTTTGCAGGAAACAATTCATTCGTTCGTTCGTTCATTTCAGGAGTGTGAAAATCTGTCCGTGAATCTCAGAGACTCTGTGCCCAGTCTTCCCTTGCACTGCACTGTGTTTGGAAAATATTTACATGGCAGCTTTCCAAGCTAGATGAGGTCTGTGGCCATAACTTCACCTTTGAAAGAATGTTTACCAGGCCTTTGCTGAATGTGAATGAGAGCAATTTACATTTGTTTAATAAAAGGGGTTTTCTCGGGACCAGGAATCTGCTTCACGCTTTTTAGGGAAGCCTAGGTCAAAACATTACTACTCTAGAAGTTCCTGATTGAGCCTTGTCCCTGTTGCTATTCAGGATCATTTCTTACCAAGACATTTGAAGCAGTTCATTTCTACTGGGAGGGAAGAACCCATAGGTTTGGTAGTGAATGCAGTCTACATATGTATGGGGGACTACCACACTTATAGGGTTTCCTGCTTGAGCAGAGGGTTGGACTAGAAGACCTCCAAGGTCCCTTCTAACTCTGTTATTCTGTTATTCCAATGATGTTGCCTTGCCTGGTAATAAAAAGAAAAGGAACATCAAGAACTCAACAATTCAACCCTGAGCTTCATCTATTCTCCACTATGCTTTCTTTTTGTTTGATGTTGAATGCAGTTCAGACTCCTTTGAGAACAGGGTAGGTTATATGTGCCATAAACCATCAAAACAAATAAAATTCACTACACAATTGTACCATCCACATGGGCAACAACTCAGTTATCTAAGGACCTACTGGTGGTTGGTTTGTGTCCTCATGTACTTGACCCCATTATTGGATCCAAGTCCTCTCTTTCTACCACTGCTAGAAATAGCCATTTCAAGGTTAAAAGCTTTTTCTTACCCGATTGTTTGTGTAGAGTTGACTCCCAGAAGAATTGCACTTAGAGTCAGATTACTTAAAGTTTATAAAAGCATCCCAGACCATCTTTTTCATGGTCTCCTGGCCACTTCCAGGAAATTCCCATCGGTCTCCTTAGATGATGTGATTATATGCCATGGCTTTTTTTTTCATTTCTATAAAGGCTCTTTATTTTACTTTCTAAAAGGGCTCTTTATTTTATTTTATACAACTGAATTATTGCATCCATTGTTTCATTCTGTATGGTACTAAATTTAATTATAAAAACATAATACGTTACAGGTAGTCCTCAACTACCTGTAACCTATTATGGTTTTCCCAGTTGCAATGTATGGGTGTGAAAGTTGGGCCATAAGAAAGGCTGAGCGCCAAAGAATTGGGATCTTTGAATTATGGTGCTGGTGAAGACTCCTGCAAGTCCCTTGGACTGCAAAATGATCAAATCAGTCAGTCCTAGAGGAGATCAACCCTGACTGTTCTTTAGAAGGCAAGATGAAACTCAAATACTTTGGCCACCTAATGAGAAGGAAGGACTCACTGGAGAAGAGCCTAATGCTGGGAACGATTGAGGGCAAAAGAAGAAGGGGATGACAGAGAAGGAGATGGCTGGATGGAGTCACCGAAGCAGTCAGTGTCAGCTTAAATGGACTCCAGACGATGGTAGAAGATAGGAAGGTCTAGAGGAACATTGTCCATAAGGGTCATGATGGGTTGGACATGATTTCGCAGCTAACAACAACAAAGTCCTCAACTTATGCGTGCAATTGGGAACAGAATTTCTGTTACTAAGGAAAGCAGTTATTAGGTGAGCGGTGCCTGATTTTACAACTTCTTTGCCATGGTTGTTAAGTGAATCACTGCAGTTATTAAGCCAATCATGTGGTTGTTAAGCGAATATGGCTCCCCCTATTGATTTTGCTTGTTGGAAGTTGGCTGGGAAGGTCACAAATGGTGACCCCATGAATTCTAGGATGCATTCTGCAGCTGTTGTGAATACACACTGGTTGCCAAACACCTGGATTTTGATCATGTGACCATAGAGATGCTGCAACATGTATAACTGCAAGACCTGGTCATAAGTCACTTTTTTCAGTGCTGTTGTAACATTTGAGTTGGTCAAGTGTTGAGTGTTGGTCAAGTGTTCTGGCCCCCCTCCGTCCGGTAATGAAGGCAGACACAGGCTTAGCTATTTGCCACAACAGTCAAGTATTATAACAATAGCGCTTAGACTTATATACTTCTTTACAGGGCTTTTACAGCCCTCTCTAAGCGGTTTACAGAGTCAGGGTGTTGCCCCCACACAATCTGGGTCCTCATCAGTGATGGGTTGCTGTGGGTATGGCCTGGTACGGCTGTACTGGTAGTGGCCAGGAGTAGCTGAGAGCATACCGGTACGATGGCTCATTTGGCCGACCTGCCCACCCGCGCTCTATAGGCTGTTTTTATGCCAAAAGGCACACTGAACACACATACGTGGGTGTCGCAATGGATTGCACATGTGTATGCAGTGCACATCAGGCGTGCGCATGGAGAGACGGTGAACAGTGTACCGGTAGCGACAGTAAGAGCAACCCACTATTGGTCCTCATTTTACTCACCTCAGAAGGATGGAAGGGTGGATCAAGGTGGGTTTCAAAAAATTTTAGAACCTCTTCTGTAGGTGTGGCCTGCTTTGTAGGAGTGGCTTGCTGGACATGTGACTAGGTGGAAGTGGCTTGGCAGTCATGTGACTGGGTGGGCGTGGTCAACTTGTAAAATGTGGTGAAACCCACTTAACAACACTCTTGCTTAGCAACCAAAATGTTGGCTCAGAAACTCTGGCATTTGAAGCATGCAAGTCTTAAAGCTGTCAAGTTACAAGACTCTTGCGCCCCTAACCCTTTAGAAAAAAAACCCAGGGGTGTTCAAACTTGACAGCTTTAAGACTTGTGGACTTCAACTCCCAGAATTCCTCCTCTCACTCTTCATCTTGATGATGTGTGGACGGGCGAGGGGAGGGAGCTGGAACCGGTTCTAAATGGCACTGTAGAGTTGTGGAACCTCTTCTATAGAAGAGGTTAGAACTGGCAGGAACCCACCCCTGATCAAGGTGTTCCCAGATGTTTGCCACACAGAGAGACATTGCATATGTTCTGTCCTTTGACACTAACACTTTTTCTTCCTCTCTTATTGTACTTGCCCTAAAGCTACAATGACGAAAACAAAGAGAATGGTTGGTCTTTGTTTCTGTATTCCCTACTCTAGGTCCATAGAATGATGGACTAATGTTGCAACTACTTAGAAGCAATGTATCATTCAATGAAGCTTCATAGATTTTTTTTTTTCCTAATGTCTCTGCGTGGCAATTAAAAATTCCTTTTCTTTAAAAACCAAGGAATGAGAACAATTGCAGAAACTGAGGGAGACTCACTGTGAGATTTAAAAACTGAAAAATGCATACTAAATAAATAAATCCATCAGTCGATCCAAGGGTGGCTTGACAGAGATTTCCCAGACTCTGTAAAAAAAATACCTGCTTGCAGTCAATCTTTTTATTTGTCCCTTCATTCAATTTATATAGCTGCCTACCTGACATGCATCACACTGGGAAGCTCAGAGAGTTAAAAATAACAAAACAGAGTAAGCAAACCTTTTAACTGCTCTCCATACCACATGCAAGCTCCCCCCTTTCCTCTCCAGCCCCCTGCCCAAGCTGAGCCACATTTTCTGTTGTTAACATTGTTAGAACAATTGGCTTGCCTTCAGAGATTGTGGGTGCTCCATCAATGGAGGTTTTTAAGATTGGGCAGCCATTTGTCTGAAATGGTACAGGGTCTCCTGCTTCAGTAGGGAATTCGAGTAGAAGACCTCCAAGACCCCTTCCAACTCTTATTATTCTGCTATTCTATTGGTCACTTGAGTCAGCAGCTTATAAAGAAAAACCTTCGAGGTAGCATCATTGGAAGCTTGATGCAACATTGCATCAAGCTTCCAAACAAATAGCTGTTAATTGCAAGGGAGGTGTAAAGAGCCCAATAAAATATTAATCATTCTTCAAATGAACAAGGATCTACAGCCTTAGTCCTTTAGAGTGCATTGGTATGATTAAAATAATGGAAGGAGGTATGAAATAAGGGGGTTTTGCATCATTAAATCAGAAGAATGCTTGACCTTAGGGCAGTGGTGAAATTCAAATGTTTTCACTACCGGTTCTGTGGGTGTGGCTTGGTGGGTGTGGTAGGTGTGGCTTGGTAGGCATGGCAGTGGAAGGATCCTGCAAAATCTCCATTCCCACCTCATTCCAGGGGAAGGATACTGCAAAATCTCCATTCCCAACTCACTCCTGGGAAAGGATACTGGAAAATCTCTATTCCCATCCCAATCCAGGGGAAGGATACTGCAAAATCTCCATTCCCAACTCACTCCTGGGAAAGGATACTGCAAAATCTCCATTCCCATCCCACTCCAGGAAAAGGATACTTGCAAAACCTCCATTTCCACCACACTCCAGGGAATGGGTACTGCAAAACCTCCATTCCCACCACACTTCAGGGGAAGGATACTGCAAAATCTCCATTCCCATCCCACTCCAGGGGAAGGATACTGCAAAATCTCCATTCCCATCCCACTCCAGGGGAAGGATACTTGCAAAACCTCCATTTCCACCACACTCCAGGGGAAGGGTACTGCAAAACCTCCATTCCCACCACACTCCAGGGGAAGGATACTGCAAAATCTCCATTCCAATCCCACTCCAGGGGAAGGATACTGCAAAATCTCCATTCCCATCCCACTCCAGGGGAAGGATACTTGCAAAACCTCCATTTCCACCACACTCCAGAGGAAGGGTACTGCAAAACCTCCATTCCCACCATACTGCAGGGGAAGGATACTGCAAAATGTCCATTCCCATCCCACTCCAGAGGAAGGATACTGCAAAACCTCCATTCCCATCCCACTCTTGGCCAACCAGATGTGGAATTTTCCAGTTCCCCAAAATTTCCACTACCGGTTCTCCAGAACCTGCTGGATTTCACCCTGCCTTACGGAGGGGATAAACTAATGGGAGAGGAGAACAAAAGACCCATCTGAACCATGGTTTCCAACAATGCTTGACTTCCAAGCCCAAATGAAAGGACAAGAAACAGTAACAACAATCAGTTCCTGCATTGGCCCTAGTCTGAACTGAGCATTAGTTTGATCTAACTACCAACCCACTGCAAACTAGTCTGGGGTTTCTGAAGTTGGCTTTAAAAAATAGGCCAGGAGCATTACAAGAAACAAGATGGACAGGTGCAGTGGCCTAGAGGTGGAACTCTTGCCTCACAATCAGAAGGTTGTGAGTTTGATCCTAGGTAGAGGCAGATATTTCTCTCTCTTGGCACCCTTATTAATTTTTATTTATTTAGTTTGTCACTCATGTACAAGATAACAGGAATAAGAATAAACATGAATAAGAACACAGGAAATGGGGACAAATAAATTGGGACAGTAGGAGAGGGATGTTAGGCACGCTGGTGCACTTATGCATGCTCGTTACTGATCTCTTAGGAATGGCGTGAGGTCCACAGTAGACAGTTTAAGGTTAAAGTTTTGGGGGTTTGAGAATGTAACAACGGAGTCGGGTAGAGCATTCCAGACATTGACCACTCTGTTGCTGAAGTCGTATTTTCTGCAAACTAGTTTGGAGCTGTTTACCTTGAGTGTATCTATTGTGTGCTCGTGTATTATTGTGGTTGAAGCTGAAGTAGTCATTGACATGTAGGATGTTGTAGCAGATAATTTTGTATCCGGCCATTAAAACACTCTGCTAGCTCCATTACATTGCCCAGACTCCACCCTGCAAGGGATTATGGGGTCATTAAAAGATGGTGATGATTACGGGACACAATCATCTTAGGCTGTCATTGTCAGTGTGCCGCGGTTAGGCCAGGTCAAGATATAGACCAGGGTTTCTCAACCTTGAGAAGTTTAAGGTGTGTGGACTTTCTGAGACTTGAAGTCCACACACTGTAAAGCTCTACAGCAGTGATGGAGAACCTTTTTCACCTTGGGTCCCAAAAGCACACAGACACTCACACACATGTGCCCACCCCCATAACTTAATGCCCCCCATGCTGTGGCTTTTGCGCATGCATATGTGACCTCCTCCTGCTGCCCTACACATGCACGCATGGCTTTCTTGGAGCCTGGGGAGGGTGAAAACAGCCTCTCCACCCTGCTGGAGGCCAGAAATGGCCCATTTTCTGACTTCCGGTGAGCCTGGTAGGTCCATTTTTCACCCTCTCCAGGCTCCAGAGGCTTTCTAGGAGCTTGGGGAGGATGAAAAACACCCCAACATGCAAACATGCAGAATGCTCGTTGGGCCATTTTTCTCCTTCCAGAGAAAAGCTTCCTTGAAGCCTCCAGAGGGTGAAAAATGGCTGATAATCAAGGCCGAAAATCAGCTGGCCAGCACACGCATGCGCAATGGAGCTGACAGGGCAACATCTCGCGTGCCCTCGGAAATGGTTTCACATGCCACCTGTGGTATGCGTGCCATAGGTTCACCCTCATGGCTCTACAGGTTAAGAAACAGTGACATAAACATTACAGGGCTTCCAGAAAAGGTATTTTATTCTATGGTAGTGTTTCCTCACCTCAGAAACTTCCAGGATTGTGGACTTCAAATCCCAGGATTCCACAACCAGCATGGCCATTGGTGAGAATTTTGAGATTTGAAGTGCATACACCTGAAGGGGCCACAGTTGGGAATTTTTGTTGTAAGGTGTATCTTGGAAGCCCGTCCTAATCCTTCACTGTCTGTTTATAAGGACAACCTCAAAGTGAATCAGTCCTGAATCTTTTTCTCATGCTTTCTACTTTGGCAGAGCTGAGCAACCATTTCTCATTTCCCATTTCTTTCCCAAAGCCAGAGCTACATTCCTATGTAGTGAGGAAATGTTTACAATGACTGTCTATATGTTACATGTGCCCAGGGGTGGGTTGCTAATCCCGTTCCAACCGGTTCGGTTGGAACGGGGCCGGCGGCGTCCTCATGCACGCGCGCAGTTCACGCATGCATCTTAGCGCCTGCGCGAGTCTCCAGCTGCTCGCGGAGACTCGCGCAGGTGCTGTATGTGCCATCCAGCTGCTCGCGGAGGATTGCGCAGGCGCTGTATGTGCCATGCACAGAAGCCTTCAAAGACCGGTAAGGAGCGCAGGGTGGGCCCTTCGCCGTTCCCGGAAGTTACTTACTTCCGGGTTCGCCAACCAACCGGTTTGCGGGGACCGCCGCGAACCAGTTGAAACCCACCCCTGCATGTTCCTCTCATTTTAAACGAAGCACTATTTTCAAACAAAGAACGGAACAATGATCGTTTGCAAAAGAGCAGCTGTGTCTGTTTCAGGTGGATGCCTATATTTCTCCAGATTTTGAAAGGTGAGGAGGAGGTTAGTTGCAGTATTCTAGTTTCTTTTCATTTCTGGGAGAAAGGGAAGGGTGAAGACAATGACTGAGGAAGAATCTCAAAAGCTAGTTGGATTATTATTTTCTATTTTTGCCTCAAGGTAGTATTGATCAGAAATGTACCTCCACCTGGGCTCCTACCATGATCTCAACATAATGCCTTTCTTTTAAAAAAAAAAAACAAAGTTTTTTTATTTTTACAAAACAAACAACACACACAAAAAATAATCATCTTACATTACATCTTGTAGAAAGTGTGTCAATTGGTTACAATTAGCTTTCGTGCATCTCTTCCAGAGTCATTACTTACATTCATATCGAATATCAAAGTTCTTGATGAGTCTTACTTTCGACATATCGTAGTTCTCATTTAACTGAAATTGTTTTAATGTCCTTTTGCCTAGAATAATCCATAGTTAAAAAACCACAACCACCTAATGGCATTTCATTACTTATTACAGAGTCATCCAATAGCCTTAAACCTTTATAACATATTCTAAACAAAAATTAGTTGACAAAATTTCTAAGCCCTTTTCTCCCCCCCAAATCACTGTTTACAATTTGTGTCCACGTTCCTTTTGTTATGGTGGTACATATATGTATCATTAACTGTATCCCTTATCCTTATCATTCCATTGTTAGTTGTTATAATTAATATTGGTTAACAAAAAATCCTTTACTGTTATATCTATTTTCTTCTCATCAAACCAACATATACGTATACCTTATTGCCCTTATCAATTATTTATTTAACATAACCATCTATAAGTTACTAAATTACTACTTACTAATTATAAAACTTAGTTAGATTTTTTGTTATCTACTTTCATATATCCAATAACATTATACCTTTATAACATATTCAAAATAACAATTAATTATTAAAATTTCTAAAACTTTTTTTCCCAAATCATTGTTTGCAATTTATATCCAAATTCCTTATATTAAACCAGTATATATATATATATGTCATTAACTATAACTCTTATCATTTCATTATTATTATTATTATTATTATTATTATTATCATTAATGTTTGTAACAAAATCATTTATCCAGCTTCCTCACCTCCAGCCAACATAGAAATATACCTTGTTATCATTATCAACTATTTATTTAAGCAAGCAATCTAAAGAATTACTAAATTCCTACTTACTAATCATCAAAGTTAGCTATTATTATTATTTTTTATTATTGATTTTCATATATCAACCTGTGTCCTGCCAGAAAGCATGTAACATAATGCCTTTCTCAATTGCGACAAACCAGGTTCACAAAGGAAGGGTCAATTAAATTGATTTGTTGTTAAAAATCTTGGCACAACTCAACTAATGAGGGGCATCTGCTAATAGTTAGATGAGGATCATTGCCATTCAAAGGGGGTTGGATTTAGTTTTCTTGTGCCTACGTAGGGATTCTGGGCTGATCCCCCTTTTCATTCCACCCTGGGTTCTTCCATCACTTCTCCATGAACACAAGCACAGTTTCTTGTTGTTGTTAGTTGCAAAATTGTATCTGACCCATCGCAACCCCATGAACAACATTCCTCTAGGCCTTCCTGTCCTCTACCATCCTCTGGAGTCCATTTAAGCTCACGCCCACTGCTTCGGTGACTCCATCCAGACAGGCTCTATGGTTGTGGGCTGGCTGCTGGAAGACTCTCTGTCTGGAAGACTCTCTTACAGAGAGTTCCAACAGCAAGCCCACAACCATAGAGTGCACTCCTAGAGCAGCTGCTGTTGGAAGACTCGGCAGCCTAGTTTTGGAGTTTGGAACCAGAGAAGACGTTATGCTCTGAGCACGGCAGCGACTGCTGCAGGGAGAGCTGGGCCCAGACATGTTGAAGCTAGGAGGCATGCCTGCTGTGGGAGGAACAGGCGCTCGCGCAACCCCCTTCTCCAGCCAGGCAGAGCTCCATGCACTGACCTAGGGGATATCCCTAATGTGCCAAGCCGTGGGAGCTGGGGAGTGGGCAGAGTGCCATGTTGCTTGGCACCTTAGAGATACTCCCTAGGTCAGTGAATGGTGCTCTGCCCGGCTGGAAAGGGGGTTTGCTGGGTGGTTACTCGTGAGCATGGTCACCTCATGGCTGCTTCGCCCCTGAGGATGTACCCGACTCTTCGGGAGCCAGTTCGCAAGGGAGCAGCCACCCGGCAACTCCCCCCTCCAGCCAGATAGAATGCCACTCCCCAACCTAGTGGTATCACGAAGGCACCAAGCAATGTGAGAGCCTTTCCCCCCCCCCAGCTCTTGAGGTTTGGCACCTTCAGGACACCACTATGTCAGTGAACGGTGCTCTGCCTGGCCGGAGGGGGGGTTGTCCAGGGGGGTTATTTTCGGGGGTGAGCTTATATTTTTGCCCACACCAAAAATGTGGCAAGGCTTTAGTTTCAGGACAGGTCGTATTTTCGGGAAAACATGGTATGACATTTGATTACATCATCCTGAAATTATCCTATGATATTACATCTTTATATTCTATTCTATATAGAATTGTTCATCTTTTATTTAAAAAAAGGCTTTTCAACATCTCCATGATCCTCACAGTATTGTATAAAATTTCATATTATCAATCTAGTATATATAAATGCTTTGTTATCATTATTAATCATTTATTTGACTATAGCTATTATTACATTGTACATAGCACTCAAAATGTCCACATAAGACTTATGAAGAAACACTTAGAATACAGACTTTATAAATGGCAAGAGATATTGGACTACACTATCTCTGGAAGGATACAGGATGATGAAATGAAATATCACAATAAATTTTAGTTAAAAAATGGAAAAAGTATAGAGGAAGAAAGAAAAAAAGAGACAAGTCCAGTTTAAAAGTAAGAGGCATTTGTAAAAAGTCCATCCATAAAAAACAAGCAAAGTTAAGGTAGAAAAGATAACACAATAGTTTTAAACCAGGGTTAATTCGCTGCTTATTTTCTTCTGTCTTCAATTTTATTTTAAATTCCAAGTCTTTGGGGTTTTCCCTTCTCTAATAATAAATCTTTTTCTCACCATTTCGACACACTCCTGTACTGCTTCTGTTTCAGAGGCTTGTCCCAACCTTCTGCAGCCATTTTGGTTGCTTCTCTTGTAGCTGGCAAAAATAGCTTTCTCCTGGATCAATCAGGGGCTTTGCGATGCCCCTGAGATTAGCAGGACATGCTCTTCTCTATCACTGTTCCTTCAGAACAGTTTAGATCCAAAAGGACCATCCAGGAACAGAGATATCGACAGCAATCCTGGAGCCCCAAGATTGCATGTCGTGTCGTTGCGACGTGAAGCCCCGCCTCCATTCTTGTCCCCTTCTTCTTTTGCCCTCAATCATTCCCAGCATGAGGCTCTTCTCCAGGGAGGCCTTCCTTCCCATTAGATGGCCAAAGTATTTGAGTTTCATCTTCAGGATCTGGCCTTCTAAAGAGCAGTCAGGGTTGATCTCCTCTAGGACTGACTGGTTTGATCGCTTTGCAGTCCAAGGGACTCGCAGGAGTCTTCTCCAGCACCATAATTCAAAGACCCCAATTCTTTGGCGCACAGCCTTTCTTATGGTCCAACTTTCACAGTCATACATTGCAACTGAGAAAACCATAGCCTTGACTATACGCACTTTTATTGGTAGGGTGATGTCTCTGCTTTTTAGTATGCTGTCTATATTTGTCATAGCTTTCCTCCCCAGGAGCAAGCATCTTGTAATTTCTCAAGCACAGTAGGGATGGGAATGCTACATGCAAATTAATTATTGGGGAGAAGTAGATAATGAGTTCAATTCCACTTCATTACCCCTCATGAATTTAGGGGATATGTAAAGATACAGGTAATCCTTGACTTACAACAGTTTGTTTAGAGACTGTTCAAAGTTACAACAGCGCTAAAAAACTGTGACTTATGATCGTTTTTCACATACGACCTTGGTAGCATCCCCATGATCATGTGATCAAAATTCAGATACTTATCAACTGACTCCTATTTAAGACGGTTGCATAAACCGTCATGTGAAATGGGGGTCGTGTGATCCTCTTTTGTGACCTTCTGACAAGCAAAGTCAATGGGGAAGCCAGATTCACTTAACAACCATGTCATTGATTTAACAACTGCAGTTATTCACCTGCGGGACTTGTGGCAAGAAAAGTTGTAAAATGGGGCAAAACTCACTGAGCAACATAATTGTGGTCGTAAGTCGAGGACTACCTGTATGGCGGAATTTGTGCTGTTCAGGTAGAAAACTGGGAGGTAAAGGTGGCAGACAGGCACAGATTGAAAACTGTAAAAACGCATTCGTATTCTGAGATAACGGCATTGGACTCTAATGGTGATGTTTGATTTTCATGATGAGGAAGGTCATCTTGGTACATAAAAGTACTCCGTTTTTACATTGGGTGCTTGTCTTCCAAAGCCTCCTGGGAGGACCTGATGTGGCAAATGCAGCATTCAACCTGTCATAGCCTGTGTCAGTGCAAGCTCACTTCTAATTGACAAACATGAAGAGTGTGTTTTCCAAAACATCGGCTTGCCGTGAGGTGACAGGTCAATGACATCTCTGTTATTTGCGGCCTATTTGGAGGAATAAGGATTCCACTTGAGTGCTCCATGCCAGAAGATTTGACCTCCCACCGAAGAACGTCTAGGCCAAACAATAACAAATGGAAGGAGCGTGTGTTTTCACAAGAAATGCTCTGCGGGAGCCATCCAATCACACATTTAAGTTCTGTTCTCTTACTTCACTTATTTATTTATATCCCACATTTATTATTTTTATAAATAATTCAAGGCGGCAAATTCAGACGACCTCCTGTTTTCCCCACAAGAATCCTGTGAGGTGAGTTGGGCTGAGAGAGAGAAAGCATGGCCCAATGTCACCTCAACAGCTTTAACGCCTAAGGTGGGGCTAGAACTCACAGTCATCTGGTGATTAGCCAAAGTCACCCCGCTGGTTTCAATGCCTAAGGCAGGACTAGAATTCACAATCTTCCAAGTAATCATTTGAGTATGAATTTACCTCAGTTTGTGCAATCGCAAATCAAGACTGATTGCTTGGGTGATCTATAGAAGTCAAAATGGCGACCTCATGTAATGAAACATCCATATTCTTCATGTAAGCATAAGAGACAGGGCCTTTATCACCTGGTTGCAGCCAGTTTCTTAACTCTTATGTGGACATCTGCGTTCTCCTGAATGTAGAATACAGCTGGTCCTCAACTTACAACAGTTCATTTAGTGACCATTCAAAGTTCCCAAAAAAAAGTGACTTATTCCCATTTTTCACACCTATGACCATTGCAGCATCTCCATTGTCATATGATCAAAATTCAGATGCTTGGCAACTGGCTCCTATTTATGATGGTTGGAGTTCCTGGGGTCATACGAAACCCTTTTGTGGCCTTCTGACAAGGAAAAGTCAATGAGGGAGCGAGAGTCACCTAACCACCATGTTACTAACTTGACATCTGCAGCGATTTCACTTCACAACTGTGGGGAGCAAGGTCATAAAATGGGGCAGAACTCAACAAATGTGTCACTTAGCAACAGAAGTTTTGGGTTCGATTGTGTTCGTAAGTCCAGGACTACCTGTATATCACTGCCCTTTGTGGTAGAGAGTTTATGCTACCGTGTTTCCCCAAAAATAAGACAGGGTCTCATTTTCTTTTGATCCCTGAAATAATTGCTTGGCCTTATTTTTGGGGAGGTCTAATTACTTTTGAGGTGCATGGTCATCTCTTGGCTGCTGCTGTGTTCAGCATCGCTGGGCCTGCCACTCTTTTTGCAGTGGCCATTAGCATGACAGAGGGGGTGGGGAGGCTAGGTTGTGAGAGCGGCCATTAGGTAAGGGGGTGTGGGGCGTGGGGCATGTTCCCACCTCCATTGTCCCCCCTCCGGCCTTGCCTCCTCACCTCATGTTATTTGCACGGCAAGCAACCAGAGGAAATGGTGGGGACTAGCTGAGCCAGTGGTGGGTTTCAAAAAAATTTGGAACCTCTTCTGTAGGTGTGGCCTGCTTTCCGGGTCCACTGGTGAAACCTCTTCTAACCGGTTCCGTAGATTTGACGAACCGGTTCTACCGAATAGGTGCGAACTGGTAGGAACCCACCTCTGAGCTGAGCATGCATTTAAATATTTTTGGGGAGGGCTTATTTTGAGGGGAGGGCTTATTTTAGCACATGCGCTCAAAAGCCCAATTGGGCCATTTTTCACAAAAACTGGGGCTTTTTTGCCTTCCCTCAGCCCCCAGTAGCACTCTGCAGGCTTCAGCAGGGCTGAGGCAAGGCAAAAATGCCCCCGTTTTTTGTGAAAAACGGGCCGTTTTTCACAAAAATAGAGGCTTTTTTGCCTTCACGAAGCCCTGCCGAAGCCTGCAGAGTGCTGCTGGGGGCTCAGGGAAGGCAAAACCTTTTTTTTCTTACTTACCTCTTCAAAATCTCGGTGCATCTTGTAGTCTGAAAAATACGGGTATTTAATTTTATATTCCGTTTCCTTATCCCACAAAGTATTCAAAACAGCTATACATCTGTATTTTTCTATATCTGGTAAATACTGCAGCTCCAAAAAAAATTGTACGGAAATGTGTATTTCAACTAATAAACTCTTTATATTCAGGAAGCATATGGAGAAATTGCTAAAATTGCCAGAAATGTGCACATGCTTTAAGGACTTTTCACACACGTGTACTGTGTGGGTTTTCAGTCAGATTTTATTCTTTGCAAATTGAAATAAAATGAATTTAATTCAAGGTTGGAGAATCAGAAAAATGAACAAAATTGAACTTGACAAATTTGCCCTTATCAGGTCTCGGCCCATGAAGATTTTACCTTCATAATTTATTTATAACTTCCTTTCTTGCCCTGAGAAGGTAAGGGAGGAGGGGGGAATGCAGTCTAGTATTTTCGGTTATCAAGCCATTTAGATTGCATTTTTTGAAAATGTGGAAAAGAAAAAAGCTTCAGAAATATAAGACAGAAAACCCCCAACAGGTTTAGAGAAAAGTGGCTTATTTGCAGGTTTGGATGCTTAGTTTTAGGGTTATTTATTACTTTACAGATAAAAATCTCTGCATTTCACTAATTATAATATATAATTATAAATTATATTTATATTAATGTGTATTATACTTTATCTGGATTCAGGGGTGGGTTTCTCGCCCCGTTCCAACCGGTTCGGTTGGAACGGGGCCGGCGGCGTCCTCGTGCACGTGTGCGGTACACGCATGCGTACTAGCGTCTGTGCGATGCTCCAGCTGCTCCTGGAGGATCGCGCAGACACTGTATGCGTCCTGCACATGCGTGGAAGCGCAGAACTTGTCAAAAACGGGTAAGGAGCGCGGGCAGGCGGGTGGGCCCTTCGCCGTTCCCGGAAGTTACTTACTTCCAGGTTCGCCGACCAACCAGTTCGCAGGGACCGCCATGAACCGGTTGAAACCCACCCCTGTCTGGATTTTAAAAGAAGTTTTAATGCACAAAAGAGCAGTTTGATCTCAAAGAGAGTACAGCATTTAGCCAACCAGAAATAGCACTAGCACAAGCACTTACATTTACATACCACTTCATAGTGCTTTACAGCCCTTTCTAAGCTGTTTATAGAGTCAGCATATTTCCCCTAACAATCTGGGTCCTCATTTTACTCACCTCAGAAGGATGGAAGGCTGAGTCAACCTTGAGCTAATCAGGATTGAACTACTGGCATTGAACAGAGTCAATCTGCAATAATGTCTTCTAACCACTGCATCATTACAATTCTGGTATATGAAAATGGTACCAAAGAAGCTTCTTTTATATAAAGTAGCCAAGTGGGCATCATCATGACAAGCAAGGAGCCTGTCAAACCTGTCCATGGGTTGTAGACCACCATTGACCTTGGAGTATCCTACAATTCCCTTCCCCCACCCCCAACAAATCCCACAATCATAAGATTGTAGAATCGGAAGGGAAACTTGTCTAGTCCAACTTCTGCTTTGCACAGGCAAACCAATTAAGCCATCAATGATAGGTGACTGACTAACACCTTAAAAATCTCCAGAAAAGGAGACCCACCAGCGTCCGGTTTAATTTAGGAAGTTGTTCCTTGTATTGAAACAAATTCTAAATAGCTGCAAATTCTACCCATTATTTCTGGTCTTATTTTTTGGGAAACTCTGATGGAAAAGGCTTCAGGAATCAACTTTGAGGCAAAATCCAGAGCCGGAGTCCCGGAAGGCAGTTCATAACTGTGTACAACTACCTCCGGGTAACTCCTGAGATACAGCTGGAACCAATCGTATCGGCTCTACCATTCCATTGGATTATTACAGCGACGTGGAGAGAGGGAGGGAATCTGCTGCTTGGGTAACAGTCTATCCTCCATATTAATCTACCCAGGCCTCGTTCTGGAGAAGACACTCCAGCTTTGACCTCTTTCCAAAGCACGATACCATAGTCTTTTGAGACTGAATGATGCCAATGATTTTTTGGTAGCCATGGAAAATAGTTATTGACTCCCTTCCCTGTGCCTTTCCTTCATGTATTTGAACAAGCTAACTTGTCTACCCTAAGCCTTTCTTTCTCCAGGTTGAACATTGCCTAACCTTATAAGGCATGTCCTCAAGACCTTTTGTTGACCTTCTATGAATCCTCTCCAACCTATGGAAATGTGGTATCCAGAAAAATGCAGTGTACTTCATGGTTGTCAGATGGAACCAAGGGTGGATTGCTGGGGTTTGCACAGGTTTGAGTGATCCTCTAGCTAGGATTATGCCTGTTTGGCAAACCCCCAAACCCCCTGGCTGGCCATGCCCATTCTGCCCCTCCCCTCCCAGGATTCTCCACATGGCCCATTCATTATTCCAGGTAAGTGCAGGGTGCTTGGAGACTCAGGGAGGGGAGTGGGGAAATGGGCCTACTGGAGGTTCCGGAAGTCCGGAAATGGACCTATTTCCAGCCTCCAGAGAGCCTCCAGAGAGCCTCCAAAGCCCCGAGAAAGCAGTTTTTGGCTTACCGGAGTCTCAAGGAAAGCCTCCAGAACCTGGGGAGTGTGAAAAAGCCCCCCCCCAGTGGTGCAGGAGGCTGACTAGGCCACACCCACCATAGCCACACACTCCCAGCAATGGGGCAGTGAACCCATTGCTGCAATTTTTGCAAGCAACCAGAACCACTTGTGAATAGACTCAAGCAGAAGCTCTATTGTTACTCAACTATGTTTCAAGAATTTCACCAGCCTGGCTGCATTCCCTTGGGAACAGTCATATAAGGCTTTAAGTATTCCGCGGGAAGTTAGGCCTGCTCTGCTTCCTGCAGTACAAAGATTCAAAGCTTGTTTCCCTCTTAACACCTCCCGCCAGATTAGTTGGAGATTGTATCACGGGATGGTCTCACATTGCCCAGAAGAAAGAAATAATGGTTTCACTTGTCTTTGAGATGGTGCTGCTTCTAATAGAGCACCGAACTATATTATTCTTTTTGGCAGCTGTCTCCCACTGCTTAGTGGTGAATGGAATTGGAAGGGGAAAAAAACTACATTTGATTTGATTTCATTCACACTGAGTAAAAATCAAACATAGCGAACGTGATTCCTCTCCAGTTATGTCAGTAGCAATTCTTCCCTCCTGTCATTTTAAGCAGGATTTGTTTAGTATCCTGCCAATGATGCTGCTTTGTCCTACATATTGGCAATAAAAATTAGAACACCAAATACAAGTTAGTTGGATGTTGCATCTGCCAGGCCGATATCTGCAAAACTTAGCAAGGAGTCACAGAGAGTCTCGAACCAATTAAACAAACTAATTGTTTCCTGCAAACTCCACTCCCCTTTTGCTCCTCTTTTATTTCCTCCCTGAGGGGCCATTCATTGTCCACCTGTGGCCTTATTCCCAAGTCGACCCTTGTTCTTTAGCTGTTCCCTTCGTCTGGCAACTCTGTGCATGCACACACTGGAAACAGGCTTCAGCTGTTCATCTGCCTCACTGATATCTGACTCTGAAAGCAGCTGATAACTGGCATATGGCTCTGGCCCCCTCTCTGCCTCCGATGCAGAGCCCTCATCAGAGCCTTCCCCAGACTCCAGGACTGGCCCATGTTCCTCCCCAACCTCCTCACTGTCTGAATCTGCTACCAGCTCTACTGGCCACTGGTTGACCACAACATCAGGTAGAAACAATTACCCTTCAGCATAATAAACTGAACATTATTTATACAATTGTGAACTATAGATGAGAGAGAGAGAGAGAGAGAGAGAGAGAGAGAGAGAGAGAGAGAGAGAGAGAGAGAGAGAGAGAGAGAGAGAGAGAGAGAGAGAGAGAGAGAGAGAGATCCTGCTTCATTGTATATTGACACTCAGTGATTTTCTTCTATCTTACATCTTATTAAAGGTGACAATTTAGTGTATTGAGCAGCATAATTATCATATTGGGTAGCTGGGCAGAAAATCTAAATTTAAGTCCTTCCTGGGTAACTCTGCGATATTGTCAGAGCCACCACAGGTATTCCATCTCTCAACTCCACCAACCTAAAAGGACTTTTGTGGTAACGGTAAAAAGATTGCCATATTAAGCTTCTTAGAGAAAATGCAATCAATACATTCCATGAATAAACTTTTGCAAAGGTCCTTATCAGCATGGCTTAAAGAGTTGGGAGCAAAGAGAAGAGATGAAGAAAAAAAAATATGCATGGATTTTTCCAACCAAAATCTGAGGGCAAGATTTGTTTGGGTTTTTCCCCCCCAAACATATCATCATGGATTATTCTTAGAAGTGGGGGGGGTAGTATTTGGCAGGTAACTCAAATTGTGCCAATCTAACACAGAAAAGAAATAACAACAATCAATTGCTGGAGTATTTAATGATCTGTGGAATTATTGTTACAAGTTACAGAATAGAGTTGGAAGGGACCTTAGAGGTCTTCTAGTCCAACCCCCCGCTCAAGCAGGAGACCCTATACAGCAGGAGATAGATAGCTGTCCTGTCTCTTCTTAAAAACTTCCAGTGGTGAAACAACTTCTGAAGTCAAGCTTTCCACTAGTTAATTCTATCACTATTAGGAAGTTTCTCCTTAATTCCAGGTTGCTTCTCTCCTTGAATAGTTTCCATCCATTGTTTCTTGTCTTGCCTTCTGGTGCTTTGGAAAATAAGTTGACCCCCCCCCCTCTTCTCTGTGGCAGCCCCTCAAATAATGGAACACTGCTGTCATCCCCAGTCAGAGGTGGTATTCAGCCAGTTCTGACAGATTCTGGAGAACCGGTAGCAAAAAATTTGAGTAGTTTGCAGAACCGGCAAATAGGCTCCCCCCCCCCCCGCCTCTCGGCCTCCCAGCTGATCTTCTTTTGTGGCCCTGAACAGGAGAACGAAACTGGAAAGCAGGTTAGTGGGATGGGGAGGAAATGGGGATTGTGCCATGCATGCCCACCAAGCCACACCCACCAAATCATGCCCACCAGGCAGGGGTGGATTTCAACTGGTTCGCGGCGGTCCCCGCGAACCGGTTGGTCGGCAAACCCGGAAGTAAGTAACTTCCGGGAACGGCGAAGGGCCCACCCACCCGCCCGCGCTCCTTACCCGTTTTTGACAAGTTCTGCGCTTCCACGCATGCGCAGGACGCATACAGCGCCTGCGCGATCCTCCAGGAGCAGCTGGAGCATCGCACAGACGCTAGTACGCATGCGTGCACTGCGCGCGTGCACGAGGACGCCGCCGGCCCCGTTCCAACTGAACCGGTTGGAACGGGCCGAGAAACCCACCCCTGCTACCAGGCCACGCCCACAGAACTGGTAGTAATAAAAATTGAATCCCACCACTGTTCCCAGTTCTTCTTTTTTTTGTAGACTAGTCATATCCAATTCCTACAACCATTTTCATATACTTTAGTCTCCAGGCCCTTAATCATCTTAGTTGCACTGAGGTAGGCGGGTGAAGGGTTAGGAGGGACCCTACTAGTACTAGCTGGGATTTGAACCCAGGTCTCCTGCACCAAAGAGCTTAACTCTAACCACTACCCTATCCAATGGATGAATGGATATGTTGTACTGATTAAGATTTAGACTTGGACCTGTCACTTTAATTGAACTTCGCATTAGTAGAAAAAAACCTCCTTTAGGACTTGCCAGTTAAAGGCCAAATTAAGGGAGCAGGCAGAAAATATATCCAATTGCTAGGTGCAATTCACAAAAAACACCTATCAGGATAATTTTGTTAGCTATCATCATGAGCCAGGGCAATTGCTGGATGGACCTTAGTGTTTTCTTTTCTAAATAACAATTGAAGTATAAATCAATTGCCACACTGCAGAATGAAAGGAGTAACTGCAAGTCTAAATGTAATTACTGATATTACCTTACGCTTATATGTCCCATTGTAACCGCATGCCTTATTGATATCTTGCACCAAAGACAGAGATTATCTAGAAAATGAGCAAATTCGATTCACCGTGATTGATTAGTCCTCCTCCTCCTTTTCCTTCCTTTCCTTTTCGTCCTCCTTGGTCCAGGTCTAACATCTTAACCATTTATATTACACTAACACTTTTAAAGAGGTTTTTTTTCTGATATCTGGTAAGGGAATTGCTTCAAATATTCAAATATACAGCCGTTTACAGTGTCAGCAATATTGTCCCCAACAATTTGGGCCCTCGTTTTATTCGGAAGGATGGAAGGCTGCGTCAACCTTGAGTCAGTCAGGATCGAACTCTAGTCTGTGGGCAGAGTTTCCCTGCAATGCTGTATTCTAACCACTGTTCCACCACACCGCCACATCTTATATGTTCTTTCTCCCTACCTTTTGTGGGTTTGCCCAACCAACAGCCTTGATTTAACACTAGGCAAAATAAGCATGGACTTAGGCAACAAGGGAGCGAGGGCATCACAGAGATTTTTCCCCTACCTAACATGACCTCAACTCTTTTATTGCCGCACTCAACTTTAGTTTTCAAAACTTACTGTACCTTCGGAATCGCGGTGGCACAGTGGTTAGAGTGCAGTACTGCAGGCTACTTCTGCTGTCTGCCGACTGACTGCAATTTGGCAGTTCAAATCTCACCAGGCTCAAGGTTGACTCAGCCATCCATCCTTCCGAGGTTGGTAAAATGAGGACTCAGATTGTTGGGAGCAATAGGCGGAGACTGTCTCCGGAGATTGATGTCTTTTCAGTTAAGCAATGGAAGGGCTGAGGGCTGAGGGACACCATTGTTGAGCTGTGTTTAGCCACCACAGATATTCCTTCTCTCAATTCTGCCTACCTTAAAGGACTTTCATGGTAACAGTAAAAAGATTGTCATATTAAGCTTCTAAGAGTCTAAATGTGTGTGTGTGTGTGTGTGTGTGTGTGTGTGTGTGTGAGAGAGAGAGAGAGAGAGAGAGAGAGAGTTTGCTTGTCAGAATGTTGTGTGATCACATGACTTTGCTTGTCAGAAAGTGATCACATGACTCCAGGACACTGCCACCGTCATAAATATAAATTGTCTGAATTTTGATCGCATGACCATGGGGCTAGTGCAATGGTCATAAGTCACTTTTTTCAGTGACTTTGTAACTTCCAATGGTCACTAAATAAGCGGTTGTAAGTTGAGGACTACTTGTGGGAAGCAGAATGCTGAACTAGATGGGTTTTTGGCCGCATCTAGTAGAAATCTTCTTCCATTCTGCTGACTAGGGACACGATGGCTCAGTGGCTAAGACGCTGAGCTTGTCGATCAGAAAGGTCAGCAGTTTGGCGGTTCGAATCCCTAGTACTGCGTAATGGAGTGAGCTCCCGTTATTTGTCCCAGCTTCTGCCAACCTAGCAGTTCGAAAACATGTAGAAATGCAAGTAGAAAAATAGGAACCACCTTTGGTGGGAAGGTAACAGTGTTCTGTATGCCTTCGGTGTTTAGTCATGCTGGCCACATGACCACGGAGACGTCTTCAGACAGTGCTGGCTCTTCGGCTTTGAAACGGAGATGAGCACCGCCCTCTAGGGTCAGGAACAACTAGCAGATATGTGCGAGGGGAACCTTTCCCTAGTAGAAATCTTCTTCCAATCTGCTGACAGCAGGGAGCTGAGCCAAGAAGAACCCCCCAGGGGTACCCCTTGAAAAGACAGCAGGTGAAAGAGACTGTTGTTGAACACTGCCCTGTGTTTAAAACTACCTCTAAACAGAAAATCAACACAGCCAGCAAAGGGCACTGTGGAAGCCTTCTCCCTGTGGAACCCATTGTCTCTTTGATTTGTTTCTTTCTGGCACAGAACAAAAAAACCCATCCAAAACTCCTACTCTGAAATGGAATTGGAGGGGGGTGGGTGGAAAACTCAGGATAAATTCACCTGATGGACTTAAACTCTTAACTATTTTTCTTCATTTCTCGGTGTTCCCCTGGGAACCGAAGTCTTATTAAGAACAGAGGCATGAACTGCAAGCAAAAGAGCTTCTTTAAGCTCTCTAGAGCCCACCAAAAATCAGATTTTACTGTTTTTTTCCCCCTGAAGAAATAACAGCTGAAGGTGTATTAAACTTCGAAAAAGCTCAATTCACATATATTTAAAAGAAAAGCACTGAAAAGAGGACTGAAGTTTCTGTCTACCATCTTTTTAACAGCAAATGTCTACCTCTGAAGCAAAAAAAAAAACTGATGGGGGAGGAAATTACAGAATCCTGGATGTCCCTGTGATAGTTTCTATCATAGTTTTGTGGTAGCTTAGCCTCTTGGTAAAGGTAACAAGCTCAACACCTTTAACCACGGAACATGATGGCTCAGTGGTTAAGGATACTGACTTGTTACTGGGAAAGCTGACAGCCTCTGTTCAAGATCCAAGTGTTGCATGATGGCAGTGGTGAAATTCATTTTTTTTTTACTACCGGTTTTGTGGACGTGGTGTGACTTGGTGGGTGTGGCTTGGTGGGTGTGGCAGGGGAAGGATACTGCAAAATCTCCATTCCTACCCCACTCCAGGGGAAGGATACTACAAAATCTCAATTTCCACTCTACTTTGGGGCCAGCCAGAGGTGGCATTTGCAGTTCTCCGAACTACTCAAAATTTCCGCTATCAGTTCTCCAGAACCTGTCAGAACTTGCTTGATTTCACCTCTGCATTGATGGGGTGAATTCCTGTTACTTGCCCCAGCTCCTTCCCTGTTCAAAAGCATGCAAATGTGAGTAGATAAATAGGTACCACTTCAGTGGGAAGGTAACAGCGTTCCGTATGTGCTGGATACATGATCGCGGACGTGTCTTCAGACAATGCTGGCTCCCTTGGCTAAGATATAGAGATGAGCACTGTATCCTAGAGTCAGACACGTGTTGTGGCCTCTTGGCCGCTGGCCCCTCCAGCAGCTGACTCAGAGGAGGAGGCGTGAGAGTCAGGGTCAGCATCAAGGCAACCTGAGAGCTCCAAGGGGGAAGATGAAGTGGAGCTGGCAGAGAGAGAGAAACAGAGGCAGCGCCTGGGCAGTCCATCAACCCTCAAATGGCGAGTCAACAGCTCCCAGGTCTGGAAGTGGCTGATGAGGAAGAGGAGGAACTGCTGGGTCCAGTGCCTGATGCACGGATGCATAAAAGGCAGAGGAGAGGAGAGCAGTAGAAATCTAAGGACTGGTCCTTGGGATGGAAGAACTTTTTTTTTTAATTTGCCTCTTCAAAATCTTGGCGCGTCTTATCCTCCAGTGCGTCTTATACTCCAAAAAATACAGTAGTTTTTCTTTCCTTGTTCTCACCTAGCTAGAAGTGACTTGTTCAAAGATTACAGATCCATAATTTAGTTCATCATATGTGGAGAGTCCCTGAAACTATGAAAGCTTCCAATGGCCACATACAGAACTTATGATAGTGTTCCTGGTGAGTTTCTCTGTAGAATGTGACCCTGGATTTCAAAGGAACACGGAAGACAAAGTCTCAGGTATCCAAAGTTTAGTCAGGCCTGCAGTGGTGTCATTAGCGCTACAATTTTACGCAAGATTAGGTGTGTAATTGCAGGTTAAATGGGAAAGGGTTGCCATGCCTCAGTACTGCTAATGAAGCAGGCAAGGTTAATGATAGCACAGATGGGAAGCTCAAAGGCACTAGTAGTAGGAGCAGTTGGGAAGTCTTCTCACCTCCTTGTATCGTAGTATTATTCTGCAGCATACACATACCACATATACACCCAGAATTATAGAGTTGGAAAGGTTATTGTGTACAACTCACTGCTTATTGTAAGAATCCAAAGCAAGAATAGAATAGAATAGAATAGAATAGAATAGAATAGAATAGAATAGAATTTGGAAGGAATCTTGGAGATTGTCTAGTCCAACTCCCTGCTCAGGCAGAAAAAAATATACCATTTGAAACAAATGGTTGTCCAACATCTTCTTAAAAACTTCCAGTATTGGAGAAATGACAACTTCTTGGGGCAAGTTGTTGATGAATTGTGTGCCAGGAAATTTCTTCTTAGTTCTAGGTTGCTTCTCTCCTTGATTAGTTTCCACCCATTGCTCCTTGTTCTGCCCTCAGGTGACTTGGAGAATAGCTTGGCTCCCTCTTCTTTGTGGAAACCCCTAGAGATATTGGAATATTGCTATCATGTCTCCCCTAGTCCTTCTTTTCATTAAACTAGACATACCCAGTTCCTGCAAATGTTTTAGCCTCCAGTGCCCTAATCATCTTTGTTGCTCTTCTCTGCATTCTCTCTAGAGTCTCAACCTCTTTTTAACATCATGGTGAAGTTTCGTTTGAAGTTTTATTTCTCCAAACATTCGGCTGAACTCCAGCCTTCTTTTAAGTTAAATCCATTTAGTGTCCTTTACCCTGGTTTAGTAGAAAACAGTTCTTCTGTGTGACATCTTTTCAGATGCTTGTAGAGAGTGCGAAGTTTGGTCCTGGCTTCCCAAAACTAAATTTTTCTCCGTCTTTCTTTGTAGGATATATTTTCTAGTCCCATATTCATCCGCATCACTTGTCTCTGATCCCATTTCGTTTCCCTGAATTTTTCTCAACGTAATTGCACAGAAAGTTCTCCCAGCCACTTGAATTTAGAGAAGCAGACAAAAGCAGTTTCCACCCCACCTGGGCATGCTTTTCCCCTTGGAAAAAGTCAGATTAAATAAAAGCCTGCGATTTGAAGAAATAGATTTCTGTCAAGCAGCACACTGTATAATTCTCTGCCTTGCACCATCTTCAAAGGATTCTTTCATAATGGCACAGAACTGAAGAGCTTTTTCTAATGTGTTCTGTAAGTCTTTTGAAGGAGCGAGTCTAAATCACTGTTGGCTGCTAGCTATTAGCCATATCCTAGTTGTTTGGATAGAAGCTGGGGAGAAACTGGCCCCTTATTCAGAACTTTAAAATGAACACATTTGTGTGGATAATGGATTCCAGTAGGTTTCAGGCCAACTTGTAGCACAGAGACATTACTGAATGGCAATAGCAGTAGCATTTAGGCTTGGATGCTCCTTCATAGTACTTTACAGGATTCTCTAAGCAGTTTACAGAGTCTGAATGTCTGAATGTCGACTTCGGAAGAATGGAAGGCTGAGTCCACCTTGAGCACCTCGGGATCGAACTCCTGGCAGTGGGCAGAGTCGGTCTGCAATATTGCATTCTAACCACTACATCACATGGTTCTTGCTCTTATGGATGACCTTGGATGGTATTGGGATATCAGTCGTGTTGGGAGTATACTTCTAGTGTTGGGTAGGCAATATATATATCTATATATCTATATCTATATCTATATCTATATCTATATCTATATCTATGTCTATGTCTATGTCTATGTCTATGTCTCTCTCTATCTCTATCTCTATCTCTATCTATCTATCTATCTATCTATCTATCTATCTATCATCTATCTATCTATCTATCTATCTATCTATCTATCAATCATATATATATATATATATATATATATATATATATATATATATATATATATTAGAGTCTATTTACTAGTCTCCCTTTATGTATTTATCAGCACAAATACAACATGTGTGTGTGTGTGTGTGTGTGTGTGTGTGTGTTATATTTGTGCTGATAAATAAATAAAGGGAGACTAGTATAGATCTATTTCAAGCTATTTAGCTCTCATCAGCTAGCCATACCCTTGCTGGGAATCGAACCTGTTATTTATCAGCACAAATATAACAAATGTAACAAAAAGGCAACAGTAAAAAATATTGGGTTTCTGTCTGGATGGTCTCTTGTGACAAGCCGAAGGACAGAGAATGGAAGTGTGACCTTCCTCCCATATTTGGGCATACCAGGGGTATATATATATATATATATATATATATATATATATATATATATATATATATATATATATATATATATATATATATATATATATATATATATATATATATATTCGTTGCTTTAAATGAGTGGATGTACTTAACAGCTGTAATTAACTTTACTATAAGAAGGAGTCAAGAGAGCTCACTCTCTCTCTCTGCTTGTCCTATGCTTGATGACTTGATGACTGGAATGTGAACTGCGACTGTAAGCTATTGTCTGTTCTTTGAATTGTGTTTGGACTAATATCTACTATCACTGCTTATGAAGCAATTATCAGTAGTAAAGCTACTTGTTTTTACTAGCAGTGTCTGAAACTCTATTCGTGTGTTTCTACTAGCAACATTCTTTCTCTCTAGTTGTACATTCCGCTGCACTACTTTCTGTCTCTCAATGGAGATACCCTAACAAGTCATATATTTATCCTTGATATTTCAGTGCTCAGTGGTGGGTTCCGGCTCCCACTGCAACTGGTATGCTGCAACGGGGCCGGGCGTCCATCAAGTGCACACGCAGCACACGCAGCACACGCAGCACACGCATGCATACTCACCACCTGCGATAGTCCAGCTGTTCTGCAGAGCATTGCGCAGGTGCCTCCCCCACACCCATGTGCATGCGCAAATGCCCCAGTCAGCTCACTGCCCCCTCGTATCCCACCACTGCTCCCATCCTGGTATTATTCTGGGCTGGTTTAGGAGTTTGTGAGTGGAGGGTCCATTTTTTCAGTGATCCTCCCCCATCCTCTAAGGCCAAATCCAGACAATGTTGGGGTCAAGGAAGCCTAGCCCTGGGCTTCTCTTTTGCCAGGTGCCTCAGAGCTCAATTCTTTTCTCTGTCTTCTTTAATTTACATCAGTGGTGTCAAACTTAAGGCCCGGGGGGTGGATTCAGTCTGCGGTGTGCTTAGATCTGGCCCATGAGGCCGCCTTGGAAACATTATGGGGATTATGTAGTCATTAAAAGATGATGATGATGATGATGATGATGATGATGAAGAAGAAGAAGAAGAAGAAGAAGAAGAAGAAGAAGAAGAAGAAGAAGAAGAAGAAGAAGAAGAAGAAGAAGAAGAATAATTGCCAAAATTGCCATCTTGTTCTTTATTTCTTTTTTCTCTGTCCAGAGTCCCTCTGGCACTGAATGGTGCCTAAACTGAATAAAAAGTTACAGTTATAAAATGAGTGGACATATAAATCATTACATTAAATTAAATTGCTGGGCATGTAGAAACAAGATTTCAAAGCAGTGCTGTTTTGCTATCTATTCTTTCTGTTGCTGCCTGCTTATCTGGAAAAGAAAAAAAAACAAATTAGATCTTGCAAAGCTTACACTGTCAACAAAGCTGTAAATGTCCTTAACTCTAGTTTCCAAGCACTCAAGCAGGGGAAATCTAATAGGCTACAAATTTCACCATTTGGAGGCAAAAGACATTCAATAGGCATATTGATCACGTATGTGCATTTGTTTTCTTCAAATGATAGCCATTTGGAAGAGGCAGGAAAGCTGTTTTATTTTAATGTTTCTACCTTCTCGGCCTTTGCTATCACTTTCTTTCCATTAAATTAAAAAGATCCTGTTGATGCAGAGTGGTACTTTGATAGAAGCTTCGGACACAGGAATAGAGAGCTTTTTTAAAAACCCATATCCACATTATATTATTTATACAAATAAATATAGCAGGCTTGCCAAGCTTAATTTGGTTCTGAAGAAGCAGAAGGGAAGATCAACATGCTAGGGATCTAATGTGTTTTTTTTGTAAATAATTAAATTCTTAGTTCTGCAACCTAGAACTAAGGAGAAATTTCCTGACAGAACAATTAATCAGTGGAACTTGTGAATGCTCCAACACTGGAAGTTTTAAGAAGAGATTGGATATTCATTTGTCTGAAGTGGGTTTCCTGCCTAAGCAGGGGTTGGACTAGAAGACCTCCAAGGTCCGTTCCAACTCTGTTATTCTATTCTATTCTATTCTATTCTACTCTCTACTGTAATCAACTCTACACTACTCTACTCTACTCTACTCTATTCTAATACAAATATATTTAGAATATTTTTTCAGAAAATATAAATTCACAAAAGGGCAAAGAATTTTGCCAATAATTTTGTGCGATATATTGATGGAATGACTGCGTAATATCTGCATCTAGTTTTGGTCGCCATAATGTAAAAAAGATTTGGAGACTCTAGAAAGAGTGCAGAGAAGAGCAACAAAGAGGATTAGGGGACTGGAGGCTAAAACATATGAAGAACGGTTGCTGGAACTGGGTATATCTAGTTTAATGAAAAGAAGGACTAGGGGAGACATGGTAGCAGTGTTCCAATATCTCAGCGGTTGCCACAAAGAAGAGGGAGTCAAGCTATTCTCCAAAGCACCTGAGAGCAGGATACGAAGCAAGGGGGGAACCTAATCAAGGAGAGAAGCAACTTAGAACTAAGGAGAAATTTCCTGACAGGCAGAACAATTAAATAGGGGAACAACTTGCTTCCAGAAGTTGTGAATGCTCCAACACTGCAAGTTTTTATCAAAAGATTGGACAACCATTTGTCTGAAATGGTATAGGGTTTCCTGCTTTTGATCCTTTGACCTATGATCCTTTATACATCAGAATTTGGAAACCTGTTCTGATACCAAGAAATTGACTTGGTCATCGATATCATCAAAGAATTAACACATTAAGATTGCTTTTGCATTGTAGCACACAGAATTTCAATCTTTGTGTAGACAATATGCTTGTGAAGAGCATATTAAACTCTCGCAAGATGTCATCAATTTAGTTTAGTTTGTAGTTTATTTATAGGCCGCCCTTTTCCCTGAGGGGACTCAATTTATTTGGGGGAAGAGGAGTGGATTCCATTAAGAGGGCTGATACAATCCTTAGTACTCAAAACAGATTTGACAAGCTCTACACTATATTTAATAACGTTCCTTACACTCCATATACTCATATGTTTTGATGATGTTGCAGGGATTCCCAACCAGAAGTAAGAACAGAGCCAGAACTGAGAATTGCACAACAAAATCCCTAAGTTCAACTTTGCCCTCCTTTAACTCCTTTCAATCTCTCTCTCTCTCTCTCTCTCTCTCTCTCTCACACACACACACACACACACACAACCAATCAGGTTCAAGGAAGATGTTTTCAGAACAGTGAGCTTAGGTTGGTGTTGTGGCCCAGCAGGAGCCGTTGGAGCTGCCACCAGACTCTGACAGCGAGGGGCCCTATGAGTCGGCTCTGGAGGATGTGGAGGACCCTGGACAGGGTTCTGACACTGAGCAGGGCGCTGAGAGGCTGGTTGGCCACCAGGAGGCACCTGACCCTTGGACCAGTGGGGAGGAGACAAGGGAGAGTGAGCCGGACGCCAGCAGTGAGTTGTTCCTGGATGCCTGGCACCGAAGAGCTAATAGGCGTCAGGAACAGTTGCGCAGTTACAGGAGGTAATTGCACTCAGCTGGTGGTCATTAGGCTCCTCTCCAGACTATAAAGAGACTGCTTGTGCACACGCCCCTCTTGCAGAAGTCAACACAGGAACGAATGTTGAAGAACATTTTTGGGAGCTTGGCAGGCTGGATTGCTGCCCAGCTTGTCTGTGCCGGTTTGCTGCCAAGGACCTGTCTGTCTGTTAATTAAATGCCGTAACTTATCTTTGGCTCGGAGAGTGTGTTGGTGTGGGATGAGGGGGGTCAGAACAGGTTGATATGTAACTACTTTGTTCTCCGGCCAGGTGACCATGAGGCAGCATCTCAGGGAGATACAACAGTTACTTTTGCTTTCCCCCAGCATCCCCTCTCCCCAGACTTCATGGCAGTCTGTCACAGCCTGGTAGCAAAGCACAAGTAAGCTAGAGGTGGGTTGCTCCCGGTTTGGCTCAGATCAGGCAAACCGGTAGTAGCGGCGGAGGGAGGCTGCGCCCACCCGCCCGGACTCTTCTGCACATGCGCAGAAGCTTCGCACACACACAAGTGAACTGGTAATAAAAAAAATAGAAAGACACCACTGAAACAAGCGTAACGTGACAACTGACACCGATTCTCAGTATTCTGCTAGGAGAAAAGACATTTCTTTTTGAACTTATCTATAGCAGCAGACATTTGAGATTTGGCCCATGGCCAGCCGCAGTTAAGCTAAAGGCATCTGTTCCTCTGGCCTGTCCTCTCCGCTCCACTCATTTAAAAAGGTTTGCATCTCAGGCATAAATTCTTGCATTCATCTCTCACTCTATCAGGCAAATGCTTAATACAGATTGCTTCATCCAACTGCATGGCAGAGCTGACCCTCCTACAACTCTCAGATATTTTTAGCTGAAAATTAAGTAGATGAACGGGTGCCAAACACTGCACTGAGCTTTAAAGGACGGCCCTTTTGGTGAGAGGTTGCAGGGAGGCAAGGAAAAGGAGAGAATGTCAACCTAAGGAATCGCGTGAAAGGATAGAATAGAATAACAGAGTTGGGAGGGAGCTTGGAGGTCTTCTAGTCCAACCCCCTGCTTAGGCAGGAAACCCTACACCACTTCAGACAGATGATTATCCAGTCTCTTCTTAAAAACTTCCAGTGTTGGAGTTCTTGCTTCCTTGGTCTTCAGCTGATCAGCTGCATGGAGCTTGACACTTTTTAATATAACTTGCTGTTCTGGGAGCAATTGCCATAAATTTCCTGCCACTGATAAACTGCAACAAAACAGTTGATACAAAGACCATTTTGGGAAAGGTGGTTCAAATAGTGCGAAGGACAATGATTATAAGTGAGAAAAGAAGCAACATGCATTCTAGGTTTTAGTTCAAATTTTTCTTTCATTTGAATGTTGCTTTCCAAGAGGAGAATAGGGAAAAGCAGTTGCCTGAGAATGATAGACTACCTGTTTTCCAAAGCCCCTAAAGGCCAGACAAGGAATAATGGATGGAAACTGATTGAGGAGAGATTCAACCTAGAAATAAGGAGAAACTTTCTGACACTGAGAGCAATCAACCAACAGAACAGCTGGCCTTCAATAGTTATGGGTGTTTCATCACTGGAAGCTTCAAAGAAAACACTGGACTGCCATCTGTCAGAAATGGTGTAGGGTCTCCCACTTGAGTCGGGTGAGGGGTTGGACTAGATGAACTAAAAAGGTCACTTCCACTCTGTTTGTCAACCTTGAAGCTGACCTGACCGAAGACTTTTTGAAGCTTCAGTGTTTCCACACTGGAGCTGAGGGAGAGTGAGAGGGGAATAGAGATAGCTGGGGTTTTGTAGCCAAAACAAAATACTTTCTCCTGGGAACCAAGGACATTCTCACAGGTGGCCAGAGGGAGAGGAGAAGTCACGTTACCAGGCAACTGGACAGCACCTTGATTGGACCATGTGAATGACTGTTAGGGAAAGGGAGAAAACTTTTAATTAGGTGAAAACCTTGGGAACTTTCAGAGTTGGCTTTCACCAAAACTGTGCCAATATGATTACCTCCAAATAAAACTGTTTTTTGAGAAATCTACCCGCCTCGGAGTTCTGTTTGCTATGGGTGAATTACTTGGAACCCTGACATTAAACCAACTCCAAGACAGGTAGATTCCTCAAAGAATTCTGTTATTCTGTTAAATCTAGAAGACGGTAAATTGAGGAAGGCTAAGTTGGGGGATAACAGTGAAAAGGGAGAAAAACAACATTTACCTAATGTCAACAAATGTCTTTGGTAGTCATGGTGTCACGGATCAAGTTGCTATGGGATCCATGTCATAATCTCACGCGCACATGTGCGTGCACACACACACTCTCACACCCAGAAACAGCTGCAGCAACACCAATCAGAAAGGAAGCTGGACTTTCACCTCCATTTTCATTTAACTGCCAGTTTGGTTAGAGATGAGTCCGTACAGCTTCAAGCCATCATCATTGTTGGATATCTCATGGATGCTTAAAGGAAATGACCAAAGAAAGGTTCATATCAATGACCATCTTCTGGGAGAGAGGAGGCCTGCAAAGATGACTAGAGATGGACAGGAAACTTAGTCAAGCATGTGTGAACTTGCTTTGAAAAAAAAAAACCACACATTTTAGGAGGCAGCACCAGGGAGATTTTCTCAGCTCTGAGAGAAAGGGAGAGGGAAACAGGAGGAAAAAGAAATTAAGAAAGACGAGCAGGAAATAATTTAATGTCAACTGAACCTCCTGGAAAGGAAGAGAAAGGTCATCGTCTTGTTTTGCATATCACCTGGAATCATCTCTATGGAGCAGAGCCTGCAAGGCAATCAAATTTGGCACTTGGGTCTGTTAAGAGGTGATGAGGCCCAGCAGGTTTTCAGCAGGCAGTAATGAAGATTCTCCATTATCTCCTAGGCCCTGCCATCTTTCCTCCAGGACCTCAACGGTAAGGAGAGGCAGTGGAGACCAATCCTCTAAGATGTTCATTTGGACCAGTGGCCGGAGCACCACATCGTACAGGCACGATGAGAGAAGGTACGTGGCGTCCACACTGCGTTAGGCAAGCGCTGGGCTCCTTGTGCGACACTTTTGACATGCTAGCTACTTTTTAACCCAAGATTGTGAAAGTGCCATCACAAAATAACTGGTAATTTATAATAATGGCATTACTGGTAACCAGGGCTGAAAGAAGAGAGAGTTCTGTCCTGTTGCTTTTCCTTTCCCCAATCACTTTGTGTGCTGTCCTGAACGGATGAGAATTTCTATAGTAATTAGAGATAGTCCTCCGTTTATGATTGCAATCGAGCCCATCATTTCTGTTGCTAAGTGAGACATCAGTTAAGTTTTGTCCCATTTTATGGCTTTTCTTGCCAGAGTTCTTAAGTGAATCTCTGCAGTTGTTAAGTTAGTCAGAGGGGTTGCTAAATGAATCTGGTTTCCCCGTTGACTTTGCTTATCAGAAGATGATCACATGGACACCACAATCATTGTAAATGCGAACCAGACGCCAAGTGTCCGAATTTTGATCATGTGACCCAGGGGTGGTATTGACTTTCCTTCCCTACTGGTTCACAAATGTGAGCTCTCGCGCGCCATCTCTTCGCATGCGCACAGCCATCCACTTTTGGAAAAAAGCACCAAAATGGGATGTCGGAGAGCCGGGGCAAGTGGGTGGGGCCACCCACGATTTCCGCTACCAGTTCGAGCGAACCAGTCCGAACTGGTAGCATACCACCTCTGATGTGACCAATGCTGCAATGGTTGCAAGTGTCAAAGAAATGGCCATAAGTCCCCTTTTCCAATGCCATTGTAACCGCAATTGGTCGTTAAATGAACTGTTGTAAGCCGAGGTCTACCTGTATCGGAGGGGAAAGAATGGAGAATAATTCTGAGAGACGTGGAAAGCCAATTACTCTCCCAAACCGTGCTTCCATATCCAAAAGTTCCACATTGGGAAGTATGCACTTCTCTTATCATTATGTTATTTAATGTTATATGAAATAGGAGACCCAAACTCCATTCGTCTCCTGTGATAGCTGGAATTTCTGGGAGTCATAATTCACAGTGTCTTCAGATCATCAGGTGGGGAAAAATTATTCTAATTTTTCTCTGCTCACTCCCAGCTCCTCCATCAATCACAGACAGCCCCCAGGTTAAGAACAAGATCTGTCCCTAAATATGCCTTTAAGCCAAATTTTATGTAAGTCGGAACTCGTGAATGGACTGCCTATTACTAAAAAGAGCAGATGGCATTCTCCGCCTTTCAGTAGCTCAATGTTTTCACGAACCACTGAAAACAAGCTATATCATGCAGGCAGTCCCCAACTTACAACAGTTCATTTAATGACTATTCAAAGTTACAACAGCACTGAAAAAAATGACTTAGGATCCTTTTTCACACTTATAACCATTGCAGCATCCCCATGGTCATGTAGTTGTCAGGTTTCCAAGTAACACCCCCAATGAAAGAAGACTCCAAGGCATGGGATTCCTCAAAGTTCCAATTTATTAGAGATGTCATATTGGCACATCTGGGAAAACCCGAATCTGAAAGTTTCCAGGTTTTCCCCACCCAAACGAAAGTCCCTGCCCAGCACCCACAGGTCCGTCACATGGTCCAATCAGGCACTGTCCCAACTGGAAATGCCTCCCAGTCACACCTGTCCAGGTGCAGGGCAAGATGTCTTTGACTCTCTGAGAAAGGAATGTTATTTAGACTATATATCTCCCATATAATCCCCTCTCCCATTTTCCCACAGCATTGAATGTGGCGGGCCGGAAGGCCTAATGCAAAAGACGGCTTCCAGGCCTGACAGTAGTCACAATTCAGGTGCTTTGCAAGTGACTTGTAGTTTTGACGGTTGCAGTGTCCCGCGGTCATGTGAATGTGATCCTCTTTTGTGATCTTCTGACAAGCAAAGTCAAGGGGGGAAGTCAGATTCACTTAACAATCATGTTCCTAACTTAAGCATTACACTGATTCACTTAACATCTGTGGCAAAAAACAGTTGTAAGAAGGGGCAAAACCTACTTAACAAATGTCTCACTTAGTATAGAACCTTTGGGCTCATCTGTACCCTGTTTTCTCCAAAAATAAGACCTTCCTGAATAATAAGGCCAATTGGGCTTTGAGCGTATGTGTTAAAATAATCCCTCCCCCAAAATAAGCCCTCTCTAAAAATATCGCAACACAGCAGCAGCCATGAGGTAACCACGCTCGCTGCCTCCTGCACCTCAAAAATAATAAGACCTGCCCGAAAATAAGGCCAAGCACTTATTTCAGGGGTCAAAAGAAAATAAGACCGTGTCTTATTTTGGGGGAAACACAGTAGTCATAAGTCAAGGGCTACCTGTATTTAAAATGTGTAGCTTCAGAGGTTCATAAAAACAAGTCACGCTTCAGTGGTCCATCAGTTTGAGGAAGGAGAACACCATCCGCCATCTTTAGTAGTAGGCAGCCCATTTGTCAGTTCGAGTTGTCTGTAAGTTCGACATTCTTAATTTCAAGGGCTGACTGTAATTCAAACTTCCCTATGGAATGTGGAGGCAAAGTCAAAATATGCTTTTGTTGGGCTGCATTTTAACTAGGAAATACATTCCAGGAGGGATGGGGAAATCAGGGAATGTACAAAAGCCAATCACTGGATCTAAGGTACAAAGCTCCTTGTTCCAGGTATTCTGAGGCATTAAAAATAAATATTGTTTTTTTGCAATGTTGATTCCTCCTGCATAGAAACACAATGGGCTTTTGTTGTTGTTGATATTGTTAGCTGTGCTTTTGCCCCCAGAGTACACAGCTGAAATTCGACAGCGTATTTGCAGGGTGGGCCAACAAAGATGCATTTTTCACCCAGCACAAATAAGGAGTGCTCCTTGTTGCGATCTCCCATTTGCTGCAAATTGTTTGTGTTCCCCGCCAACAACCCAGCATTGTCTACGTGCAAATGTACGGCCATGTTAATATTCCCCAATCAGCATATCTCTAATGTCACCACATTCATCTATCTGTAAATATATGAAACAAACTAGGATGTATCACGTATTTGTGTGATTCTCCTCTTTGGTGTTGAAATCTATAGTGAGTTCCCCGCCCCTCCCTCTCTCCCTCCCTCCCTCCCTCTCTCTGTGTCTCTCTGTCTCTCTCTCTCTCTCTCTCTGTCTCCCTCTCCCTCCCTCTCTCCCTCCCTCCCTCTCTGTGTCTCTCTCTCTCTATCTCTCTCTCTCTCTCTCTCATGCACCCTCAGTGCATATTTAGAGTGGAACGACATAGAAATGTCAGGGATAGATAAATAATAAATGAAGCAAATGCTTTATTTCCACTATAAATTACCGTTCTGGCTGGAGCAACCATCGTTCAACTCCATAGTCATGCAAAACATTCCAAAATTGATCCCTATTCTCTTTATCATAAGTTTTAACAAGCATACAATAAATTTTCTTTCTCATATTTCTATGAGAAATCAGTGACACGAAGAATCTGGCCTGTACAATCCCATGGCCCCCATTTGCACCCTTTCAATCAAAATTCTATCAAGTATTTCCCCAATTAAAAAAAACTAAACCTCCACCCTACTCTAATTACCTTTCCTTTTGTTCAGGGAACAATTGTTTTCCCAATCCAAAGGGAAATTGGATTTATTCGAAATGAATGTCTCTTTTCTAAGCAACGTTAAGCAAGGCACACAGCCAGGAACAAATCACAGCTCCATTTTAACCTTTCTCCAGTTACACCGTCTACACCTGCAGCCTTTTAATTTTTCGACATTTTCATGTGGTAAACATTATTTTCTTGTCATCCTTCCCCCCTCCCCAACATTAGCATTTGTTTGGACCTGGGATGCAATCAGGTAGTTTTATACTTACTTTGCAAGTGTGAGCATCATGTTAGTGGTACCATATGCTTGGGGTATTTGGTCAGAAGAAGCAGGCCATTTAGTTTTCCCAATCCATGTCTCTGAAAAGGCAAACATCAACTCTATGACCTGGTACACCAAAGGCTGTTTGAAGCCATCAGATCATGTAATTTACCTTCTAAATCAGGGGAGTCAAACTCAAAGCCCGTGGGCTTGATCTGGCCCACAGGGTGCTTAGAACTGGCATTCAGTGAGGTCCTGGAAACAGTGAAGGACCTGCCCACAATGCTTCTGCCAGCAAAAATGGAGGTGGGGCGGGGGCACACGCGACCTCCTGAACTCTGTTTTCTCTTGCAAAGGGTTGCAAGAGGCCATTGCATCTGAAAATGGAGCTTGGGAGCCTATTTCAGCTTGCAGAGCGCTCAAGCCACTACAGGCAACCCTGACACAAGTGACCGAGCTGGCCACACCCACTCTGGCCATGCCCACCCCAGCTCCCTGAGGTCAAACACAAACCCTCAATGTGGCCCTCAATGAAATCGAGTTTGACACCCCTGTCCTAAATGCTACAAAGGGCATAGAAGAGCAAATCACACTTAAAGGAATCCACCCTCGGATATGCCCTGTTCTTTTGTTATTGTTCAGTAGCCACATAACACCATCAGATAATTTTTATACACAAGAGGATATTTCCACACAAGGCCACAAGCGCTTTGGAATTTCTACTTTTTTTTTCCACTCCACAAATCCAAAATCTGATCTGGATAAACAGTTGGAAGCAGTGGTGAAATTCATTATTATTTTTTTACCACTGGTTCTGTGGGCGTGGCTTGGTGGGTGTGTCAGGGGAAGGATACTGCAAAATCTCCATTCCCTACCCACTCCTAGGGGAAGGATATTGCAAAAATTCCCATTCCCACTCCACTTTGGGGGCCAGCCAGAGGTGGTATTTGCCGGTTCTCTGAACTACTCAATTTTTCAGCTACCGGTTCTCCAGAACCTGCTGAATTTCACCCCTGATTGGAAGTTATTGTATCATATGGGACTCAACTTGGCATTCTTCTTGCCACATTTATCTATGCTCTTTTCCAAACATAAAATGGAAGCAGTTCCTTCAGCCATGTGTCAGGGTTCCAAGTAACACCCCCAAGAAAAGAAGACTCCAAGGCATGGGATTCCTCAAAGTTCCATTTTATTAGAGATGTCATATTGGCATATCTGGGAAAACCCGAATCTGAAAGTTTCCAGATTTTCCCCACCCAAAAGAAAGTTCAAGTCCCTGCCCAGCATCTACATGTCCATCAAATGAGCCAATCAGGCATCATCCAAAACTAGAGATGCCTGCTAGTCACACCACCGCAGCTGCAGGGCAAGATGTCCTTGACTCTCTGAGAAAGGAATGTTGTTATGCCTATATATCACCCACACTCTGTATAATCCCCCCTCCCATTTTCTCACCATAGAAAATGTGGCAGGCCTGAAGCCCAAAAGGTAAAAGATGGCTTCCAGGTCTGACATCTTGTCCTACCATCAACTGATTTCCCGCACATAGCAGAAAAGTCAACATACAAGACAATCAAAATGCTGCAATAACTAGAAAAATTCCGAGCTTTTAAACCCCCCCAAAAATCAACCAATTCCTTCATTTGGAAAGACAGATACCTCAGGCTGGGTGAGCCTTAACTGCCACAGACTGAGGTAATAATCTTGCTTAATTTTATCCAACCGTTTATCTTTACTGCATCATTTTGCTATTGCATAGCAGAAGAAAAACGGGAGGGTTGTATTGTTTACATAACAACTGAGTAAAATACCAAACTATACTTGGTGTAGTTGGGTTCTCAGAAAAGTACATTTTTCACTCTGTGGGTTTACCAGAGTTTAAGTAGCTTTCTATTCCTGCTGGAATTGTTTCAATAAGCTACTGAGAACTAACATGATCATTCACAGCGGACTCTGGGGGTTCAGCCTGTGGAGGAGTCTTAGGAAGATAAATATATAGTAATCCCCTTTTGTAATATTGTTCTCACCTAGGCTTCCCCAGCAGCACAAAGCCGAGACCGAGTCTTGATAAACCCCTTTTATTTAATTTACAATGAATTCCTCTCCAGCAAAGTCCTGGGCCACAGTCTTTCAAGGTAGTTCACAATTACCAACCTTTATCAGGCTTGGAGAGTGGCCAGGCCGATATCTTTCAGATGCTGCAATACTTGGCAGGAATGCAGGAATGAACTAATTGTCTCGTGCAAACTCCACTCCCCTTTCACTTCTCTTTTATTCCTTATGGGAGGGGCCATTCACCGTCCACCCGAGGCCTTACTCCCAAGTCGACCCTTGTTCCTTAGCTGTTCCCTTCGTCTGGAAACTCGGCGCATGCACACACTGGGAAGAGGCTCCAGCTGTTTGTCTGCTTCACTGATGTCTGACTCTGAAGGCAGCTGATAACTGTCAGACAGCTCTGGCCCCATCTCTGCCTCCGACACAAAGCCCTCATCAGAGCCTTCCCCAGACTCCAGGAGTGGGCCATGTTCCTCCCCAACCTCCTCACTGTCTGAATCTGCTGCCAGCTCCGCTGGCTGCTGGTGGGCCACAACAAGTTTGTACATAACTACCTGAGAAGGAGGAATTCACTGCTCTTTGATGTACCAATGGCTACATAGCTGGATGCCTTAGAAAAGGACAAGAGAACAAATATTCATGGGTCATGAAAGCTAATGGTCTTTCTGAGATAACCTATCAACAGGTTTCCTAGTAGAGGCTTTCTATTAAGTATAAACTTTCTACTAAGTTTGGCTTTCTAGAACCAAATTCAACATCCACAGAAACCAGGTAGCCTCTTAACATGCAGGGCAGGTCTTCTACTGCCCGGGGCTCCTACAACTTATTTGTTTGGCTTAATCTTTTATTTGTTACCTCTCTTCTGTCCATTTCATGCCTCATAGCCTCCTGTGGAAATGACATGGCCGTCCTTTTCAATTAGCCATCTTATTTCTCAATCGTCCATGTGAATCACATTTGTGTTCTGGTGCGATATTATTGACTGATTGTGCCATGCCCGTTTTATGTCTGCAGAGCAACACAAGTTATGTTGCGTGATGGGCTAATGTTCCAGAACAGCATAACAATTTGTGGCCGTTCCTGCCTGCTTTTCATTTGGTAACAACAACACATCTACCGATAGCGAGCCATTAGTTAAATACATTTTGATAAATAGCCGGAGCTATGGGACACTTACTTATTTTCTTCACGTCTCTTTTTCTAAGAGAATGAATGTGATCTCAAACGTTCCCCTGTAAACTGGGGGAGGAAATGATGCTGTCATTGTGGTGCTAGAGTTTTTGGGAAGGGGAAATAAAAGGATGAGATAGATTTATTATGAATTTCATTTCAAGCCAGGGAAAGGTTAGCGAGTTTTTCAGGAGTCGGTTCATTTATTGCACGCATTCCAGTAAATCCTTAGCGGTGAATTGGAATAACGCGTGCGGATTTTCTGCAAGTAATGGAAAAAGCAGTGTAGTGAAAAATTATGAAAACCGGAATAAAATAACAATAATATATATCAAGCTCGGATCAGATAAAAGCTGCCAGTAGCAGTGTACTAACTTGAAAATGAACCAAACTAATCTATTTATTTTCAAGTTGAGGATGTTCAAACTGGGAGCTGGTATGACTGCAGTCCGATGCATGTCCAAATATATGCAAGCTTGTTTATCTGAGTAAATTGGATCAGGCTGTATAGCTGCCCAAAGACATGAGCAAAACATTTGCTTTTCTGTTTTCAAACAGGATACACAGGTACACCTGTGTGACCCTCTCATTGGAAGCAGTGTTTCTCAACTTGAAGATACAGTAGAACCTCTGGCCACAAACACTTCTGATCATGACCAAATCAGGTTCCGACCAGCAATGAAATTCATTTTTTACTACCGGTTCTGTGGGCGTGGCATGGTGGACATAGCGTGGTGGGCATGGCAGGGGAAGGATACTACAAAATCTCCATTCCCAACCCATTCCAGGGGAAGGATACTGTAAAATCTCCATTCCCACCCCACTCTGGGGCCAACCAGAGGTGGCATTTGCCGGTTCTCCAAACTACTCAAAATTTCCACTACCGGTTCTCCAGCACCCCTGGTTCTGACCAAAGAAGTCACTTTTTGTGGCCGATTTCCCCTTCCGCACCATTTTTTGGGTCTGTGCCAAATTTCCAAAATTAGTTTTGGGTCACAACCAAATCAGTTTGCGACCAAAGTTATGGAACAAATTATGGTTGTGACCAGAGGTTCTACTGTATATAGACCTCAAATCCCAGAATTCTGGGATGGCTAGGGAATTCTGGGAGTTGAGGTCCACACGTCTTTAAATCGCTATGGTTAAGAAAGTAGCAGTGAAGAGACTGCTTTGAAGTATGGCCAGAGGAGAGGTGGTATTTTGCCCGTTCGCCCCGGTTCGAGCGAACCGATAGCAGCAGTGGCGGGAGGCTCCGCCCACCCACCCAGACATCATTACAGATGCTCTGTGCATGCACAGAAGTGCCGCGCACTAGAAAAGCAAGCGTGCATGCGTGTTCCCAGTTCCAAACCAATAGCGAAGGTAAGAAAAAAACATTACCGGGTCAAACTATTTTGAGCATGAAACAAATCTTCAGAAGAAGCAGCATCTTTGAATTATGACATGGTTACACCCTCAGAACCAAATGGAGATCCTGTCCAAAACTCCATCTGTGTCTCAGCCTCCCTTTCTTTCCCTGATATATTAGTCAGCATTCCATGTCAATCAGTGATGGGATTCAAATAATTTAACAACCGATTCTCTGTCCTAATGACCAGATGGGTAGGCGGGGCTTAGTTGTCATGTTACCGTGTGGGTGTGGCCAACTCAACATTACTCAGGTCGATGGGCACTTTGCCTTAGCTGTTACAATGTAACAAGGGTTAACCAGAGAGGCAGTTTCTGTAAGCAGGGCAATGAAGATTAAGCTAGAAACAACACCAGAATGTTTCCTTCCTGCCTTCCTTACAGGATTAGCCCTGTAAAGTGGGAAAAAATCAAAAGAAGATTTCTTCCAACAACCAGTTCTCTGAACCTCTTAGAAAGTTAAGAACCGGTTCTCCCGAATAGGTGCGAACTGGCTGAATCCCACCACTGATGTCTATCCATAATATCATGCATTATTCCCTTCCTCCTGTTATCTACTCCACTGCATTTTGCTGTCTCTCATTAGTGAGGGAAACACAAATCAGAGCTCATTCCACACGCCCATTAAGTTCCAAATTATGGAGAAGAAGAAGAAGAAGAGAAGCAGAGATGACATTGTCCTCAATCCTGCAAGCTCCCACAAGGTTCTCCAAACAAGAAGCATAGCCAGGGATATTAGCTCCATCTTTATTGTATGGTTGTACAGGTAGTCCTCGACTTACGACCACTAATGAGCCCACAATTTATGTTGCTCAGTGAGATGTTTGTTCAGTGAGTTTTGCCCCATTTTCCGACCTTTCTTGCCTACAGTTGCTAATTAGTAACACGGTTGTTAAGTAAATCTGGCTTCCCCGTTCGACTTTGCTTGTCAGAAGGTTGGAAAAGGTTGGTGAGTCAGTTTCCGAGCGTCTGAATTTAGATCACACAAAGGTTAAAAACCATCATAAATCACTTTTTCCAGGGATGCAAAGATTGCAAGTATTTCAGCCTCCTTTCTTTTTACTCTCCAGAAGATTAAGGAGAGTCCACTCTGAAATGTTTCCCACGCCGTCTTCTCCTTCCGCGGCCTAAGACATCAGGACAATTGCAGTTGTCCAGTCTGTGGCTCTCCCTCCTGCCTGTCAGGGCCATTCTCATGTACATTACAAGCACCCCTTATTTGTTCCACCTAATTCCAATCATGGGTGTTAGCGCAAAAGTGAAATTGAGTGGTGGAACTCAGATTCAACCTAGCCCAGGAGTGTCAAACTCAAGGCCCACAGTGAAGGATCAGCCCACAGTGCCTCTGCCAGTGAAAATGGAGATTAGGAGTGCTGCGTGCGGTTCTATCTTACCATGAAGTAAGCTAGAAATAAGTTGGAGCCAATGATGTTGATTAACTGATCACATTATGGATGGCCAAAATGTGGAAATATGAGAAAATGAGAACAAAAAAAGATGTTTGTGCTAAATTAATGCAGATGGAAAGTACTAGGCACTGTTGTTCTGTCCTGTGATTCTAATGAATATGCAGACACAGACTTGGCTGTTTGCCACAACTAAATAAGGAGATAAAGCCACCCCTTGTCTAGGAGCCTAGAACACTTTCTTCAAGAAACCAAGATTAGACTTACGGAATGCTTTCTCAACGGCTAGTAAAGCGGACTGTTGTTTCCTGCAAAGATTCCCCTCCCATCACTCCACCTTATAAACTCTTTGGGAGGGGCCACAACAGTAGCCAACAGTCCCTATTTCCTTCTATGATGTCTTCTCCACAGCTGCTCCCTTCTCTTCTCAGCTCTATGCACACACCTATCAGGGACAACCTCCTTCTGTTCCTCCTCACTGTTCCCTGACTCAGATGCCACCTGGTGGCCACCAGGCCTCTCTAGTCCCTGCTCTGACTCCAAACACCCTCCAGAGTCTTCTTCATCCTCCAGAGCAGTCCCATAATGGTATCACTGTCAGAGTCCACCAACAGCTCAGCCGGCTGCTGCTGGGCCACAACTACTATGAAAAATACTATCATAAATATCAGAATACTATAAAATATAAAGATCGTGGCACGACAAAACCGTGCTCCACTAAGCCGCGCCCGATTAAACCGCGTCGCTGACGTCATCAACAGGGCGACAACAGCAAGCGTGGAGAAAGAAGGGCACTTTAAATAGCGCTTTGAAAGCAAGCCGATTCAACTTAAGGTAAGGGTTAGCTTTAGGGTTAGCTTTAGGGTTAGCTTTAGGGTTAGGTTAAGGGTTAGGGTTAGGTTTAGGGTTAGGTTAAGGGTTAGGGTTAGGTTTAGGGTTAGGTTAAGGGTTAGGATTAGGTTTAGGGTTAGGTTAAGGGTTAGGTTTAGGGTTAGGTTAAGGGTTAGGGTTAGCTTTAGGGTTAGGTTAAGGGTTAGGATTAGGTTTAGGGTTAGGTTAAGGGTTAGGTTTAGGGTTAGGTTAAGGGTTAGGTTTAGGGTTAGGTTTAGGGTTAGGTTTAGGATTAGGTTTAGGGGGGTTAGGTTTAGGTTTAGGGGTTAATTTTAGGTTTAGCGTTTACAGCGTGCTGTCTCCGCGCTGTTGTCACCCTGTTGATGACGTCAGCTACACGGTTTCATCGAGCGCGCTTTAGTCGAACGCGGTTTTGTGGTGGAACCTATAAAGATAGACCTTGATTCAGGGTCATAATGGACCCTGCCTATTACAGTCACAAGTCATGACTGTCATTAAGCGAGGAGACCATATGATTACCTTCCTTAACAATCTCCACCCCTGCTGCCTCTAATGCAGTTGTTAAAAACCACATGAGTCATTAAACAGAGGCTGGGGTACCTCAGGATTACGGGAGGCCCTGTGAGGCCTAGCACAAATCCAAGGGCCTCCCAAGGTCTTCTCTACTCCCTAAGAAGCCCATGCTCCATTTTCACTGGCAGAGGGTTGCAGTAGATCATCATGGATGAAAATGGAGCTCATGAGGGCCACTGGTGGTGATCCCAAGCTCTGTTTTCGCTGGCAGAGTGTTGCAAGAGGCCGTTGCAGCTGAAACGGAACTTGGGAGCCTATTTTTACTGGCAGAGCACTCGGGCCACCACAGGCACCCCTGACACGAGTGATGTCAAGCTGGCCATTCCCACCCTGGCCACGCCCACTCCCACCACCCAAGGTCAAACACAACCCTGGTGCGGCCCTCAATGAAATTGAGTTTGACACCTCTGGCCTAGCATCTTCAGCTTAATAAACAATTGAATGGAGCAGGCGCATGCCTTGACATTCCTTCCACTCTGTTCCTTTTCCATACATGCCAATGTATGATTTTAAAAGGAAAGCCGGGAATCTGCCCTGCTGCAAAGCAAGACCATTTGGCATTCTCTTTATTTGCAGCCCATCCAGGAACAGCCATTTCTCCTTCTGGTACATTGATGTTTGATGACAGGCCAGGCTCACCATGGGAACCATTTTGTAAATAAACAACTGTCCTAACTTATCAACATTCCAAATGTGTCCCCAACGCCTCCCAAATTGCTAATCTCTGCAATATGTGGTGATGTGGAAAATATAAAACTCACTAGAGTATATGGAGCAGAAAATATATATATCTGCTCGTGACCTACCCTTAAATACCATAAAAAATATTTGATTTGAATGTGGGATTTCGCAGACATAGAAACTGTAGAAAGTCAAACTGTAACTTATATGAGAGAGAGAGAGGCAATAGATATCAGTAGAAAAGAATATCTGTGGCTCAGGGTTGAACTGTGGGGTCCTTGATGCTTGATTGTTTGCTTACAGGTGTTTTATTACCCAATTAGATAACATCATCCATGCAAATGACTGTGTAGGTTGCTTCCTATTTATATATAGTAGTGGGACTTACCAGTTTTGCTGGGATTCTGGTTTTCTCTTTGGAGGTTCCTTGGATAAAGTATTATTTTCGTGCCTCGTTTTTTATCCAGTGCTGATCTTTATTTATCTGAATGTTGGCTGCTGGTGAAGAAAATGTCTTCTAGCTTTTTATTTCCTTCCTAGGTTTTATACATATTGTCTCTTTTTTTTTCCCCACAAGTCTTTTTTTATTTCCATTTCATTCTATACAATCACATGTTTACTGTGCATAACCGAGGCATATAACATTGGGTAATAAACACAGCTCTCACTTTTATAGAAAATGCCCCCTACAATACAAACCCAATATACTGCCTTAGCCCACCATACACCCTCTTTCATCCCCCTCCAACTTTCATTCTTCCTTCTCTCATACCCCTCTACACCTACTTCCCCTCCCCCTCTATCTAACCCTAACCCTATCACTCCCTCTCTTAATCCATTCCCTCCCTTCCTTCTCCTCCTCCTCTCTCTCACCCTCTCTACTCTCCTTCTTCTTTCACTCAGCTCCTCCCTTCGGTATACTTCTATTACCTTCCAATATATTCAGTTTGTTCTGTTTTGACACTAACATTAAAAAGCCACAGTATACAAGTGCAATCATGCTTTAAAATTTAACACATATTATATTCCATTTATACATATTGTCTCTTTTGAATGGTGTGTAAATGTGTCTATTGATGACTTATGTGTCTGAACACATTAGAACACTCCAATTAAGCTAATACTCAATTCAAAAAAACCATGCCCCTACCGAAATTGGTAGGGCAGCTACTACATATAAACAGGCAGCAAATCACACGCTCACTCACATTGATGATGTTACCTAGTTGGGCAGTGGTGGGATTCCAAAAAATTTATAACCAGTTCTGTGGGCGTGGCTTGGTGGGCATGGCATGGCTTGGTGGGCATCCTTGGCTGGCGTGGCAGGGGAAGATGATTGTAAAATCTCCATTCTCGCCTTACTGCAGGGGAAGGTTACTGCAAAATCCCCATTCCCTCCCGATCAGCTGGGAGTCGGGAGGCAGAGAATAGATAGGGGTGGGGCCAGTCAGAGGTGGTATTACTGGTTCTGCGAACTACTCAGAATTTCCACTACCGGTTCTCCAGAACTGGCCAGAACCTGCTGAATAACCACCTCTGTAAGTTGGGTAATGAAATGTCCGCCAATAAACAACCAAAATCAGAAAGCATCAAGAACTCCATAGACAGAATAGATAATAGACCAGTGTTTCTCAACCTTGACAACTTGAAGTCCTGTGGACTTCCACTCCCAGAATCCCCCAGCCAGCATAGCTGGCTGGGGAATTCTGGGAGTGGAAGTCCACAGGACTTCAAGTTGCCAAGGTTGAGAAACACTGTAATAGACCATCATTTTTAGGTTAACAAAAACTCAGAATACCATGAAGTAAGCTAGAAATAAGTTGGCGCCTATGATGTTGATCAATGGATCACGTTATGGATGGCCATCAATGCGAGGAAATGTCTCTGTAAATGAGAACAAAAATAAAGGTGTTTGTGCTAAATTAATGCAGATGGAAAGACTACAAATTACTATGCACTATGAAAAATACTCAGGTATAAAAATATCAGAATGCTATAAAATATAAAGTTAGACCTTGATTCATGGTCATAATGGACCCCGTCTATTACAGTCACAAGTTATGACAGTCATTAAGCAAGGAGGCCATACGATTACTTCCTTAACAATCTCCATCCCTGCTGCCTCTGATGCAGTTGTTAAAAACCACATGAGTCATTAAACAGAGGCTGGGGTACCTCAGAATTACGGGGTGCCCTGTGAGGCCTAGCACAGGTCCAAGGACCTCCCAAGGTCTTCCCTACTCCCTAAGAAGCCCATGCTCCACTTCTCATCCTCGGAGTCCTCACAGGCCCTTGGACTTGCTTTCTACCCCTTAGGACCCTATACCTTCCTCCTTCTCTGCCATAAGTATCTCCTCCGGTTGTAAGTCAAGGACTACCTGTAAAACGGTAATCATTTTAGAACTCATATGTAGAGGTTTTATAAATTTGTAGAACTATAATAGATCTTACTTTTCAAAGGAAAGATTAGAGTTAACCTATATGCCTAAGAGGGACATGGTGGCTCAGTGGCTAAGACACTGAGCTTGTCGATCAGAAGGGTCGGCAGTTCGGTGGTTCAAACCCCTAGCACTGCGTAACGGAGTGAGCTCCCCTTACTTGTCCCAGCTTCTGCCAACCTAGCAGTTCGAAAGCATGCAAAAATGCAAGTAGAAAAATAGGAACCACCTTTGGTGGGAAGGTAACAGTGTTCCATGTGCCTTCGACATTTAGTCATGCCGGCCACATGACCACAGAGACTTCTTTGGACAGCGCTGGCTCTTCAGCTTTGAAAAGGAGATGAGCACCGCCCCCTAGAGTCGGGAATGACTAGCACATATGTGCAAGGGGAACCTTTACTTTATATGCCTAAATCAGCCAATTGTCCTGTATGGGTCAGTTAAGGGTCCAGAGTATCTTGAAGGGCAAGCCCTAAGAACTCTAAATTGCTGAAATGCCACCAGGAAATAAATCAGGGAAGACTACACATCTTTGACTATTCTTCCTTCATTCACATCACACATTTTTCTGGGGATTCCAAAGAATTCTTCTGGTGTGAATGATCTAAGATTTGTTCTCAAAGATTCATTTCATCTTTTGCAAAGCACCTTCCTAGAAATTGAAAAACAGAGGCGAGAGGGGGAAAGGGGGAGCTTTGAAATCATTCCACCAATGAAAGCCTTTTGTGAGTTTCGGATGCCGGTGATTTTTTCTTTCCCCTACCAGGTCCAAGCAAAATGTTTAGAAAACATCGAATGCGGTAATCTTAAAGCTGTGATCTCCCCTGAGGCAGGCCCTGGAAACGGAGCAAACAGTCCTTTTAGAGGGTTTATTGATTAAAGTGTGAACTCCACATAAGAATGTATTGTTTTCAACCTCAGAAATATTTACCAAAAAATCAGGGATCATGATCTACTGGACAAAAGGAAAACAGTCACCGCTCTCAAAGCTGGAGAGGACCGGGCCATACTCCTGGGACTGACCATGATGGTGTGCTCCATTATGATGTACTTCCTTCTGGGCATCACCCTGCTGAGATCATACATGCAAAGGTAAATGCTTCACGTTTCTTCTAATTAACATTCTAAGATCCAAAAACATAGGACATAAAACACAGAATAATAGAATTGGAAGGGATCTTGGAGGTCTTCTAGTCCAACCCCCTGCTCAAGCAGGAGACTGTTCAGACAAATGGTTGTCCAGTCTCTTTTTGAAAGCCTCCAGTGATGGAGTACCCACAACCTCTGAAGGCAACATGTTCCATGGGTTGATGGCTCTCACCATTAGGATATTTCTCCTTAATTCGAGGTTGCTTCTCTCCTTGGTTGGTTTCCAACCATTGTTTCTTATCTTGCCTTTTGGTACTTTGTCCCCCTCATCTTTGTAGGGGCCTCTCAAATACTGGAACAGGGCTATCATGTCACTCCATGAGAAAAAAAGGATAGATACCCAATTCCAATAACTGTTCTTTTTATATTTTAGCCTAATCATTTTTGTTGCACTTCTCTGCACTCTTCCCAGAGTCTCAACATATTTTTATATTGGGGTGACCAAAACTGGATGCAATATGTAGCCATACTGACATACCTTTCTAGGAACTGTGTTGCCAATATTTCTGGAGAGCTCCAGAAATAGGGGAAGGATGGACTAACAAGTATGAAAGAAAGCTGCGAAAAACATTTCAGTTTGCCTTCATTATTCGAATCCTAATACCTTCCAGTATTAATTTCCGTGATTCATGTTGGTCATGCTTCTTTCTTTATTTGCTTATTAGTTTGTTCATTTCTTCCCTAAGGCTGCCCGCTCATTCACAAGTTGCTTTCATATATATATATATATATATATATATATATATATATATATATATATATATATATATATATATATATATATATATATATATATATATATATACACACATACACATACACATACATACATACATACATACATACATACATACATATATATATATATATATATATATATATATATATATATATATGCTGATAAATAAATAAAGGGAGACTAGTATAGATCTATTTCAAGCTATTTAGCTCTCATCAGCTAGCCATACCCTTGCTGGGAATCGAACCTGTGCTCATTCTTCAGGAATGAGACAGAGGCTCGTGTCCGGTAACTCTGTAACCAATTTATTTTAACACAACTTGTAACATTAACAGAAAACAACCAGGCAGGGTGCTGGTTTAACAATGTAGCAACAGAAGGATGATCTGTGTAGAGAGAGGCAGAGAAGCAGCTCCAGCTGGACTGGAGTGTTCGTTTGCTCTGGTGCTGAACAACTGACAGTTTGAACGAGTCTGCCTTTTATAGTTCCGCAGACTCGCGCGCCTGACAGCCCGGCAACTGACAGGCGCGTCTGATTGGCTAATTAACCATTGAGCTACAGAGCTCGACTCCTTATCACCCAGGCCAGGGTGAAAGGTATATATTTAAAGTCACAACCCCTGGTATGCCCAAATATGAGAGGAAGGTCACACTTCCACTCTCTGTCCTTCGGCTCGTCACAAGAGACCATCCAGACAGAAACCCAATATTTTTTACTGTTGCCTTTTTGTTACATTTGTTATATTTATGCTGATAAATAAATAAAGGGAGACTAGTATAGATCTATTTCAAGCTATTTAGCTCTCATCAGCTAGCCATACCCTTTCTGGGAATCGAACCTGTGCTCTATTGCCTCTTAGGCAGATGTGTTAACAGCTTTTTAGAACTCTTTAGAGGTACTGGATGTAAGCAATATATGTGTCCCCTTCTACTACTTTTTTTTCTCATTGCCTCTTTGAATAGTGTATTCTTTTTTCTATTTGGAAAAGAAAATGCTAAGGATATACAGTATGTATGCTCATCTGAAAAACCGTCCGTATTTTCATCAGAATGAACTGAGCCCAATGTTGAAATTGCTAACCATAAAACTGAAAAAGTATAGGAGTTCTAAAAATAATCACCATTTTTTATGTTTCATAAATTGATTTAAAGGAAGCCTAGACATAATGACGGTGCATCCTCTACCGGCTAATCAACATATTAGATAAAAATAGAAGTTCTCCGTGGGCCTAAATTCCGGCATCTTCTATCTCTTTTTTTTCTGCATTGCTTAAGAATTACAAGAGGTGCTCGACTTGCAACAGTTCATTTAGCGACCATTCAAAGTTACAACCGCAGTGAAAAAAAGTGACTTATGGCCGTTTTTCATACTACAACCACTGCAGCATCCTCATGGTCAGGTGGTCAAAATTCAGATGCTTGGCAAGTGCTTCATGTTCATGACGGTTGAAATGTCCCGGGGTCATGTGATCTCCTTCTGACAAGCAAAGTCAATGGGGAAGCCAGATTCACTTAACAACCATGTTACTATCTTAACAACTACAGTGATTCACTTAACAACTGTGGCAAGAAAGATCGTAAAAATGGGACATACCTCATTTCATAAAGGTTTCACTTAGCAACATAAAGTTTGGGCTCAATTATAGTCGTAACCCGAGGACACCCTTTAGAGAACTGGGAAGTTTGTATATTGTCCTGTGGTTTTATTTTTATTTTTTTTAAATGTAGGTTCCAGTATTGTCTGAATTCTTGCTTCATTCTGGTTATTTCACAGGCTTTGTCTCCTTTTTATCTACTTGTCTTAGCAACAAAGTCAATACGAGACTGTCAAAGGATAGTTTTCTTGGAAGAAATTCCTTACTGATCTATGATCAGTAGGTGGCGCAGTGGTTAGGGTGCAGTACTGCAGGGCACTTCAGCTGACTGCTATCTGCAGTTCAGCGGTTCAAATCTCACTGGCTCACGGTTGACTCAGCCTTCCATCCTTCCGAGGTGGGTGAAATGAGGACCCAGACTGTGGGGGCGATATGCTGACTCTGTAAACCTCTTAGAGAGGGCTGAAAGCCCTATGAAGCGGTATATAAGTCTAACTGCTATTGCTATTGCTATGAAGCTATTACTGATGGTCTGTGCGGGATGGTGGATTTATTTGTAATCAAAAATAGTTGGATATCACTCTTTCTCCTTCAACAGTTCGAAATGGGCACAGTTCCTTTTCTCACCTAGGCTTCCCCAAAAAGCACGAGGCAGAGTCCTGGTCCCGACAAATCCCCTTTTATTAAACGAAGGTGAATTCCTCTCATTCACATTCAGCAAAGGCCTGGCAAACAGTCTTTCAAAGGAATATTTAGGACTACAGACCTTATCTATCTTGAAAAGCTGCCATGTAAATATTTTCCAAACAAGGTGCTGTGCAAGGAAAAACTGGGCACGGAGTCTCTGAGATTCACGGACAGATCTTCACACTCCTGGAATGAATCTAATGACTGAACGAACAAATTGTTTCCTGCAAAAGGCCACTCCCCTTTCGCTCCTCTTTTATGTCCTAGGGGAGGGACCAAACATCTTCCGGTTCCACCACAAAACCGCGTTCGACTAAAGCGCGCTCGACGAAACCGCGTACCTGACGTCATCACAGCGCGACGAAAAAAGCACGCTGTGAGCGCTAACGCTAAAATTAACCCCTAAACCTAAACCTAACCCCCCTAAACCTAACCCTAAACCTAACCCTTAACCTAACCCTAAACCTAACCCTAACCCTTAACCTAACCCTAAACCTAACCCTAACCCTTAACCTAACCCTAAACCTAACCCTAACCCTTAACCTAACCCTAACCCTAACCCTAAACCTAACCCTTACCTTAACTTGAATCGGCTTGCTTTCAAAGCGCTTTTTAAAGCGCCCTTTTTTCTCCGCGGTCGCTGTTGTCACGCTGCTGATGACGTCAGCGATGCGGTTTAATCGGGCGCGCTTTAGTGGACCGCGGTTTTGTCGTGCCACGACATCTTCCACCTGTGACTCTACTCTCAAGTCTACCCTGATTTCTGAGTTGTTCTTTTCTTCTGGCAGCTCTGCGCATGTGCAGACTGGGAACAGGCTCCAGCTGTTCCTCTGCCTCACTGCTGTCTAGCTCCGTAGGCACCTGATCACTGCCAGACGGCCTCGATCCCGTCTCTGCCTCCAACACAGAGCCCTCATCCGAGCCTTCCTCAGACTCCAGGATTGGCCCATGCTCCTCCCCAACCTCCTCACTGTCCGACTCTGCTGCCAGTTCTGCCGGCCTTTGGCAGGCCACAACAGTTACACAGATGGAAAAATAGAGCAACTTTGGGGGTGGGGGGAAATCCAGTCAATTCTTTATTGTCTTCAAAAGGTTGTAAATTGCCCTCAAAATGCTGTGTATTACCTTAGAGCCATCTCATTCGCCTGGGTTATCTATAAAGAGCCTGAAATATTTACATTCTAAGGAAAAAGCCATTTCACACAAAAGCATCCTTACTAAAGTTCCTCTGACTCAAAGCCCCAGTCAAGTCTTGACAGGAAATCAAATAAATTTACAATTTCATATAAGCAGAGGAACACTTCTCCAATTCAATTTGGAATCATCTTGATATAACATCCTAGGCATCCACCCTGAACTTGTCTCGTTCATTTTAGCCTGCGCTCATTTTTATTTCCATCTGAGAAAATTGATATATGCCTTGGTGGGGTTGAATCTCTCGGGCGACTATGTGATTTTTCATGTGCGGGCTCAATTTCTTTGCTTCTTCCTCAATCATTTTTTTAAAGCAGTTATGCATCTCGCAAGCAAAAGTGATAATGGAAGAAGGTGATTCCTTGCCTCACAAAACAAGACTTGGTTGTTATAGAATTTTATTTACAGTACCTAATTTGTGAATATATGGACCCAAATATTGCCACAAGAGCCAACACCTAGAATGGAATGGAATGGAATGGAACAGGGTGAGGTGGGGTGGAATGGAATGGAATGGAATAGAATGAAATGGAATGGAGTGGAGTGGAGTGGAGTGGAGTGGCATGGAATGGAATGGAATGGAATGGAATGGAACAGGGTGAGGTAGGGTAGAATGGAATGGAATAGAATAGAATAGAATAGAATAGAATAGAATAGAATAGAATAGAATAACAGAGTTGGAAGGGACCTTAGAGGTCTTGTAGTCCAACCCTTTGCTCAGGCAATAAACCCTAAACCATTTCAGACAAATGGTTGTCCAATCTCTTCTTTAAAACTTCCAGTGTTGGAACTGGAACTTCTGGAGGCAAGTTGTTCCAATGATTAATTGTTCCAACTGTCAGGAAATTTCTTCTTAGTTCTAGGTTGCTTCTCTCCTTGATTAGTTTCCACCCATTGCTTCCAGTTCTGCCCTCAGGTGCTTTGGAGAATAGCTTGACTCCCTTTTCTTTGTGGCAACTCTTAAGATATTAGAAGACTGCTAACAAGTCACCCCCCCCCCTAGTCCTTCTTTTCATCAAACTAGACATACCCAATTCCAGCAACCGTTCTTTATATCTTTTTTATCTTTTGGAAGGGACCTTGTAGGTCATCTAGTCCAACCCTATGCCCAAGCAGGAGGCCCTACACCATTTCTGACAGATGGCAGAGCCATTTCAAATGTCTTCAGCTTTTTTGCTAGGGTTTGCCTGTGTCTTCAACCACCTTTTCTTTGAAATGACTCATAATCCACATCGAAATATAAACATAATAGGATCATATTGGTTTTGACAAGGGTCTTTTTTTAGGGAAAAATTGATATCGGTAGTCCTTGAATTATAACCGCAATTGAGTCTAAACATTCCATTGCTGAGTGAGACATTTGTTAAGTGAGCTTTACCCTTTTGTTTAACGTTTCTTGCCCCCGTTGTTAAGTGAACCACAGCCGTTGTTAGGTTAGTGACTCGGTTGTTAAGGGAAGCTGGCTTCCACATTCAATTTCTTTGTCAGAAGGTCTCAGAGAGTGATCACACGACCTTGGGACACTGCAGCCATTATAAATATGAGCCAGTTTCACACGGGGATGCTGCCATGGTCGTAAGTGTGAGAAACGATCCTAGGTCACTTTGGTCAGTGCTGCTGTAACTTTGAACGGTCACTAAATGAATGCTTGTAAGTCGGGGACTACCTGTAGTGGGTTTTTTAATGGCTGTTTTGGACCACTCGTCAAAATCCTTTTTAAGTTCCGTTCATGGATACAGTAGATGTAGGACAAGAGTGTCTAACTCAAGGCCCGTGGACCAGATCTGGTGCATGGGATGTTTAGATCTGGCCTGTGGGGTCACCCTGGAACAGGGGTGGGTTCCTGCCAGTTCTAACCTCTTCTGTAGAAGAGGTTCCACAAATCTACAGTGCCGTTTACAACCACTTCCAGGTCCCTCCTCCCGCCCGTCCGCACATCATCAAGATGAAGAACGAGAGGAGGAATTCTGGGAGTTGAAGTCCACAAGTCTTAAAGCTGTCAATTTTGAACACCCCTGGGGTTTTTTTTCTAAAGGGTTAGGGTGGAAGGGTCTTGTAACTTGACAGCTTTAAGACTTGCGTGCTTCAAATGCCAGTTTATGAGCCAACATTTTGGTTGCTAAGCAAGAGTGTTGTTAAGTTGTTAAGTGAGTTTCACCACATTTTACAAGTTGGCCACGCCGACCCAGTCACATGACTGCCAAACCACTCCCATTTGGTCACATGGCTGGCAAGCCACTCCCGGTCACGTGGTTGGCAAGCCACTCCCACCTGGTTACATGGCTGGGAAGCCACTCCCACAAAACAGGCCACACCTACAGAAGAGGTTCTAAAAAATTTAGAAACCCACCACTGCCCTGGAAATAGTGAAGAACCGGCCCACAGTGCCTCTGCCAACAAAATAGGGCTGTACGTGGCTCTCCCCAGTTCTCTTTTCACTGGCAGAGGGTTGCAGGAAGCTGTCACGGCCAAAAACAGAGCTTGGGAGCCAGTGGTGAGTTTCAGGAGGTACACACCAGTGCAGTCGTGCCCGGAGCACCGGATACCGTTCCGATATGGTGATCCGGAGGGCCCACCCGCCCACCAGAGCTCCTTACCAGTCTTTTAAGTCTTCAGCACTTCCGCGCATACAGCACCTGCGCGATGCTTCACTGAGCAGCTGGAACGTCGCAGAGGCTCACGGAGGCGCTAAGACACATGCGCACATTCCACGCATGTGCGTTCACGCTGTGCACCTCCATGTGGACACCACTGGGCCCTTTCCAACTGTACCCACCACTGTTGGGAGCCTATTTTTGCTGGCAGAGTGCTCCAGCCACCACAGGCGCCAATAAGAATGATGTCAAGCTGTCAACACCCACCCTGCACCCCCCCATATCAAACATAACCCTGATGCCGCCCTCAATGTAATCGAGCTTGACACCCCCGATGAAGGAGAAGAGCAGGAAAAACTGAAGGGCTGAGTTAAGTGTGTCATTAGCTTAGAGTCATTGCCTTCCCACAAGCAATCCAAATCCAACCCCTCCAGAATTCTATTGAACCTTATCTGGACCCAATTTATTGTTGAATTTTACTTGACTAGATTGTTGTGCTTAGGCTTGAATAAATCTTCCATGCTGCAATCTACCAGATGGTCCCAAGCCTTGGAGCCTAACATTAATCTAGTCAACTAAAATTCAACTCTAAATTGGCCCCAGATAAGGGTCTAGATAAGGGATGCGGTGGCTCAGTGGCTAAGACACTGAGCTCAGAAAGGTCAGTAGTTCAGCAGTTCAAATCCCTAGCGCTACATAATGGAGTGAGTTCCTGTTACTTATCTCCGCTTCTGCCAACCTAGCAGTTTGTAAGCAGGTAAAAATGCAAGTAGAAAAATAGGGACCACTTTGGTGGGAAGGTAACAGTGTTCCATGCACCTTCAGAGTTTAGTCATACAGGCCACATGACTACGGAGGAATCTTCAGACAGCGCTGGCTCTTCAGCTTTGAAACAGAGATGAGCACTGCCCCCTAGAGTCGGGAACAACTAGCACATATGTGCGAGGGGGGAACCTTTACCTTTAAGGGTCCGCAGAATTCAGGGGGGGGTTGGACTTGGACCAACCCTTCCCACTTGTGGGAACATAACGACTCTCAGCTAAAGACATACTTAACTCCTCCCTCCAGCTCTCTCTGCTCTTCTCCTACAATAAGTGCTGAATAGGCTCACCTCAAACAACTTTATTTCAAAAAGGCAATCATTCTGTTAAAAAAACAGAGAAATAACAAACTATCCCTAATGCTAGCCAGAGATATTCCTTGCCATTTTTCTTTGGAAGAATGCTGATTACAATTTCACACCAGTTTTCCTCACTAAGAAAGCCCCAGAAATTAATTAAATTTAATTAATCACGCTCAAATGGTCCCATTATTCAAATTCGCGCTATTCAAAGCGATATTTCTATGGAAAATATGTATTTGGTCCCAGCTCAATGGAAATAGGCCATGAAAAATTTGAAACATAATTTTTATAGGTACATTAATGAAGTATTAACAATAAATAATTTAAAAAATATACTTATAATTTAAATGTATGGTTTACGAAGACGCAGAGCTGTTAGAGAAAGCAAAATAAAAGCAAAAATATTGTAGAGTCAAGCCTTCCACCTCCCATCCTGCTTTAGTGTGGCCCTGACCACATTCATGTTGTTCAGTTACATCAAAGTTGTGTTGTAACACAACAGTAGCAAAGCTCTTATTTTTAAAACTTGTATTGCGTGAAGATTGGCAGCATCAAAAACCCCAATCGCCATGGTGTATGCTATAGCCTCAATTTGTTTATGCATTTATTAAACTTACCGGATGCCCATCTCATCTTGCAGTGACTGTAGGCGGCTTACAATCAATAAAAGCAACAATATGAAACATTAAAACATGACAGCTAGTCCCCAACTTTCAACCGTTCATTTAGTGACCTGTTCTGACTCTCCTCATCCCACACCAAGGCATGCCGAGCCAAAGATACTTTAAGGAATTTATTAAAAGACAGACAGATCCTTGGCAGCAAACCAGCACAGATAAGCCTTGGCAGCAATCCAGCCTGCCAGGCTCACAGTACTGTTCTCCAACATTAGTTCATGTGTTGACTTCTGCAAAAGGGGCGTGTGCACAAGCATTCCTTTTATAGTCTGGAGAGGAGCCTAATTACCAGCAGCTGAGTGCAATTACCTCCTGTAACTGTGCAACTGTTCCTTATGCCTATCAGCTCTTCGGTGCCGGGCATCCAGGAACAACTCACTGCTGACGTCCAGATCACACTCCCTTGTCTCCTCCGCACTGGTCAAAGGCTCAGGTGCCTCCTGGCGGCCAACCAGCCTCTCTGCGCTCTGCTCGGAGTCGGAACCCTGTCCAGGGTCCTCCACATCCTCCAGAGCCGACTCATAGGGCCCCTCACTGTCGGAGTCTGGTGGCAGCTCTAACGGCTCCTGCTGGGCCACAACAGTACCATTCAAAGTTACAACAGCACTTTAAAGATTGGCATGTGACCACCTTTCACACTTACGACGGTTGCCAGATCCCCATGGTCACATGATTAAAAGTCAGATGCTTGACAACATGTTCACATTTATGACCTTTGCTGTGTCCCAGTCATGTGACTACATTGTAAGCCCCCAAGGGTCACTGTATCGGTGACATGGGTGGCATAGAGATGTCATAAGAAAGAAAATAAGTTGAAAATGAAATTAAAACTTTGTCACTGCCCCGACTAAAACAAAATTTAAAATGTAATCTAAAAAATAAAATAATAAAATCAAAACCTGGAGCATACCCACTCAACCAATCATAATAGCGCTAGAAGGAACCTTGGAGTTCTTCTAGTCCAGCCCCCTGCTCAAGCGGGAAATCCTATACCATTTCAGACAAGTGCCTGTCCAATCTCTTCTTAAAAACTTCCAGTGATGGAGCACCCACAACTTCTAGTGGCAAGCTGTTCCACTGATTAGGCCTCACTGTTAGGAAGTGTCTCCTTAATTCCAGGTTGCTTCTCTCCTTGATTTGTTTCCATCCATTGTTTCTTTTCCTGACTTCTGGTGCTTTGGAAAATAAGTTGATTCCCTCCTTCTTTGTGGTAGCCCTTCAAATATGGGAATATTGCTGACATATCCCCCCCCCCCAGTCCTTATTTTCTCTAGACTGGTGATGGCGAACCTATGGCACGCATGCCACAGGTGGCACGTGGAGCCATTTGTCAGGGCACGCAAGGCACGCTGGCCAGCTGACTTTGGCCTTTTGAGGCCGTTTTTCACCCACCGGAGGCTTCCCTGAAGCCTCCAGAGTGCAAAAAACCAGCCCTAGGGCCAAATCAGGAATGGACTTTCAGTTTGCTCGTAGGACCGTTTTTTGCCCTCCAGAGTCTTCAGGAGACTTCCATGAAGGCTGCGGAGGGCGAAAAATGGCCCTATGGCCAAACCGGAAGTGACTTCCGGCATGTGCCGGAGGGGAAGGGGATGTCACACATATAGCATTATGGGCGTGGCATGCTGGCACACTACCCCCCTGTGCGCCCCTCACTTTTGGCATGGAAGCCAAAAAAGGGTTGCCATCACTGCTCTAGACTAACCAAACACAAATCCTGCAACTGTTCTTCATATGTTTTAGTCTCCAGGCCTTTAATCGTCTTAGTTGCCTTTCTTTGCCATTTTTTTTCCAAAGTCTCAGCATCTTTTTTTGTAACCTGAAAACCAAAACTGGACGCAGTATTCTAGGTGTGGCCTTACTAAGGCTTTATAAAGCAGTTATGGTTTTCCCAGTTGCAATGTATGGCTGTGAAAATTGGACCATAAGGAAGGCTGAGCGCCAAAGAATTGAGGCCTTTGAACGATGGTGCTGGAGAAGACTCCTGCGAGTCCCTTGAACTGCAAGGCCATCAAACCAGTCAGTCCTAGAGGAGATCAACCCTGACTTCTCTTTAGAAGGCCAGATGTTGAAGAGGAAACTCAAATACTTTGGCCAGGAAGGACTCACTGGAGAAGAACCTAATGCTGGGGATGATTGAGGGCAAAAGAAGAAGGGGACGACAGAGAATAAGGTGGCTGGATGGAGTCACCGAAGCAGTCAGAGTGAACTTAAATGGACTCCAGAAGACGGTAGAGGACCGGAAGGCCTAGAGGAACATTGTCCATGGGGGTCATGATAGTTCAGACACGACTTCACAATTAACAACAACAAATAAAGCGGTATTAATACTTCACATCATTTTGATTCTATGCCAGTTCACTCACCTGCTCTTTCATTTTGTTACTGAGGCACTATTAAAAGGGATGTATCATAAATCTTGCACGAGAAACATCAGATATAAAAATCAACAGTAATGGAAAAATACTTCCTTAATCTCCGCAATGATTTTCATACAAGCTTCGTTCTCTACTAACTCAATCATCTTATTGCAAATCTCTGAGGAAACGTCGGCTTGTTTCTTTTGCTTCGTTTATTTTCCCGATGGCTTGAGAAATGCTCACACAATGAATTACATTCGGTAGTAAAATCTATTGATCCAAGGGACATGCCAGTGAAAGCGATCCCAAAGTCAGATTCTCTTTAGCAATATTCCCTAGGGTTTCTTGTTTTTAAAAATATTTTTTGATCCCGGATACTATTTTCTTGCCCTTTGATTTCGTTTTCTTTCTACCACTCCCCATCTGAAAACCCTCCTTTCACCAACAAACATGGTGTGGATGAAGGGCACAGTTTACAGCCAAACCAGGAAATATTTCATCTGTATATAAAGTGTACCAGACACTTTCTACATGTGGACTTCAACTTATGACAATAGAGCCCCCCAAAAAATTTTCCCCCGTGTTTTATTTGTTTTATTTATATTACTTTTCATTTCCATCAAACAGTGTGTGATCTGGGTACAGTTATTTGAACAGCCATAATCCACATATCTGTTGTTATATTCATCACAATAATATTAATAATATAACTATATAATAGTATAATAACAATAACACATGACATCATCATCTTTAAATTCTCTCCACATTAACATTTCCTCTTTTTATATCTCCTCCTTTCTAACTTCTATTTCTATTGTCTGACCATTGATAAAATACATCCCACATCAAAAAAAAACCAACAGTTTTTTCTTCATCCTTAATAGTAAGCATTAATCTGCCCATTTCTGTGCATTCTAGTATTTATTACATTCTCATTGGATGGGATCTCATCTTTTATCCATTGTTGTGAAAATGCAACACAAATGCAAATTTGTGCAAATGCTCTCTGAATTGTATTTGCACAATAGAGCCCAAAATTTATGTTGCTGAGTTTTGCCCCATTTTACAACAGTTTGAAGTTTGAAGTTTTATTTTATTTATATGCCGCCCTATTCCCTATAGGGACTCAGGGCGGCGAACAACTCAAACGGGAAAGGGAACATACAAATACAAAACAGGCATTTAAATAACCAACAACCACACCTGTCGAGAGGGGAAGGGAAGGGCTTGCCACTGTTGTTAAGTGAATCACTGCAGATGCCATGTTAGTAACACGATGGCTAAGTGAATCTGGCTTCCCCATTGACTTTGCTTGTCAAAAGATTGCAAAAGAGACACTGCAACTGTCATAAATATGAGCCAGTTGCCAAGCATCCAAATTCTGATCACATGGGGATGCTGCAACTTGTACGAGTGAAAAACAGTCATAAATCACTTTTTTCAGTGCTGTTGTAACATTGAACGGCCGTTAAACACACTGTTGTAAGTTGAGGACTGCCTGTGTTGTGTGTCTCTTCATTTTATAATATTCGTATGCACACTAAATTTGGATAGCCTCAAATTTTCCATCAGTATTCTTGAAATATTCAAAACTCTTCCAAAGTCTATACTTTGAATTCCTTTAATAATTTCTAAAAGCATTTGGCAGAAACTCTTATATAGATTTCAGATTTAGTGATTCCTGGACCAGAAGGACATATTTTGTTTTGTTAGATGCTTAATTGTTGTTGAACCGGGGTGGTGCAGTGGTTAGAATGCAGCCTTGCAGGCTGATTCTATTCACTGCCAGTAGTTCGATTTTGACTGATTCAAGGTTGACTCAGCCTTCCATCCTTCCAAGGTGGGTAAAATGAGAATTCAAATTGTTGGGGGCAATATGCTGACTCTGTAAACTGCTTAGAGAGGGTGGTAAAGCACTGGGAAATGGTTTATAAGTCTAAGTGCTATTGCTATTGTGGAGCTTCGTTATCTTCTTCTGGGTCTGGTGATATGTCTTCTGAAACTGACAAGCAAAGGGGTAATATAAGTTTTAGGTTCTTTTTGATGGCTTCTTCGTTGTATCTCTTCATTTCAGTTGACTGCTTCACCTATCATAAAGACGTTATGGATTATATGTGGCATCTATTTACCTTTTGGAATCTATTGGGATTCTTGATGAGTTATACCCAAATAAGTGGCAACCTTGACCAAATTAGGAAGATCAACAGGATTGGCCCTGGTTAGGACTTAGAAGCCATCTAGGAAGTCCAAGGTTATTAATTAGATTTGGAAGTAAAAAGAGAAGAGAAGACATAGAATCAACTGTTGAGATGGACAGTTATAGGAATGAATGAATGAATGAATGAATGAATGAATGAATGAATGAATGAATGAATGAATGAAATGAAATGAATGAATATCACTTTCAAGAAAATTGTGTGGATGAATCCCTATAAGATCAGGAATCAAGCTCAATCTGAAAATCTTCAGGTTTTTGTTGTTGGGTGCCAAAAATGCAAGGGTGCGCATCAATAGCAATACCAATAGCAATAGCAGTTAGACTTATATACCGCTTCATAGGGCTTTCAGCCCTCTCTAAGTGGTTTACAGAGTCAGCATATCGCCCCCACAGTCTGGGTCCCCATTTCACCCACCTCAGAAGGATGGAAGGCTGAGTCAACCTTGAGCCGGTGAGATTAGAACCGCTGAACTGCAGATAACAGTCAGCTGAAGTGGCCTGCAGTATTTTTTTTTTTGTATTTGTATTTATTGCACATTTATAGGCCGCCCTTTTCCCTGAGGGGACTCAGGGCGGCTTACAATAAAAGGGGAAAGGGAGTATAGGACAAATACAAAAAGAGATGTGAACAAAAGTAAATTAAACAGTAAAACACAACATTCACTCGACATTTGGGAGGGGCGAAAGTAGACTTATCCCCAGGCCTGACGGGATAGCCAGATCTTGAGGGCTGTGCGGAAGGCCTGGACGGTGGTGAGGGTACGAATCTCCATGGGGAGATTGTTCCATAGCGTCGGAGCCGCAACAGAGAAGGCTCTCCTCCGAGTAGTCACCAGTCGGCACTGACTGGCGGATGGAATACGGAGGAGGCCAACTCTATGCGATCTGATGGGACGCAGGGAGGTAATTGGCAGAAGGCGGTCTCTCAAATACTCTCAAGTACTCTCAGGTCTCTCAAATACTCTCAAGTACTGCACCCTAACCACTGCCCCACCTCGGCTCTTCTCATGCGTGCCGGCACCCATAATGCAAAGCGCACACCCCCCACGTGCGCACGCGTGCACAACCCCCCACACGCTCCGCCCCCACACGCCTCCAAGCTGAGCTTGGTATTTCCTCCAGGGTGCCAGGGGAGGCCATTTTCGCCTTCCCCAGGCTCCGGAGGGTTTCTTGAAGCCTGGGGAGGGCGAAAACCGACTCCCCCGGCCCTCCGGAAGGTTGAAAATCAACTAGCCGGTGCGCGCATGCACACTGGAGCTGATGGCTTGCATGGCGGCAGATATGGCTCCATCACGGTTCACATCACGGTTATAGTGGCTGATGATAAAGTTTGCTACTCCATAAGAATTTTTTAAAATAAAACTCAATTCATCGGCTACTACAGCAAGACAAGTAGTAAAGCTACGAGGTCCAAAAAGACTCACTGGGAGAAGAAAGGAGGGAAGGAAGGAGGGAATGTAGGAGAGAAGGAAGGGGGGAAGGAAGGAGGAAAGGAAGGGGGAAAGGAAGGAGAGAAGGAGAAAAGAAAGGAGGGAAGGAAGGAAGGAGGGAAGGAAGGAGGGAAGGAGAGAAGGAGGGAAGGGGAAGGAGGGAGGGAAGGAAGGAGGGAAGGAAGGGGAGTAGGAGAGAAGAAACGAGGGAAGGAAAGAGGGAGGGAGGGAAGAAGAAGTAGGACCGTTGTAAGATAACATGGATCTATGGGATGTTAAGAAAGCAATCTTCAAGTAGGGATTGTCAACTGTAGGGAAAAATTGTTATAAATAATAAAAAAAAAGACTCACTGGAACCAGTATTAAGGTTTATTCTTCTGCTTGAAAAGCTTGCCTGCCATTCTCCTATTGCCCAATGCAAAAAAAAGCAGAGTATGTTGACCAATCGGGTGCCAAACATGGTCTTCCAAAGGGGCAAGAAAAACAGTAAGAAATGTTGGGCACCTTAACAATCGAAATATTTGCTCCAGCATGCGGTTATCTGAATTGAAAGTCATTTCATCGAAAAGGGAGCGTGTCAGAAGAAATTGGAAGCAGAGATAATTACAGGGTTGTCATCACTCCAATTCCGTAGCCTAGTTTTTATACGGATAACAACAAATGTGCGAGATGGTGTGAGATGAAACAGCCAGTTGTTATTTTGGTTGCCAATTAACCGGAATCATTAATTTCATTTCATTTGACATGGGTGGAGGGGAATTACCAACTGTGGGATATCCCCTCCAAAGCATGATGTCTACTTGATATGGGCCTGCCAGGACCCACGAATTGGGTTTCCATGGTGTTGCTTCGTGGAAGGTCCTCAACTTACGAGCACAGTTGATCCCAAAATTTCTGTTGCGAAGCAAGACAATTGTTAAACGGGTTTTGCCCCATCTTATGACTTGTCTTGCCACAGTTGTTCAGTGAATCACTGCAGTTATTAGTGATCCATGGTGGCGCAGTGGTTGGAATGCAGTACTGCAGGCTACTTCTGCTGACTGCCGGCTACTAGCAGTTCAGCTGTTCGAATCTCACCAGACTCAAGGTTGACTCAGCTTTCCATCTTTCAGAGATCAATAAAATGAGGACTCAGATTGTTGGGGGGCAATATGCTGACTCTGTAAACCACTTACAGGTTTACACAGGTTAAAGCACATTGAAGCAGCGTGTAACTCTTAGGGCTATTGCTATTGCATTAAGTTAGTAACACAGTTGATAGGTGAATCTGGATTTCCCACTGTCTTTGCTCCTCAGAAATTCACAAAAGGTGATCCCATGATAGCAATAGCAATAGCACTTAGACTTACTGTATTTTTCGGAGTATAAGATGCACTGGAGTATAAGATGCACTTTTGTTTTTGGGGAGGAAAATAGGAAAAAAAAATCTGCCTACCAGGTATTCATCTGGCTAGCATCCTTAATCTGGTCAGCTTCAGCACATAAGTATGCTGATTTTGAGCATGCGTATGCACTTTTTATCCCCTGGTTGGGGATTAAAAAATAGTTTCTAAAGCACAGCTGATCGTTGCAGAGAGATAAGCAATGAGAAAAGCAGGGGAAGCCTGGAAGACCGCTTCACTCACTAGCACCTCATTAGGGTTGAAAAACAGCTTCTAAAGCACAGCTGATCATTGGAGAGAAAAGCAAGGGAAGCCCGGAAGATGCTTCACTCACTATTGCCTCACTAGGACTGAAAAACAGCTTCTAAAGCACAGCTGATTGTTGGAGGGAGCAGCATTGAGAAAAGTAGGCAAAGCAGGGAACATCGCTTCGCTCGTTAGCACCTCTTCAGGGCTGGAAAAAAGGTTCAAGAAAGCTACATTCGAAATATAAGATGTACCCACATTTTCAGCTTTTTTAGTGGGGGGGGGGGGAGTGTGTCTTATACTCCAAAAACTACGGTATATTCTGCTTCACAGTGCTTTACAGTTCTCTTTTTTTTTTTTTTTTTTTTTTATTAAATATTTTTTTTAGTTTTAGTTTAAAACTGGTACAACATCTTTCTTAATATATCAATCAATTACAGATAATACAGAAAAAGACAAAAACAACAATCAGAAAGACAAAACAAAACACAGGTGTCTATTATGAAAAAAATAAGAAGTATATCAACTGGTTACAACATGTTTTGGTGCTTCTCTTCCATTGACTCCTATTGATTCAAGTATCTTAACTCGAATATTTGCCAAATCAACATCATTATACCTCCGGTTTTAATTATTATAATTATTTAAACATCCTTCATCCTTAGTTATGCTAAGGGATTAGTCCATAACACATGCTGGCAGTTCATTTACTTATTTGTAAAATCCTCTATTATCATCAAATCCTCATATTCTATTTTAACTAAACATCCATAATATTCAATTATATCATATATCCTAACATTTTCCCAATATTGATTAACATTTAATTATATGGGTTTTATTTAGTTTTTTAATAGTGCTAATTATTATAGTTAATACTCTTTATGTATAACCTAAAGGTGTTTTCTCATATCCAATTGTTAGTTATCATATCGACTCCACATTATATACATTACTATTAATATCAATTATTATTCAGCAATATCTGTTACACAAAAAAGCAATTATTTTAGCTAAACATCCATAATATTCAATTATATCATATATCATAACATTTTCCCAGTATTAATTAACATTTGATTGTACGGATTCTATTTAGTTTTTTAATAGTGCTAATTATTATAGTTAATACTCTTTATGTGTAATCTAAAAGTATTTTCTCATATCCAATTGTTAATTATCATATCAACTCCACATTATATACATTGCTATCAATATCAATTATTATTCAACAATATTTGTTACACAAAAAAGCAATTAGGTTTAACTAGTTTTCAATTGTATTCAACAATCTATCAGCCAGTTCCAAATTATATATATTGCTATCCATATCAGTCATTATTCAGCTATATCTATTACAAATTAAAGTAATCCAATCTAGCTAATTTTAAATTATATTGTCCCATCTGTCAGCCTGTGTCCCTCCAGCCACAAGGTTTCCTCCGTCCAGTAACCATTCGTTGAATAAATTTACCAAATGTTTCCATAAGCAAGTCCAAACAAAAATATTTCGGCACCTTTGGATTCTGAATGTCAGTGATGAAATAATAAAGTTGTTCTTGGCTTATAAAACTTCCCAATTTAACTTTAATTCTCAAGGGTGGATTCTCCATTCCTTCTGCACACTGTCTCTTTAAAAGAATTGTCTTTATGGCTTCCCCCCTCTTCTCTTCCTCTGAGATAGACCAGACACCATTTCTCATATTTTCCGTTTGTGTTTCAGGAACATTTAAGCATTCAACGTTCTCAGTTTTAGCTTCATATTTTAGAATCAATTGATCCAGTTTTCTTTCCAATCTTTGGTAAGAATGAAAAAGTCCTCTACACGCAGAGAAAAGAGTCTGAAATAAAGTCTTAGAGGTATCTTGGGACGCCATGATGTGTCGTAGTTAAAGAGAACTTTACAGTTCTCTTTAAGCAGGCTACACAGTCAGCATATTGCCTGCAACAATCTGGATCCTCATTTTACCCACCTCAGAAGGACGGAAAGCTGGGTCAACCTTAAGCCTGGTGAGATTCAAACTGCCAAATTGCAGGCAGTCGGCAGGTAGCAGAAGTAGCCTGCAATACTGCATTCTAACCACTGCACCACTGTGGCCCAGGACATTGCAACCATCACAAATATGAACCAGTTGCCAAGCATACAAATGCTAAAATGTGACCATAGAGATGCTGTTAATGATTGTAAGTGAACTGATCATAAGTCACTTTTTTCAGTGCTGATGTAGCTTCAAATGTCACTAAATTACCTGTAAGGGATGTGGTGGCTCAGTGGCTAAGATGCTGAGCTTGTCAATCAGAAGATCGGCAGTTCAGTGATTTGAATCCCTTCTGCCACGTAATGGAGTGAGCTCCCATTACGTGTGCCAGCTTCTGCCATCCTAGCAGTTGGAAAGCATGTAAAAATGCAAGTAGAAAAATAGGGACCACTTTTGGTGGGAAGGTAACAGCGTTCTGTGCACCTTCGGCTTTTAGACATGCCGGCCACATGACCATGGAGACATCTTCAGTCAGCGCTGGCTCTTCGGCTTTGAAACGGAGATGAGCACCGCCCCCTAGAGTCGGTAACAACTAGCACATATTTGCAGTGGAACCTTTACCTTTTAATCTATCTGTACTTTAATGCAAGGGGGGAAAAGGGTGTCAGTGGGTTTTCAAATTGGACATTCATGTTATTTGGAAACGATAAAAGTAGATCATGCTGCGTATCCAGAGCTTTAGCTGAGTCAGTATGAAAACATTCTTGGGGAAGACAAGGGACATTGATTCAACTGTCACATTCTCCAACTAGGCAGACTGAGACAAGACAGTGACTTAATGGGGCATGTGTTGATTACATTTGCAAATCAAACAACAGGACTAATGGCTCAGTAAATGAAGTGCATGGGAAAACCCATAGTAAAGTTTCTGCCAATTGAGTTTGAGCGCTGGTTATTTCACAGACACATCCGTAGAGCAAGAATATGGAAGTAGGTTGCATTGCCTTTTCCCAAGATATTTCTCTAATTTCTCACTCGATTCCACAGCCCTGGGATTTTCTAGTGATCTCCTTACGGCAAAGTCAGTTAGGTAACCATGGGATCCTTGATCCTATGGCTTTAATTGGATAACTTCACTACCATGAGTAAAGAGAATTAATATTGTCATATCAAATACTGCGTCATGCTTTGAATGGGAGGGGATCTCAAATATAAGGATCAAGAAAATGCTCCCAAAAGCTCCTGCATTGTTGTTCAGTCACAAAGACATGTCCAACTCTCTGCAACCCCATGGACCACAGCGTGCCAGGCCCCCTGTCCTCCACTGTCTCCCAGAGTTTCCCCAAATTCATGTTCATTCCATCTATGATATTCCCTAACCATCCCATCCATAAGAAAGGCTGAGCGCTGAGAATTGAGGCCTTTGAACTACAGTGCTGGAGAAGACTCCTATGAGTCCCTTGGACTGCAAGGCGATCAAACCGGTCAGTCCTAGAGAAGATCAACCACGATTGCTCTTTAGAAGGCCAGATCCTGAAGAGGAAACTCAAATACTTTGGCCACCTAATGAGAGCCTAATGCTAGGAAAGACTTAGGGCAAAATAAGAAGGGGACAGCAGAGAATGAGGTGGCTGGATGGAGTCACCGAAGCAGTAGACATAAGCTTAAATGGACTCCAGAAGATGGTAGAGGACAGGAAGGCTGGAGGAATATTGTCCATGGAGTTGTGATGGGTTGGACACAACTTCTCAACTAACAACAACAACAACAACAACAACAACAACCATCATATCCTCTGTTGTCTCCTTCTCCTTTTGCCTTCAATCTTTCCCAACATCAGGGTGTTTTCCAATTTTCTCATTAGGTGGCCAAAATTTTTTAGCTTCAGCTTCAGTGTCTGTCCTGCCAAAGAACAGTCGGAGTTGATTTCCCTTAGGATTGACTGATCTGAACTCCTTGCAGCCCAAGGACCTCTCAACAATCTTGTCCAACACCACAATTTGAAAGCATCAATTATTTGGCACTCAGCCTTCCTTATGGCCCAGCTCTCTATGGTTAATGAATTCTAAACAATGTAACTCAGATGTAAATCCCATTCAGCTCAAAGGCTTTGATTCCTGATAACTCGCCTATGTCCTGTTACCTGGGAAAAGGACCTATTAAATCGAGTGAGATTTATGTCTCAACAATACAGCGAAGCACAAAATAGCCTACCTCATTTCAAACAAATTTGGCATAATAAGTGAATTCAATCCATCTAAGCTTGAGGAATAAAGCTATATTTGACATTTATTGAGTCGCCAAATGTCAGGTGTGAAGAATTATGACCACACGTTAAATTTTAATTAAGCTGATTTATTGCTCATGCCTATATAGCAATAGCACTTAGATTTATATAACGCTTCACAGTGCTTTACAGCCCTCTCTAAGCAGTTTACAGAGTCAGCATATTGCCCCCAACAAACTAGGTCATCATTTTACCCACTTTGGAAGGATGGAAGGCTGAGTCAACCTTGAGCCTGGTGAGATTTGAACTGTTAAATTGCAGGCAACTGCCAGACAGCAGAAGTAGCCTGCAGTTGTTGTTGTTAGTTGCAACACCATTGCGACCCCATGAACAACATTCCTCCAGGCCTTCCTGCCCTCTACCATCCTCTGGAGTCCATTTAAGCTCAGGCCTTCAGTGACTTCCTCCAGCCACTTCAAACTCTGTCATCCCCTTCTTCTTTTGCCGTCAATCGTTCCCAGCATTAGGCTCTTCTCCAGTGAGTCCTTCCTTCTCATTAAGTGGCCAAAGTATTTGAGTTCCATCTTCAGGATCTGGCCTTCCAAAGAACAATCAGGGTTGATCTCCTTTAGGATTGACCAGTTGGATCGCCTTGCAGTCCAAGGGACTCTCAGGAGTCTTCTCCAGCACCAGAGTTCAATTCATTGGCACTCAGCCTTTCTTGTGGTCCAAATTTCACAGCCATACATTGCAACTGGGAAAACTATAGCCTTGATTATACACACTTTTGTTGGCAGGGTGATGTCTCTGCTTTTTAGTATACTGTCTAGATTTCCCATAGGGGCCTGAAGTACTGCATTCTAATGGTCAGCACTAAATTGGCGCTAGATAAGAGTCAACGGAATTCAAGAGAGGTTTAAACTACACCACTTGTGGGAACGTGTCAGCTCCAGGCAGATTATTTTCTTGACTCCATCCTCGGGCTCTGCCTGCCCTTCTCCTACACCAGATATGTAATGTGTCATATCCCACTCCATCCCACTTATCTCCCAGAGTTCTGAAGGAGTTGACAGAATCATTGAATCATATCTTTCATAGATCCTAGAGAACGAGGGGAGTAACAGAGGACTGGAAAACAACTGATGTGGTTTCCATCTTCAAAATGGGGGAGGGGAGAATGATCCAGGAAACAACAGACCAATCAGGTTGACATCAATATACTGGAAGATCCTGGAAAATATAATCAAGCAATGGGTCTGTTGCAGGCTGATTCTATTCACTGCCAGTAGTTAGATTTTGACTGATTCAAGGTTGACTCAGCCTTCCATCCTTCCAAGGTGGGTAAAATGAGGACCCAAATTGTTGGGGGCAGTAGGCTGACCCTGTAAACCACTTAGAGAGGGCTGTAAAAGCACTGTGAAGTGGTATATAAGTCTAAGTGCTATTGCTATTGCTATTACTAGAAGCGAACATAGGTTTGTCAAAAAGAGATCACGCCAAACAAATCTTATTGTATTCTTTGACAAAATGACTAAATTAGTGGATCAGCCAAATGCTGTGGACATACTTGTACTTCAGTAAGCCAACTGACAATGTAAACCACAATCTAATTTTTTTTTAAGAGAGAAAAATGTGGGATAAATAGCATCACCACAAGATGGATTCATAACTGGCTGACCAACCGCACTCCACATGTAATCCTCAATGGAACAACATCCATTAAGTAAGATCTCTTACTTAAGCAAGAAATACCAAACACACAGGCATAGAATAGCAATAGCATTAGACTTATATACCACTTTACAGTGCTTTATAGCCCTCTCTAAGCAGTTTACAGAGTCCGCATGTTGCCCCCAACAATCTGAGTCCTCATTTTACCCACCTTAGAAGGATGGAAGGCTGAGTCAACCTTGAGCCACTCAGAATTAAACTCCTGGAGTGAACAGTGAGTTAGTCCTGCAGTACTTCATTTTAACCACTGCACCACCATGGTTCTAGAATAGTGGCTCAACATGAGTAACTGTGGGAGGGGTGTAGGAGTCCTAGAGAACAACCACTTAATATGAGTTCTACACTGAGTTAAGAGAGGAATAGTATCAAGATGACGTGAAGCCATAGTATATCTATATACTGCACTGGTGAAACCACTCTTAGAATATTTCATACAATTCTGGTCACCATAATACAAAAAAAGGTGTTGAGACTCTAGAAAGGGTGCAGACAAGAGCAATAAAGATGATTAGATGGCTGGAGGCTATGAGGAATGACTACGGGAACTAGATATGTCTAGTCTAACGAAGAGAAAAATTGGGGTGACATGATAGCAGACTTCCAATATTTGAGGGGCTGCCACAAAGAAGAGGGAGTCAACCTATTCTCCAAAGCATCTGAGACAATGGTGGGTTGCTCTTACCGTCACTACTAATACGCTGATCACAGTAGTGGGTTTCAGTTCCCATTGCAACCGGTACACTGCAACGGGAGCCAGGCGTGCACCACAGGCATGTGTGCTGTGTATGCATGCGCACCCACCATCTGTAACACTCCAGCTGCCCGGCGAAGCATCACGCAGGCACCGTACACTGTGCGCGCATGCACAGATGGCCCGTTTCCTTCAAATACAGGTAAGGAAAAAGGGGCAGGTGGGAGGGCCCTCCAAAGCACCGTTCTGGTACAGTGGTTGCTGCTTCCAGCAGGCACTGTTACATGCGTATCAGGGCGTACCGCCTGCAACCCACCACTGGCTGATCGCAGTCTGTTCACGCACAAGCCTGACGTGCACTGTGCATGCATGTGCAATCCACCCCCCTTGTGACATCCAGCTGCTTGTTGGAGCACACGCAGGCACCGCTCACTGTGCGCGCATGCGCAGTGTGCCTTTTGGCATAAATACAGTTATAGAGCGTGGGCGGGCAGGTGGGCCAAATGAGCCACCATACCGATACGCTCTCAGGTGCTCCAGGCCACTACCGGTACAGCCGTATCGGTCAGGATCGGCAGCAACCCACCACTGATCTGACGGCAAGACAAGTAATAGAAACTTATCAAAGAGAGATCCAACCTAGAACCAAGGAGAAATTTCATGACAGTGAGAACAATTAATCAGTGGAACCCCTTGCCTTCAGAAGTTGTGGGTGCTCCATCAATTTGTCTAGAAGGATATATGGTCTTCTGCTTGGCGGGGATTTGGACTAGAAGACCTCCAAGGTCCCTTCCAATTCTGTTATTCTGTTAATAATAATTGTTATCCTGAAAGTGCTTTTTCAAAAGGCAACTGGACTTTGATTTTCTTGGAGGACATTTCACTTCTCATCCAAGAAGCTTCTTCAGTTTTGAAGCGAAATGTCTTCAAAGAAAAACAAAGTCTAGTTCCCTTTAGAAAAAACAATTTTGGGACAACCATAACCTGTATGACTGAGAATCTCCATAGACATTTAATAACGGTTACCATATTTTTTGGACAATAAGACGCACTGGTGTATAAGAAGCAACAAGATTTCAAAGAGGTAAGTAAGAAAAAAAGTTTTTGTCCTCCCTGGCCCCCAGGAGCACTCTGCAGGCTTCAGCAGGGCTGGGGGAAGGGAAAATGCCCCCATTTTGGTGAAAAACAGGCCTTCCCCCAGCCCTGCTGGAGCCTGAAGAGTGCTTCTGGGAGGGGGGGAAGCAAAACCACCTAATTTTTCACCCTTTTTTCACCGAAATGGGGGCATTTTCCCTTCCCCCAGCTCTGCTGAAGCCTGCAGAATGCTTCTGGGGGTAGGGGAAGGCAAAAAGACCCCTGTTTTGTGAAAAATGCCCCATATTTCACACGTTTTTCACAAAAATGGGATGCAGGGGCAGGGTTTCAGGAGGCCAAAAATAGCACCAACATTTCCATGCTCTTTTTTGGGGGGGGGAGGTGCATCTTATACTCTGAAAAATATGGTACTTTTTCCTGACTAGGTTAGAGGGCTGCTCATACAAACAAGCTTCATTATAGCTTCATTATATGACTATTGGCTGCGGCTACCCAACAAAACCTTTCCAGCTTACCTTCCATGAAGCCACTGTTTCTTCTGCCAGGGTCACAGTTGCCTCAGCGTCATTTGATTTGATTTGATTTGATTTGATTTATTGCAGGCCACTACCACATTGCTATGCCGCCCTATTCCCAGAGGGACTCAGGGCAGCTCACAAACCAAAGTAAGGGGGAGGGAATACAAACAGGAGGAAAAACAACGGACAAACAACTACAACAATTTAAAAAACACTCAACAACCACACAATTCGAGCGGGGGCGGGGAACTCGTCAGCCCCAGGCCTGTTGGAACAACCAGGTTTTAAGGGCTTTGCGGAAAGCCTGAAGAGTGGTGAGGGTCCGAATCTCCATGGGGAGCTCGTTCCAGAGGGCCGGAGCAGCCACAGAGAAAGCCCTCCTCCGGGTGGTAGCCAATCGGCATTGGCCAGTAGATGGAATTCGGAGGAGGCCTAGTCTGTGGGATCTAATTTGGTGGCCTGCTCTGAATTTTAATGCCCACAACACCCTGACAAAATCCTAAGAGAACATATAAGCAGGGAATAACAGCCCTGAGTTGCAAATCACCATTCCTCATCTAAAAATGGAGGCGTGGGCTTCTGTCCTTCACTCTCCTGTCCCCTGATTTGAGAAACACAGTAACTTCTGCAGTCATCACTATGAGCATTTACCTCATATCGCTCATCATTTGCAGATAAAATCCAATTAAAAAGCCAGCTAACCCCCTGCATTTACATTTCAAAATCACCCTATTCTCAGGCATCTTTAATTATTCATCCCTACCAATTAAAGTTATGTTCAGTTGACTCTCCACTCGACTCTCCAAATAATAATCTACATTCTATGCTTTGCATCGAAACATTGTAGTAATCTAATATTGTACTAGGCCAGGGGTGTTAAACTCGATTTCATTGAGGGATGCATCGGGGTTGTGTTTGACCTTGAGGTGCTGGGGTGGGCATGACCAAGGTAGATGTGGCCAGCTCAATGTCACTCGTATCGGGGGTGGCCCAAGCACTCTGCCAACAAAAACAGGCTCCCGAGCAGGGGGGATGGCTGCTATAGGTTCACCCAGGTTCGGGGGAACCGGTAGCTAACATTATGGCCAGTTTGGAGAACCTCCAAATCCCACCCCTGGCTGGCCCCACCCACCCCACTCTTCTCAGTAGTCTCCATGCAGCCCGTTTTGGATGCAAGGTAAGTGCATGCCCTGTGCGGAGGCTCGGGGATGGGGAAAAACAGGCCTCGAGTGTGGGGGAGGGAGTTTTTGCCCTCCCCAAGGCTCAAGGAAAGCCTCCAGAGCCTGGGGAAGGTGAAAAATGGGGGGCCCGCTATGGTGCAGGAGGCCAACTAGGCCACACCCACCATAGCCATGCTCACCCAACAACCAGGCAGAGAACCAGTAGCTGAAATCTTTGAAGCCCACCCCTGCTCCTGAGCTCCATTTTTGGCTGCGATGGCCTCCTGCAACCCTCTGCCAGCGAAAACAGAACTCGGTTTTCACTGGCAGAGGCACCGCAAGCCATTCCTTTGCTGTTTTCAGGGCGGCCTTGCAGGCCAGATCTAAGCATCCCGCAGGCTACATCTGGCCCCTGGGCCTTGAGTTTGACACATCTGTACAAGGGGTACACTGGGGTAAAATGCTGGATGTTATCTCGTTCTGATGAATAAAGAAGCAATAACCAAGTTAATACAAGTCAAATGAAGACAGTTAATACAAGTCATATGTGCGTCAGGATAATGTTGCAGGATCCAATATGGGTCAGTTACCAGCACCAGAGGTTTTGTCTTCCGAGCTTTCGGACTCGTGCTGGAGCCCATCCTCAGGGAATTTCTCCCTCACCAGAATGTATAATACAGATATACAAATCCTAACACAAATCTTTTTTTATGCGTGTCGGAAGCATTTTAAGCTATAGATAAATAACAGTCAACACTGAGCCAGTAAAATAGGTATAAAATAGGTCATAAAAATATTTAAAGTAAGGAAGATTGAAACTAAATGACATTCGCCCAGAATCGGCCCACATCAACAGCATTTTCTCTCGCCAACATGTGGTCTCCATAGATGTTGAAGGACATCGTATGCACCGTAGCATACATGAGACAGGTTGTTCTTCTCCACCTTCACGCACAAAATTGATGCTCAATATAGTGATATTTGTATTAACTATAAATATCACTGTATTTAACTGTCATTTTTGCAAAGTGTTTTCAAAGGCTGCCCCACATCTGTGATAAATGGTCGAACTTACTATAAATTTATCGGGTGGACTTCTTGATGAGAACAGGCCGTTCTAAAGAAGTTTATTCTAAATTTATCATGAAATTGCCATTTTAGCCATTTAAATGTTTTGGCTGAACTCTAGGACATGGTGGCTCAGTGGCTAAGATGCTGAGCTTGTCGGTCAGAAAGGTCGGCAGTTCAGCGGTTTGAATCCCTAGCACCGCGTAACAGTGTGAGTTCCCATTACTGGTCCCAACTTCTGCCAACCTAGCAGTTCAGAAGCATTTAAAAATGCGAGTAGAAAAATAGGAACCACTTTTGGTGGGAAGGTAACAGCGTTCTCTGTGCCTTTGGCATTTAGTCATGCTGGAAAAAGGACCATGTCTTTGGACAGAGCTGGGTCTTCAGCTTTGAAACGGAGATGAGCACTGCCCCCTAGAGTCAGGAACAATTAGCACATATGTGTGAGGGGAACCTTTACCTAGGATTATTCCATTACAGGGAGATCATGTCTGAATACAACATGATGGAAACATTTGACCAAATACCTGGGTCTTGTCATAAATATTACAATGCCCTTACCTAGATTTATGCTTGTTGCCACTACAAACTTTCTGCTTTACTGTTCAACGATACTGTATTTTTTTCTAGCCAAAGTATAGTCAGCCAAGAAATGTGTAGTTTTTTCTCAAAGAGTAACTTATTGTCAAGGCCTGTTCTGTTTTCCAATGATCAAAGAAAGTTTATCCCCAATTAAATGTGTTTTGCATCAGGTCAGCTGCAGAAAATCCTAGGCTATTCTTGTTGTGGGGTGGGTGATAAGATTCAAGTGATTTCATGATTGAAAACTGCACCCCCCCTTTGGGCATATTTGTCCTTTTATCTGGTTTGGCCAGCCATTTATTGTCTCTCCGTAACTTGTCCAAGTTTCTGCATTTGTAACACTTAAAATGATTGCAGCAGTACATTTTGAGGGTCAAGGAATATGCCTGGGCATCTAAAAAAAACCAAGACTGTCAAACTGTCACTGTGCATCCAGGGCAGTGGTGGGATACAACCCGTACGCCCTGGTACAAGCATACCGGTGCCTGCTGGGAGCACCAGGTGCCATTCCCTCCCTCCTTACCTGTATTTGAGCTGATTGGGGCTTTCGCGCACACACATGGAGCATACCACACAGGGGTGGGTTCCTGCCAGTTCTAACCTCTTCTATAGAAGAGGTTCCATCAATCTACAGTGCCATTTAGAACTGGTTCTAGCTCCCTCCCCCCGCCAATCCGCACATCATCAAGATGAAGAGCGAGAGGAGGAATTCTGGGAGTTGAAGTCCACAAGTATTAAAGCTGTCAAGTTTGAACACCCCTGGTTTTTTTCTTTCTAAAGCGTTAGGGGTGCAAGGGTCTTGTAACTTGACAGCTTTAAGACTTGCGTGCTTCAAATGCCAGAGTTCCCGAGCCAACATTTTGGTTGCTAAGCAAGAGCATTGTTAGGTGAGTTTCACCACATTTTACAAGTTGGCCACACCCACCCAGTCACATGGCTGGCAAGCCACTCCCACCTGATCACATAGCCGGCAAGCAGCTCCCACAAAGCAGGCCACACCTACAGAAGAGGTTCTAAAAAAGTTTGAAACCCACCACTTGTACCGCGCCTGGGCGACACTCCGCCGAGGAGCTGGAGCGTTGCAGGCAGTAAGTATGCATGCATGCGCTGCGCACGTGCTGCAGGCATGCACGTGGTGGACGCCCAGCCCCGTTGCAGCGTACTGGTTGCAATGGGATTCGGAACCCACCACTGATCCAGGATCAAAAATGACATAGCTGTATCATTGTTGTCCATCCCTCTTTCTTTGCCAGTGTTTGGACGGAAGAGACCCAGTGCACACTCCTCAACATCTCCATCACGGAAACCTTTAACTGCTCGTTCAGCTGTGGTCCGGAGTGCTCGAAAAACTCTCAGTATCCCTGCTTACAGGTCTATGTCAATGTTTCCTCTTCAGGGCAAAAGTACCTACTTTACCACACAGAAGAAACCATCAAGATTAATTCTGAGGTAAGAACATCATCCGATGTCAAAAGAAATGCACTCGTTGGGATGTGGGAGGGATAAGATTCAGGGTGTTCCTTTTTTTTTTTTTTTTTTTTTGAGTCCAGATTCATGGAATCTAATTTTCCTATATGCAATTTAATCCCTAGCTGTGTTGATTTTATTTCTGATTGAAATTTCTAGTCCTCCTGGCTTTATACACCATGAAAAATAGAGAAAACATACCAGAGGTGGGTTGCTCCCAGTTCGGCCTGGATTGGGTAAACCGGTAGTGGCGATGATGGGAGTCTCCGCCTACCTGCCTGGAAGCTTCTGAGCATGCGCAGAAGCGTCGCACGCAAGCACAAGTGAACCGGTAGCACCGGTATTTGCAACCCACCTCTGACACATACAATATCTGGGCTGCAAAACTCCAATCAACCATTGAATGACACTAATGTTAGAGCTTTCTGTATGTCTTTGCTGTGATTACGTGGTTCGCAAAGGGTAGCATTAACTATCTATATTTGTGGAATCCTTGATGTTCCCTGAGCTTGGTTGTTTTCTTGCAGACATTTCATTGTGATGATGTTACCTAGTCAGATAATGAAATGTTCACAAGATAGATAGAGGTATAGGTATAGGTAGAGATGATAGAGATAGAGATAGAGATAGAGATAGAGATAGAGATAGAGATAGAGATAGAGATAGAGATAGAGATAGATAGAGATAGAGACAGACAGACAGACAGACAGACAGACAGACAGACAGATAGATAGATGATAGATGATAGATGATAGATGATAGATGATAGATGATAGATGATAGATGATAGATGATAGATGATAGATGATAGATGATAGATGATAGATGATAGATGATAGATGATAGATGATAGATGATAGATGATAGATGATAGATATAGGTAGGTAGGTAGGTAGGTAGGTAGGTAGGTAGGTAGGTAGGTAGGTAGGTAGGTAGGTAGATAGATAGATAGATAGATAGATAGATAGATAGATAGATAGATAGATAGATAGATAGATAGATAAATAGATAAATAGATAAATAGATAAATAGATAAATAGATACAGATACAGATACAGATACAGATACAGATACAGATACAGATACAGATACAGATACAGATACAGATACAGATACAGATACAGATACAGATACAGATATATATGATGCACATATAGAACAGGGGTGTCAAACTGGATTTCTTTGATGGCCGGATCAGAATTGTAGTTCTCAGCGGGCTGGCCGGGGAGGGAAGGGGATGGCCGCCTGGACAGTCTCTGGCAACACTTTGCCAACCAAACTGGACACCGCCGGGGCCACACGCAGTGCCCCTATGTCCTGTTTTGGCTGACAAAGTGCTGCCAGAGGCCATCCAATTTCAAAACAAGCTGCACGGAGGCCGTGCGCAGCTCCCCCTGTGCCCTATTTTGACTGCTAGAGGCACCGTGGGTCAGTCCTTTGCTATTTTCAGGCTGGCCCCACCGGCTAGATTTAAGCACCCTGCAGGCCGGATCCAGCCTGCGGGCTTTGAGTTTGACACCCCTGATATAGAATATAGAAGTATAGACATTGTACAGATTTAGACTAGGTGGTATTCCAGAAATATATAAGAAAAGAATGGGAAAAGGTGTTCCATAGAGAGTGTGGATACAGATATTATACACCTGAACTCATCTTTTCCTGGGTTCATACAACTTTTGATTCAAGGAAATGCCTAGAAAAATAATCTTTTCCTTTTTAAACCCAGATCACACGCCAGCCCTAATATAACACCGTAATAATATAGGGCTATCCATTTTTTAAAAAAATCCAAAATTGTCTTCTGTAATCACTTATCTAATCTTGCAGCAAAGTCTTTGCTTACCCAGATGAGGGGCTCATACATCACACTAAATTATAAATAGTTCATTAGATTTCGGCTTCATGTATTTTGTGAAGCAAGTCATTATAGTTTATAAACCATAAGTAGCCTAGATTGATGTATGGGCTGTGGTTTATTCCACAAAGCATGATTAAGCAAACCATTAGTGTGATGTATGAAAGGAAAGCTGTTGATTCAAATGAATTTGGTAAGTGTTTTACACAAAGTCAGATCAATGGTTTGTCCAGCTCATAAGTGCCTTTAGGTGGACTGGCAACACTTCTGCAGAGCTGATGTCCTTTCAAAGATGGTAGATCAGGTGTCGGCAACCCATGGCTCCAGAGCCGCATGAGGCTCTTTTGTCTCTCTGCTGTGATTCCCTGTCAAGTGATCCCATCACTGGCTGGCCCCACCCCTCGCCCTCCTCTCCCAATCACTCCTCACCTGGTCTGAGAATGTAAGGGCGATGGTGGGGGATGGAGCCTTGCTCCATATTCCAGAGCGGGAACAAAGGCATGAATTTCCTCCACCTTCTATATTCCCACCCTGTGCTGAAAGCAAACAGGTCCAAATGGCTCTTTGAGTGCAGATCTCTGTGCTAGATGCACACTAGGAACTTTTTTTTACTCAAAAAGTAGCCTTGGGATTATGAGCTACAGCCAGGGGTGGGATTCAGCCAGTTCGCACCTATTCGGGAGAACCGGTTGTTAACTTTCTAAGCAGTTCAGAGAACCGGTTGTTGGAAGAAATCTCCTTTTGTTTTTTCCCCACTTTACAGGGCTAATCCTGTAAGGAAGGCAGGAAGGAAACATTCTGGTGTTGTTTCTAGCCTAATTTTTATTGCTCTGCTTACAGAAACTGCCTCTCCGGTTAACTCTTATTACATTGTAAAACTAAGGCAAAGCGCCCATCGACGTATGTGACATTGAATTGGCCATGCCCACACAGTCACATGACCACCAAGCCATGCTTACCCAGCTGGTCATTAGGGCAGAGAACCGTTTGTTAAATTATTTGAATACCCACCACTGGCTACAGCCCCATTTCCTTTTATGCTGAAAATATAATGGAAGTTACAAATACAGAAAATCACACTTTGAATGGACTGCGTGGACAGCTATGTCATATTATTCTGCACGTCACATTTCCAGTCTGTTATTTGCAGTTTTTCCTCCAGATGGCCATTTGTCTTTTTGTGCATGTGTATAGGGGCACCGGAGGTCCTTTGATTTTGCATGAATGGCGTTCAGGGAAACAGTCTGTTCATTATCTGCTTTCAGGCACACAATGATACAAAAGTCCTTGCTAACATAGACAGCTAATTGCCTGAGATAGGGCAAAATCAGAAGCCCGGTCCTGTGATTGTCAGCTGATGTATAATTGCTGCTGCCAAGCATAACAGATTTGTGCATCGGTCTGGTGCTGTTTTGTTTCTTCCTGAGACATTGTTGGCATACAGAAAAAGAGACCGGTTCTATTTCAGCAATCACTCTGTAAGCTGGGAAGTGCTGACAGCTTTGGTATGCAATGAGCTTGGTCCAAGCACACCAGGATTCTCAGTGCCTCTGGCCATGTGGTGTTATGGTCATGGCTGTCCTCTCCAAAGAGTGCTCTTCAGATACAATGCAATACAATACAATGCAATAGCAGAGTTGGAAGGGACCTTGGAGGTCTTCTAGTCCAACCCCCTGCCTAGGCAGGAAACCCTATACCGTTTCAGACAGATGGCTATCCAACATCTTCTTAAAGACTTCCAGTGTTGGGGCATTCACAACTTCTGGAGGCAACTTCTGTTCCACTGATTAATGGTTCTAACTGTCAGGAAATTTCTCCTCAGTTCTAAGTTGCTTCTCTCCTTGATTAGTTTCCACCCATTGCTTCTTGTTCTGCCCTCAGGTGCCTTGGAAAATAGTTTGACTCCCTCTTCTTTGTGGCAACCCCTGAGATATGGGAACACTGCTATCATGTCTCCCCTAGTCCTTCTTTCAATTAAACTAGACATACCCAGTTCCTGTAACCATTCTTCATATGTTTTAGTCTCCACTCCCCTAATCCTCTTTGTTGCTCTTCTCTGCACTCTTTCTAGAGTCTCCACATCTTTCCTACATTGTGGTGACCAAAACTGAATGCAGTATTCCAAGTGTGGCCTTACCAAGGCATTATAAAGTGGTATTAACATTTCACATGATCTTGATTCTATCCCTCTAGAACCGTGTTGGTTTTTTTGGCAGCTGCTGCACATGGCTGGCTCCTATTTAAATGGTTGTCCACTAGGACTCCAAGATCCCTCTCACAGTTACTACTGTTGAGCAAGGTACCACCTCTACTATACCTATGCATTTCGTTTTTGTTGCCTAAATGTAGAACCTTACTCTTTTCACCATTGAATTTCATTTTATTAGATAGTGCCCAATGTTCAGGTTTGTCAAGATCCTTCTCTATCTTTAGCCTATCTTCTGAGTTGTATTACAACCTCTACCATTCTTGACCAGCCTAGGCTGGTGAATCGCAGAGTTGTAGGCCTAGCATGGTGTTTCTCAACCTTAGCAACTTTAAGATATGTGGACATAAAGTCCCAGAATTCCCCTAGCCAGCATGCTGTTCCCACATACTTAGGAGGCACTAAGAGAATTTGAGAAGATTTCTGCTTCTCCCCTCAATAGCCCCCAGCTTCTGCTGCTGATCCTCCACACAGCCTAAAGTATTGTATTGTATTGTATTTGGTTTATTTGTATGCCGCCCTTCTCCAGGAGGGACTCAGGGTGGTGAACAACTCAGGGGGGAAAGGGAACATAAACACAGTACACATAATTAAAATACACGAAAATCACACAGCCATACCAGTCGAGAGGTGAGGGGAACTCATCAACCCCAGGCCTGCCGGCACAGCCAGGTTTTGACGGCTTTCTGGAAGGCCTGGAGAGAGGTGAGGGTCCGGATCTCCGCGGGGAGTTCATTCCAAAGGGCCGGAGCTGCTACAGAGAAGTCCCTCCCCCGGGTAGTAGCCAGATGGCATTGGCTGGTGGACGGAACCCGGAGGAGGCCGACCCTGTGCGATCTAATGGGTCTATGGGAGGTAATTGGCAGCAGGCGGTCTCTCAAGTACCCAAGTCCAATACCATGAAGGGCTTTATAAGTTACGACTAGCACTTTGAAGCGTATCCAGAGACCGATCGGTAGCCAGTGCAGCTCGCGGAGGATAGGTGTAACATGGGTGTACCGAGGTGCACCCACAATCGCTCGCGCGGCTGCATTCTGGACGAGATGAAGTCTCCAAATACTCTTCAAAGGCTGCCCCATGTAGAGTGCATTGCAGTAGTTCCAGCCTAGTTGTAAGACACATCCAAATTCTCCATGAGAACCAAAAGAAAGAATGTGGTTAAATTCTAGAAATGGCAGGTAGTGTGGAGAAAGCTAGAATAACTTTTAGTAGCACGGTGGGTGACTGTTCTGACCCAGCTCCCCAAACAAGACTAATCCTCTGAAGTGAACTCAAAGATTCCTTTAATTAGAAGTGCAGGTAGCCCCCCAAAAATGTTCACACTGCAGGCTAACAAGTCTGGAAGATGAATAGTTGTCTACCACATCTTTTATCTCTGCCTTTTAGCTAGGGTGAGGCTTCACTAGCAGCGGTGGGTCTTCCATCCCAAGGATCGGCCCATGGATTTCCACTGTTCTCCTCTCCTTTGACTTGGGGGCATCCACACTGCACCCAGCTGTTTCTCTTCTTACTCATCAGCCATCTCCAGACTTGGGGGCTGTTGACTTTCCATCTGAGGGCTGATGGATGGCCCAGGCTCTGCCCCCCCCCACTCTCTCTCCCTCTCCCTCTCTCCCTCTCTCCCTCTCCCTCTCTCCCACTGAGCCAAGGTGGCGCAGTGGGTAGAGTGCAGTACTGCAGGCCACTTCAGCTGACTGTTATCTGCAGTTCAGCGGTTCTAATCTCACCGGCTCAGGGTTGACTCAGCCTTCCATCCTTCCAAGGTGGGTAAAATGAGGACCCAGACTGTGGGGGCAATATGCTGGCTCTGTAAACCGCTTAGAGAGGGCTGAAAGCCCTATGAAGCGGTATATAAGTCTAACTGCTATTGCTATTGCTATTGCTATTTCTCTCTCTCTCTCTCTCTCTCTCTCTCTCTCTCTCTCCCTCCCTCCCTCCCTCCCTCTCTCTCTCTCTCTGTAACAGCTCCATTCCCTCTTCCCCCTCGGAACTCTCGGTTGCCTTGATGCTGATTGTGACTCCCACACTGCCTCCTATTCTGATTCGGTTGCTGGAGGGGCTGGCGGCCAACAGGACACAACAGTGGCAGCATCTTGTTAAAAATATAACATGGCGGCAGGAAGACATAGCCATTAGAGAATAGGTTATGGGCAAATTGTTGGCCACTGTTGAGAAGCATCATTTCTTTACTGCAGAGAAGCATGAACATTCTGGTTCAAGAAAAGCAAATGTTACTGCTGGATGAATGGTCTGCTCCAAAGGAAGAAAACCTATGGCTTCCAAATACTTGTTTTAAAAAGCATGTTTATAAGATTAAGATTAAGATTTAGTTTATTTGTATGCCGCCCTTCTCCGGGAGGGACTCAGGGCGGCGAACAACTCAAAAGGGGAAAAGGGGATACAAACACAATACACGTAATTAAAATACACAAGAGTCATACAGCCATACAAGTTGAGAGGGCAGGGGAACTCATCAACCCCAGGCCTGCCAGCACAGGCAGGTTTTGACGGCTTTCCGGAAGGCCTGGAGAGAGGTGAGGGTCCGGATCTCCGCAGGGAGTTCATTCCAAAGGGCCGGAGCTGCTACAGAGAAGGCCCTCCCCCAGGTGGTAGCCAGATGGCATTGGCTGGTAGACGAAACCCGGAGGAGGCCGACCCTGTGCGATCTAACGGGTCTATGGGAGGTAATTGGCAGCAGGCGGTCTCTCAAGTACCCAGGTCTTATAACACTCTCATAAGTGGAAAACTATTCACTGTGTGGGTAATTTCAATTGAAAAAAAAAAGATGGCTGGGAAACTCCATCCTGCTGCCAATTTTACAGACAGCTTCTTCATTAGGGCTATTTAAGAGGAAAACTACACCTGGTTGCCCATACTATCTAACCAGGCCCTTAGCTATTCAGCTACGTTAGCTGTGCAAATCTCAAATCAGTTTTGGCTATTTGTATTCACAATTTAATCCTCCCAGTAGTCACTTCCTTTGAATTTGGCACAGGTGTAGTTATTCTGCCTTCAGCATAAGGTGGTTTTATAGATTATGCTTGCCTTACTAAGATTTTTTTTCTTCTTCTTCCCTTTTTTCCTTTCTTGCTTTGACCATATTGTTGTACAAACTGAATTGCAAATCGGTGTTACTAATGCAATGTCCCTTGATGGTATAACTTGCCTTTCAGTCTTCGGATAGAATTAAAATATTCTTTGCTTTCATATTACTGACACGAATCAGCTCCAAGATGGAATTATTGATCCATATAGGAGGCAGCAGGAGGAGGAGGAGGAGGAGGAGGAGGAGGAGGAGGAGGAGGAGGAGGAGGAGGAGGAGGAGGAGGAGGAAATGGTTAGCAGCAATCTGAGTAGATTAATGATGTTCCTATACTCCTTCAGGCACTGCTAACCAATTTTCAGAGTTGAAAGATGCATGGAACTGGGCTCTCTATTAGCTAAAGCCTGATACACAATCTACCTTCTCTTCCAAAGTGGGGTACAGATGTTATATTACTGAATCCCTGTACTGAATTTTACATGATTTCCATCACAATCCCCAGGAGGGAGTCTCATTCAAGGGAGCTTGAAGTAATGTAATTTCCACCTTTCTCTGAGAGCTTAAGGGAAGGTGAACTGTATGTATCATCCAGATAGATTCTATATATTGGTTCTGTCAAGTTCAGGAACTCAGGAGTCAGGGCAGTTCAAATGAATGCAGGTTTATTGCATGCTAACACTCCCTACAAGAATCTGAACTACTAATGGTCAAAGCAAACTGGCAATAGATAAACCTCAATGGAATTCAAGATGAATGGGACTTAAATCTCTTGTGGGCACAAAGAGACTCATGACCAATGATATGTTTGACTCCTCCTTTGTACTCATTCTGGTCATCGCCTACATGTTCCTGCAACACTGCTGAACAGCAGACTCTGAATTGCTTCTATAGTTAATGTGTTGTATCTAAGGTGCGAGGAACTGTGTGTTAATTCCTGCTAGAGTGTGTGAACACCATAGAATAACATCAGTCTGAAGATTTCTAGTAAGAATGGAGCCAATCAGGTAGGGCCTCCAGGGTGAATGTTACCATTAGGAAGAATGAAATTGATGCTCAGGTAGCTGATTTAAGAATTCCCGAAAAGGTATTTCTTCATGTGTTTTAGTGTTTGAGGGTTACTCAAGGAACAGGACCTTCCTTCCTTCCTTCTTTCCTTCCTTCCTTCCTTCCTCCATCCTTCATTCCTTCCTTCCTTCCTTCCTTTCCTTCTTTTTCTTTCCCTCTTCATTCTCCTTTCTTTTTCCTCTCCCTCTTTCCTTATTTTTCCTTCCTTGCTCTCTTCCCATCTTCCCTTCTTTTTCTTTGTTTTTCCTCTTTCCCTTTCTCCTTTCCTCTCCCGTCTTACATTTTCAAATGCAACATTTCTCTTTTTGTTTTATTTTTAGTTTGTTTTGCTAGCCCTCTGCCAGCAAAAAGGAGCTCAGGAGGGCCGCATATGATCTGAGCTCCATTTTTGCTGGCAGAGACACTATGGGCCGGTCCTTTGCTATTTCCAGGGTGGCCCCGCAGGCCAGATCTAAGCACCACACAGGCCAGATCTGGCCCGCAGGCCATGAGTTTGACACCCCTAAGCTAGAGGAACATCTATTCCATTAAACCAAATGCCATCCTTTCCACATTCAACCTAGGAAAAAAAGACACTCATATCCACCTAATTGTCACTTTATTCCCAATTTTAAAGAAGCAGTCTCAGAGCCAGTGATGAAACTGACATTGATGGAGAAATAGTGATACATCCCCAAATATTAGTATCGGCAATCAGGGGTGGTTTTCACATACCTTCCTGTTGTGGCTCGGTAGGAGCCTTTGGAGCTGCTATCAGACTGACACAGAAATCTCCTGTGAGTGGTTTCAGGATGCTCACAGGAGAAGATAACAAGCAGCTGGGGCTCATTTAGGATCTCCTCCTGTGGATAAAAGACTGATGGTGCCACGCCTTAGGTGCAGAAGTCAACGTTCATTTGTTCATTAGTTCAGTTACGTGCCTGTTCGAGTTCGTGTTCATGATTCAAAGAGGCACTTGGATAAGTGATTTGCTTTCTGTAAACCTGGTTTGCTGTAAGAGCTTTTTGTTTTTGCATTTGCTGTTTAACTTTTTGCCAGAGAATTTATCTATGTTTATTTTGGGCTCACAGCCAGCGAAAGCTGGGAGTGATAAAGACATTCCTTTACAAGCTGTGTGTGGCTGTCGTTTCTGAACGAACAAGGTGGGGGTCAGAACACCTTCCCTACTGGTTCACAAATGTGTGCATGCCCAGCCTTCCGCTCATGTGTTTTGCTCAAAAAACATCCCTAAACAGAACAAAATAGAGCCTGGGCAGGTGGCCCACCCATGATTTCCACTACTGGTTCAGGCAAACCAGTCTAAACTGGCAGAATGCCACCTCTGCCGGCAATCCACAAAAGTCAACACAAAATCTTTTCTTCTCCTTTGATCACACCATCTTCAGGTGCCTAAATGCTGAACACTATAGCTCATTTTTGCCTCTTGCAGTCACACTCGCAGAAGAATGCATTTTGACCTTCATGAATGAAGGAGTGAGCATTAAGACCTGCTAATCTAATGGGACTCTTCTTCCTTTAGCCGCAGTGTCAGTTTTTGCAAGAAATTCATTCATTCATACTGAAATATCTCTCTTACGGACTCCGGTTGGCTTATGCTTGGCATCAGAGGGGAATAAATCTCTGCTTTGCTATTGCTCTCGGAGGAAGACTGTTGTGACTGGTTCTTCCGTTGTTTTATATTCTTCTCCAGATTCTTCTCTGAATTTGTTTTTTTTTTAATTTAACTGTCTAAAAGTGTCTCATTAGCTGGAGACTGTGCTTGATTGATTAAGATTCGGGGAGACAAAATTGCATTTTGGTTTACTTACAGTCTCTAAATCCAGTTTGTGCCTCAAACAGGAAGTATGAGAGTGAATATGAATGAATAACACTTCCTGTCTTCATAAGCTTTCTGTAACACTGAAAAAGCATTAATATAGTCAACGCATTAGATTGGGGTAGGATGTTTCCCTCAGACATATTCCTTGCATTATCACGATTCTTGCCTCACCTGATTTGCATGGGGGGTTATTTTTAGAAGCTAGAAAATAAAATCATAGGGCAGAAATGTCTCTGTCTTCTAGTCTAAGCACCCCACTGTTCAAAGCAGGTTACACCATAGCAATAGCACTTACACTTATATACTGCTTTACAGTGCTTTACAGCCCTCTCTAGAGCTGAGAGCCGAGGTGGTGCAGTGGTTAGGGTGCAGTACTGCAGCAACTTCAGCTGACTGCTAGTTCTGCAGCTCGGCGGTTCAAATCTCACCAGCTCAGGGTTGACTCAGCCTTCCATCCTTCCGAGGTGGGTAAAATGAGGACCCAGATTGTGGGGGCAATATGCCGACTCTGTAAACCACTGAGAGGGCTGAAAGCCCTATGAAGCGGTATATAAGTCTAACTGCTATTGCTATCTAAGCAGTTTTACAGAGTCAGCCTATTGCCCCCAACAATCTGGGTCCTCATTTTACCCACCTCGGAAGGATGGTAGTCTGAGTCAACCTTGAGCCTGGTGAGATTTAAACTACCAAATTGCAGGCAGCCAGTAGTCAGCAGAAGTAGCCTGCAGTACTGCACTCTAACCAGTGGTGGGATTCAAATAATTTAACAACTGGTTCTCTGTCCTAATGATTTCTTCCAACAACCAGTTCACCAAACTGCTCAGAAAGTTAACAACTGAAGTAGTGCGAACTGCCTGAATCCCACCATTGACTCTAACCACTGGGCCACCATGGCTCATCCATCCCAGTCAAACGGTTGTCCGGTCTATTCTTGAAAACCTCCAGTGACAGAACACTCACAACCCCAAGAGGCAAGCTATTCCATTGATAAATTATTCTCACTGTCAGAAAATTTATCTTTATTTCTAGGTTGGATTTTTCTTTACCAAACTTCTACCTATAACTCCTTGGCCTGCTCTCTGGTGCTTTGGAGAATAATTCAAACTCCTCTTCTCTGTGTGACTGCCCCTCAAATACTGAAAGACAGTTGACATGTCCCCCCATCTCGAATCCTTCTCTTTGATAGACTAGCTAGATCAGTGTTTCTCAACCTTGGCAACTTGAAGATGTCCGGACTTCAACTCCCAGAATTCCCCAGCCAGCATTCGCTGGCTGGGGAATTCTGGGAGTTGAAGTCCAGACATCTTCAAGTTGCCAAGGTTGAGAAACACTGAGCTAGATATACCAAGCTCCCTCAACCTTTCATCACAAGATTTAACCTCCAGGTTCTTCACCATCTTTGTTACTCTTCTCTGCACTCTTTCTAAGGTCTCAGCATCTTTTTTTGTATTGTAATGACCAGAACTGTGCACAGTATTCCAAGTGTGATGTCACTAGTTGTGTTATAAAGCAGTTGTCAAGATTGAATTCGCGTATGCTTCCTGTGAATATTACTGCCTTTCAACTTGCCAAAGAACTGGTGGGAGGGAAGGGGAAGAGGGAATGCAGAGGCTCCAGATTTCAACCATGAGAGACAAGCACCCACCAAATACCCAGTTGCAGGTGTCGGCCAAGACATGAACTGCTCTCAAAAGAAAAGAACGATTCATCATTAGACAATGTGACTTGTCCAGTGGGAGGAGGGGAGAACTCTATTCTTTAACTATGCAGGGTTGCGCGGGAAAAGTTAGAGGCTGGTTTTGCATTCTTCAGTGGTGAAATGATATGCTCAATAAAGTTTTGCTTTTCGGATTTCAAAGTTCCTGAACGTTTGTTGGATTTGCTAGTTGGACCATTGACAGCAGTATTATCATTTCTTGTGATTTTAATGATATCCTTCTGTTGATGCAGCCCAGGAGTTTTGGCTTTTTGGCAACTGCAGCACATTGCTGGTTCATACTTTAGCTGTGGTCCACCTATTTACGTGACCCGTCAAAACCGCGGTCCACTAAAGTGTGCCCGATTAAAGCGCGTACCTGACGTCATCAGCAGCGTGACGAAAAAAATTAAAAATAAATTAAATTAAAATTAAAATAAAATTAAAGCAAGCCGAGTCACATAAAGGTAAGGGTTAGGTTTAGGGTTAGGGTTAGGGTTAAGTTAAGGGTTAGGGTTAGGTTTAGGGTTACGTTAAGCGTTAGGGTTAGGGTTAGGGTTAGGTTAAGGGTTAGCGTTAGGTTTAGCGTTAGGTTAAGGGTTAGGGTTAGGGTTAGGGTTAGGTTTGGGGGGGTTAGGGTAAGGTTTTCGCTTTAATTTTAAATTTACCGCTCACAGCGCAATGTTTTCGTCGCACTGTGATGACGTCACGTACACGCTTTCATCGAGCGCGCTTTAGTCTACCGCGGTTTTGTGGTGGAACCCCTATTTAAATATACTGTTCTTTCCAACATGCTATTTCGAAAAATAGTATGTTGGAAAACACATGTTTATAGCAAAGCTTTGGGGCTCCATTAAGGTCTCACTAGATCTCTCAGTAGTTCACCTTCATGGGTGTTTTTTGATTGGCCATGCTCACCATGGCAGCCATTTTGTTGACAGGCAGGTTTCCCTAGAGCAACCATTTTGAGCCTCATGTTCTCAACATTCTAGATGAGCTCTCTCAAAAGGGGTTTTGTATTTTGACCTAGAATGGTTATTGAAGCTAAGCAGATGTGAACTGCAACACTTTTGACGAGACTAGATATCAAAACTCCATTTAAGAGCCGACTTTGGAGAAGGAAGATATATGGGCAGCAAAATTCTAATACCCCTTTTGGTCAATCTAAGTAAATTAAGAATTGTGTTATGTGAGTAATGTACTTTCAGTTTCTATGTATAATGTACCTGTAGAACTGCCAACATTTTGCATTATTGCCTTGACGATTCCAAAAGCACAGATGAAAGGTATGTCTACCATTGAAATCACCTCCTGAAATGAAATATGCACATGGGACATATTGTGTGTGTGGTTCCCACATTGGGTAGTCCTGATATCTAATGACTATAGAAAGTATAATCCAACCCATTGTGAGGATAATTGTTAGGAAAGCAGGTATTAGCAATTCTTCATAACAGTATCATTTTCAGAAAAATTAAAAAAAATGATATTTAGTTTTAACATGACAGATGTGATTGGCATGGTGGCCTAATGGTGAAAATGCTCGCCTCCCATTCGGAAGGTTGAGGGTTCAATCCTAGGTAATGGGAGATATTTCATTCCCAAGGGGCAAAGAAAAAAACGCTGTGAACTCCATATGGTGTCAGGAAGGGCATCTGTCCAGTAAATTCTCAGCTCCACCCAGTCGCCACAACACTACCCCAAACTAAGGTATTACAGGGTCATAAAAAGGAAGTTAAAATGAGAGGTGTCAGTTAACATCATGCTTGAAATGAAAGCCTTTTGTTCATTTCAGAATGCACTATATTTCTCTTTTTTTATTTGTCTTTTTCCATCCCTACAGTGTTCTTATATACCCAAGTGTGGAAAGAACTTTGAAGAGTCTTTGTCCCTTGTGAATGTCGTCATGGAAAACTTCAAGAAGTATCAACACTTTACCTGTTTCTGTGACCCAGAAGGCATTCAAAAGAATGTGTTGCTAACCAAACTTTATAGTTCCAATGTGCTGTTTCACTCACTCTTTTGGCCAACATGTATGATGATAGGTGGACTTGTCATTGTTGCCATGGTCAAGTTGACCCAATACCTGTCTCTTCTTTGTGAAAGGATCCAACGGATCAACAGATAGGAGCAACCACTAGCTTCTAGGATTTGACTTACCGCTGAAATACTGTTGTTTTTTTTCCATTCTTCACCAAAGAACCTTAAGTTTGTAATGTTTCTGTTCTAAGTTCTTTATATTTTTATGAAGTAGAGCAATAACGAAAAAGGCTGTTCTATATGCAAATGTGATGATACTCTTATGCAGACAATGAGAGAGGGAATTATGGTTTGCGTTGGCCATCTATATGATCTTGATTTATGCTGCAACTTAGTTCTTTTTCTTCTCTTCTTCTTCCTCTTTCTCCTCTTTTTCCTTTTTCTACAGCCAAAACAGGGCTCAGTGTGATCCTTTGCCAAGCCTTGTTAACAATTGAATCATCATCTCAGCACAAATCTGTTTTGGAAGGTTCTTCAGCCTGGTCACATGTCTTCATGTGGACCATTTAAGTTCCACTTAGGTATTGGGAAGGGGAGGAAAAAATTGGAGTGGGGGAGATGGTGAAAGGTAAGAACTCCATTTGTTTACCAGAACTGAAACTAAGATGGACGATTTGACCTAGAAATCTTTTGCAGGTACAGAATATTACAAACACAGGGGAAAGCCAAAGACACACATTGCTGAACCACCCAGGCCCAAATCTAATGGAGCATAAATAATCTCATTTAAATTCCACTGAAATCAAGAAAACATTTTTTAATGAATTACCGTATTTTTCAGAGTATAAGATGCACCCTTTTCCCTCAAAAAAAGGTAAAAATCTGGGTGGGTCTTATACACAGAATGCAGCATTTTTTTGCCTGCAAAAAAAAAAAAACCTTTAGGAGGCTTATAAAGTGCTCTGGGGAGCTGGGGAGGGCAAAAATGAGTGAAAAACAGACCGGTTTTTGCTCGTTTTTGCCCCCCAGCCCCCAGGAGCACTCTATAAGCCTCCTAAAGGCTATGCATGCCCTTTTTTTGATTAAAAACGGACCATTTTTTGCTTATTTTTGGAGGCCCCCCAGCCCCCAGGAGCACTCTACAAGCCTCCTAAAGGCTATGCATGGCCTTTTTTGACAAAAAATGGGCCCGTTTTCACCAAAAACGGGCTGTTTTGGGGAGATCTGCAGGGTGCAAAAACTTTTCTTTTAATTTGCCTCTTCAAAATCTTGGTGCATCTTATACTCTGAAAAATATGGTATTTTATTGGCATATGAGCACAACTTTAATAGTGGGAGGATTCAAATTTTTGGATTAAGGCAATAGCATTTATGTTGACCATACTCAGGGTTAAGCTTTCCTTTCTGGCATTTTACATATCCACTGAAAGGTTTATTTATTTGCAGTATCTCATGGATTATTATCTACCAAAGCTATCGCCAAAAAAGAGGGGGGGGGGCGGGAGCAAAATCCAAGATCTATAAAATTTGTCAACTATTTTTCATTTTCTATTCTAGTCTGAGCCCTGTTGGCAGTGATGGGACCAGATAACCTCTTGCGTTCAAGTTTATTATGCATATTTTTCTTGCATTTACTACCATATCACTGTAAAGAAAAATTTAAAAGAAAGAAAATCACAGAGGTGGTGTTGTTTTTTTCATTTTTTACTTCCAACTGTTTTTGATTTTTTTATGGGACATTTAAAAAAAAATACTAGACAACAAGATAAAAATATATTCTATCTAGTGGTGTATTGTAGTATGGCTATGTTATGTTTTATTATTTCTTTTATTAACTGGAAAGTGAGCAGTACTCTTCTTGTATTTCACAGTGTCCAAATCTGGATATAACCATCACAAAGAAAAGATTTGGAGAGAGATGGCTTAGATGCAATTAGAGTGGGCTTTGCAGTTTGAATAAGCTTAGGTGGTATTGTAGTTATCTTGGAGGGAAATTCCTCTATAGTCTTGAGAGGCCATGAAAACAGTATGTACAGTAGGGTAATGCTACTCCTGGTAAAGATTATTTCTTCTTAGTCATTTCAAAACAATTTTTCCCCAATAGCATTTTGAAAAAAATATATACTTTAAACAAACTTCTATACACCTTGAAGAGGAACCAAATTAGAAGCATGCATAGGCCAACCTTATATTGTGGAGAAGCTAGATTATTCTCCAGAAGATAACAACCTATAAGGCTGTCTACATAAGATGAGCGATTGCAAGTGGTCATATTTTATTTTATTTTCACGGTCCGTGTTTTGTTTGATTGATATATGTCCCCCTTTTCTGCTCTGGCAAGACCTCAAGATGTATTGAGCCACACAGTCGACTGCTATATAAGAATAGCAAGGAGGTCAAGAAAATTTGGACAGCTTGCAGCAAAACTGAAAATATTAAAACAAGTGTAGGAGGAAAGAGGATAAACCTGACCTGAATAAAATGTGGGTAGTATATGAGTAAGAAGCATTAATACTTGGTTGAGCAAATGTGCACAGTGGAATGAAGATAGATTATTAGCGGAGCAGACGTTATTCTGTGTACCACTGTACCTTGGTACTCAACTGCTTCAGAACTCATCAAATTTGGTAATCGACACATTTTGACACGAAAATGTCCTGATACTCAGTATTTGTTTGGTATTCAATGTGATGCAAAAGGAAGTAGGGGACAGTCGGAGAAGGCGGACAGGAAGTAGGCCAGGCTGGGAAGGTCATTTACATAGAAAACGGGACAGATCGGAAGTCCTTCCTAGCTGAAACAAAGGGTTATGCGCAGGGGTCAAATGCTACCAGTTCGCCCGAACCAGTAGTTTAAAAAAGCTACTGGTTTGCCCAAACCAGTAGTAAAAATAATGCTACCAGTTTAGGTGAACCAGTATTTTTGACGATCAGCTGTGATGCTCGATTTATATTAGCTAGAAAGTAGGATTTCCTGCTTTCTCGCTAATCTAAATTGTGTAGCACAGTGGATTCCACCCTCTCCATCCTCCCACTGTTCTACTTACCTTTGCAGGCGCACTTGATATCAGGCTCCGCCTACCTACCCAGAGGTCATCACATTCATTTTTGATGCTCTGCAGATGTGCAGACCGGTTCGCTCACATTTGCGAACCGCTAGCAAAGGTAAGTAGATTTCACCCTGATCATGTGATACGTCACATGGTTTGTTTGATACTCATCCTTTCATCGTGCCTTCTGGAATCAATTAAGGATGAATACTGAGGTACCACTGCAATTTGAAAATGATAATGTGAGAAAAGGTTTATTTGGGATCCAGTAGATTATCATGAGGATTAAAAATGTTGAGGATATAAAGAGCACAAATATATTTTTCTATCCATCTCTCCTCTGCCTAATTACCAAGAATCACAGTTTACTTAAATTATATCTATAAGGACAGTCTTAGCAGTTCCTGGTATTGAATTCAGCTCCAAGGGTGGAATATAAGGTATCTGTTGATCACGCTCTTGCATTCTACAGATTTTTAACAACAAAAACAATTATTTAAAAATGTTTTGAAAGTATAATTGTTTCCTTTTTTTTTCAAAAGGAGAAAGCACATTGGATTTGCCAAGCTCATCCATTAGCTGAGTAATTCTTTATTCCCCGTTATGTAATGTCAACAACTTTTATGGTGTTACAAGATTCCATGAAATGTGCACGTGTTGTCTGAGCTATAGAAGTCTGCAGCAGTGAAACTAATCTTTGATCTTGTAACCCATAATGCAGCATTTTTTCCTCAGGCAAATAAATTCCTGGGTGTGTAATCAGGACTTCAAAACAGTGTGATTTGGTACTCAATTAAACCTTTGCGATTTCAACCCGCTTGGCTCTCAGTAATGGATTCTTCTCCCCCCAAATATCCTATTTGATCAGATTTGTTTTCAATTTCTTTTAATGCACACACACATACACACACACACACCACAAATTGATCTTCCATCACATCATATTGACAGGGGTGGGATTCTCTGCCCGGTTGCTGGGTGGACGTGGCCTACTCGGCCTTCTGCACCACAGTGGGGGGTTTGTATTTTTCTCTCCTCAGGCTCCGGAGGCTTTTCTCAAGCTTCCAGGAGGGTGAAAACAGTCTCCCTCGGGCTCTGGAGGCCCTCCAGAAGACAGAAGGGCCTCCTTCTGGACTCCTGGAACTTCCAGAATGCCCATTTTTCACCCTCCCAGAGCTTCCATGCAGGCCTCGCACTTACCTGGCGTCCAAAAATGGGCCGTTTATAGACTCCAGGGAGGGGAGGGGTGGGTGGGCATGGCCAGCCAGTCCTTGCAACTACCAGTTCGGTGAACCAGATGTAAAATAAGCATCCGGCTCGCCTGAACCAGTCTGAACTGGCTGAATCCCATCCCTGTATATCAACCTGGTTGCTGAATTTGTTCATTATTCTAGTTTTACATAAATCATTGAACATGAGCGAAATATGTTGTGTCCACACAACATAGTGGACCCCACCCCCAAAAGTAGCTACTGGTGAGAATGCATCTGCTAATTCTTCAATTCTGTCTCATCCACATCTACAAACTCTGGTGTGAAAGATATTTAAATAAGGGATAAATGATTTCAGATCCTCAATAGATAGCCAGCACTACATTTTAAATTTTTCCCATTAAGAATGTACTTACTAAGAGAGGAGAAATGCCTCCATGCTTATAGCTTGTCAGGTGGAAAGCTGATAGCCTGGATTCAAGAACCAAGCACCGTGTGACAGGATGAGCTCCTGTTATTTGCTCCAGCTCAGCAGTTGGTAGCCATCATACATCTGACTGTCAGGCCCAAGCCCAGAAACAAGACAGTGAGCTCCAGTTCAATCCTTTATTTGCTTGCATCTAATAGACAGAATCTTGCCCAACTAAAACCATAACTTTCTAAAGTGTTAGGTGGTTTGTGAGAGGTTCTAGGGTGTGGCTACCATAAATCCCTTTTCCCTGTCTCATCCAGTTTAGGACTGTACATTCTCATAATCCAGCCCTCTTTCTGGGAAGGCTCTGGATCAGCGGTCCGTGGACCACTGGTGGTCTGCAAGAAATTGTTTTGCATTTTTTTATATTGCACTAAATCAGGGATCCTCAAACTATGGCCCCTGGGCTAGATACAGCCTGCTGAAGCAATTATTCTTGCTCGATGACAGGATGGGGTCCTTCAGGCATTTAGCTTGGCTGCCTGTTTAGTAGCTCCAGCCCTTCCCTCCCTCCCTCCCTCCCTCCCTCCCTGGGAGTCCAGGAGCTTCAATGAGCAGTACCGAAACTTCGGCCGGGCTCCTCGAAAGACAGAGTTTTCAGGGGGGCTATTTAGTGCTCAGGCTGGTTACAAGACATACATTCATTCTTGGCCATATTTGAGATTCCTAGCCGCAATGAACAGCAAACCTAGGGTTGACCCCGGGTGCTTCTTTTCACTAACAGGCAGGCAAGCTAAGTGCCCGAAGGACCACATAATTCATATTAGTGGTCCACAGGATTTAAAATTATGAATTTAGTGGTCCCTGAGGTCCGAAGGGTTGGTGACTCCTGCTCTGGATTGTCAAAAATCTCTTTCCCCCACTTCACTTTTGCAGGTGTAAATTCCATCACACTGACTCAGACCATCAAGGACCTGACATTAAGAGGAGGCCATGTGTTAAATCTTGGGGTTGTGGTAGTGATGTGATCTGGAGTTCAAGAAGGTTAACATCGGTCTCTTGTCATGATCTATCACTCTTTGATTACTACATGGAGGGAGGACCTGTTTAATTAGAGGGCCCAGCATCTGATGAACCAGCTGGGTTTCAGAAGGAGCTTGGGTTTGTTCCTTTGGTTTTGATGCACAGTTTGATTGAGGCTTTGTTTGCCACTTGGAATACAAGAGTACCAGCAAATGAGATTGCACTTGTATAGGACCTCTCCACCTAAGGAGCCCGGGAAGCTCTTTGATTTTCAGTAGGTGGCTTGACAGCAGACGAAACACCTGGAGTGCAATTGCAGGAAAAAGTATTGCTTTGGGACAACAACAGCAGCAAAACATAATTACTTTTCGACTCTTTTCTTGACCATGTGACTGGCTAGCAGCCTTGTTCCACATGGCATCATTCTTCTTGGGGAGGAGTGAGGCAATATCTGCAGGGCATATAATATTATAAGGATATACCGTGAAGTCAGTGGTGGGTTTCAATTTTTTTTAGAACCTCTTCTGTAGGTATGGCCTGCTTTGTGGGAGTGGCTTGCTGGCCATGTGACTGGGTGGGAGTGGCTTGCTGGCCATGTGACTGGTGGGAGTGGCTTGCCAGCCATGTGACTGGGTGGGCATGGCCAACTTGTGAAATGTGGTGAAACTCACTTAACAACGCTCTTGCTTAGCAACCAAAATATTGGCTCAGAAACTCTGGCATTTGAAGCACACAAGTCTTAAAGCTGTCAAGTTACAAGACCCTCGCACCCCTAACCCTTTAGAAAAAAAAACCCAGGGGTATTCAAACTTGACAGCTTTAAGACTTGTGGACTTCAACTCCCAGAATTCCTCCTTCAGTCATGTTGGCTCAGGAACTCTGGCATTGAAGTGTGCAAGTCTTAAAGCTGTCAAGTTACAAGATCCTTGCACCCCTAACCCTTTAGGAAAAAAACCCAGGGGTGTTCCAACTTGACAGCTTTAAGACTTGTGGACTTCAACTTCAACAGCAGCTGTGTTTGTTAGAATGGCAAATTCGCAAAAGATACTTTCAGAAATACAGAAGTTATCAAATATATATGAAAGGATAGATCAAAAGCTGGAATACTTAGAGCACGTAACAATAAAATATGATGAAAAAATTGAGGATGTTTATCAAATGCAAGACAGGGTGACTGAAACTCAAAAAACCGAAGTGGAAAATGAATATAAAGAGATTAAATCTGCTGATATTGATGGTAATTGGTTTGTTCCTGAAAATGGAAAGAATGAATACTGAAAGAGGAAGTAAACAGAGAGGAATTCTATTCCAGAGGGCAGGATATAGAAAAGGAAAAAAATAAAGAATGTATGGACTCAAAGAAAGAAATTCTACTGGCAAAAGTATTGATAATACTGCTGACAATCAAAGACAAGCTGAATAAGGAAACAGAAAGAGGGCATCAAGATTATGAGAGATTTTACAAGCAAGGAGTTGCTAAGAGAAGTCCATACAAAGCTGATCAAGAAGATGATTAGAGGATTGGTACCACAAATGGCAGAAGGTATGAAATTGTTTTGTTATTGGAAAGATACAGGTTGATAGATGAAAGAATATAATTTAAAACTAGTTAAACCTAGTGAAATTTATTGATAATAGATATCTTAAATAAATAACTGATAATGTTACTAATGTATACAATGTGTAGTGTTATGATGAGTATAATTGGATATGAATATTGAATGGTACCCATGTAAGGAAGATTAGAAATCCCTTTGGATTATATACAAAGGTTAATAAAAAGAATTAAGTTAGATACAGTTAAGTTTTGATTATTAGGGGGAAAATGTTATGATACAGGATATAGTCAAATAAAGGAGGGATAATGATGACAATCTATATACATATATATGAGTATAATATAAGGAAAATTGCCAAAAGTGATTTGGAAAGGAGGATTGGAAAACTTTGTTATTAAATATTATGGGTGTTTAACTGGAAAGATCAAGCTGATAAATGTAAGTGTTTAATCTAAAACTAGTTGGACTTAGTGAAATTTAGTGACAATAGATATGGTTAAATAAACAATTGAAAATGATAATAATATATACATATCTGTTGGTATAACAAGTAGTAATTGGATATGAATATTGAATGGTACCTATGAAAGGAAGATGAGAAATGGTTTGGTTATATATAAAGATTAATAAAAAAGAATTAAATTATGATAATGAATATAGTCAAATAAAGGAGAGATAATGATAACAATGTATATATAGGTATGGGTACAACGTGGGGAAATTGGATGTAAATTGTAAACAGTGATTTGGAAAGGAAGATTAGAAACCTTTGTTACTAAATGTTATTGATGTTTAGCTAGAATAGGCCATAAGGAGTAGTGCTATTGGGATACTAGAAATAGCAAACGAGATGCCAGTATGTGGTTATGTCTTGAGTTTTGGTATGTTTTATGATGAAGGACATTTAAACAATTATAGTCAAACAAGAATAGGGATAGGATGATGGTAATATGTACAAATATATTTGATTTAAAAGACTAGAATTAATCTGAGTCATCGGTGACTATGAAAGAAACGCACAAAATTTTTTTGTAACCAACTGATACACTTTCTACAGTATGTAAAGAAAGAGGATTTTTTGTGTTGTGTCTGTTTTGAAAGCTAAAAATAAAAAACTTTTATTAAAAAAAGAAGAGAAACTGAGTGAATCCATACTTCTTTCCCTAAAGCTCTATGCTCCTTGTGGTTTGTAGGTTACGAGGTTGCTGAAAAGTCAATGCCATTGAATTCACACTTCCAGCATGAGTAACTACAGACAAACCTTTTTTAGCAAGACAGAAGACTTATTCTAAAAATTCTTCTTGTGTCTTTTCTTTCATTAAGGCCAAAATAGGGAGATATATATATATTCCTCTTTTCTTTTCCAAAGTGAATTCTTAATTTCCTTCTGCAAACATCTGAACACCTTAATTTCCTCCTGCAAACATCTGAACATCTTAATTTCCTCTTGCAAACATCTTCAGGTCTCAAGGAAAAAAAAGTGACAGCGAAAGGGAGCAGAATGGAAATAATAATAGAATCTTACTGCTCAGGCTTGGTTCCAAGTAAAGAACAGAGCAAATAGCTAAAGAGGGAAGGGAGTGGGGAGAGCAAAGAGATTTGGCCCAATTGTTTTATGAGTTGGAACAACAATGCATAGAGAAACCATAAAAACCTAATCTCACCTCTGCTGTTGAAGCTATTCCTTGTGTTGAGGGGGAAGAAGCTAATAATGTTTGCTAAATGTATGTGAGCATGAGTGTATATAACAATATTGATTTTACTGTACAATAACAATAGCTATTGATTTGCTGTAACAGTAATTATACCACTACCACTTTGGTAGAGATTCTATTGTTCTTCAGTGCAGAGGAACAATAACTATATGGCTGCCCAGAACTGTGCATTAGGGACCAAAGGCCTGTTGAAAAAGGAAGGCATTTAAACTTTATTTAATTGATTCAAATCTCAGGGTTGTTTGGTTGTTTGCTTGCTTGCTTTAAGCAACAACAACACACACATTCTCTGCAATTTGGAAAACCTTAATTTTCTGGTAAGGTGTTATGGTTCTCTTGAGTGTTGAGGTTTCGTCTTTGGATCTTCAAGAAACAGGACAAGAACTGCAAGAGAGAAGTTTATCTAATCGATTGCATTCTTATGTCTCCTCCCATGGGAAAGCACAAAAGATTCTAGGAAATAAGTCTTGCATATGTTTGGCTGCCATTGATCAAGCCTTTATCATTTATATGGACTCTTTGTTGTGATCCCTGCTTATACACAATGATTATTGTCTATAAGCAGAAATATGGCTATCCAGCATCTTCTTAAAGACTCCCCGACACCAGAAGTCTTTAAGAAGATGTTGGATAGCCATTTGTGTGAAACGGTATAGGGTTTCCTGCCTAGGCAGGGGGTTGGACTAGAAGACCTCCAAGGTCCCTTCCCACTCTGCTATTGTATTGCATTGTATTAAATGTGGTGACATCTCTGTTATAAATGATTTGGTAACAAAATTGAAGACAATGGTTCAATCTCATTTCAACTTTACTGGAAATAAAACAAGAAAACCTACAGCTTATAGTTCCGTGACGGTGAGTCTATGGCATGCTTGCCAGAAGTGGCATGCAGGCCCTCTCTGCTGGCACACATGCCATTGCCCCAGGTCAGATCTCCATGGCATTTCTTTCATGAGCTTCTGTTTCCCTGCAAACGACGAAACAGAAACTCACGAATGAAAAAGATCTTACCTCTTGCTGAGCTACTGGTGTTGGGATGTCCTGCCTTCTATGACCCAGCTGGTCTTCGGGTCTCTGCTGCACATGTGCGCATATCCGTGCATGCCCGTGCATACTTAAGAGACCGCCTCTTGCCAGTCACCTCCCAAAGACCTATCAGATCCCACAGACTAGGCCTCCTCCGAATTCCATCTGCTGGCCAATGTCGGCTGGATACTCTTCAGGGGAGAGCCTTCTCTGTGGCTGCTCTGGCCCTCTGGAACGATCTCCCCGTTGAGATCCGGACCCTTACTACCCTTCCGGCCTTCTGCAAAGCTATTAAGACCTGTCTGTTCCGGCAGGCCTGAGGCTGCTGAACTATCCAGCCCCATTCGAGGTTACGACTGTTGTGACTTTTAAACTGCTGTTTTTATTTTATTTCTGTATCCCCTCCCCTTTTTATTGTGAGCCGCCCTGAGTCTCTCAGGAATAGGGTGGCATACAAACTAAATAAAATTAAAATTAAAATCAATGTCTGCATTCGTGCGTGTGCCATCCTTTCAATTTGGCACTCGGTGTCTAAAAGGTTCGCCGTCCCTGCTATGGTTGACTCTCTTGAATTCCTGGAGTTTTGCCCAAGTCCTTGTTTGCCTAGAAGTGTAAAAAGTGATCTATTTGGAGGGGAAAGGAAATAGGTTTTATAATGAAAAATAACTCACCTGTTCTTCTTTCCAGAAGTAATGGGTTTCCCACAAGGTCACAACACTTCCTTCAATCTCTCAGCAGAAGCTGAAATTCTAGTCAGGATGGCTGGAGTGAGTGAAATGGAAGAGTTAATGATTCCCATCAGCCTGGAAAAATCAGTTTAAATTGTTCCAGCTTGAATTAATTCATTTACTCCATCCTTATTTTGATGCCTCTCCATTCTTTCCACTAATGGGGGGAAAAATGATCACATTTTGTCACGGCATCTAGAATGCTTCATCCACAAAAGCACGCAGCTCAAAATGTTTATGGGCCAACATATTGAAAACAACATCTGATGTGTAAATGCCAAGCATAATCAGCTCTCCTGTCACTAGCCAGCAAAGAAGGGGAAAAATATGCAGCTGCTAAAATGTCATTTACGGGACTTTAAAAGCTACGTTTTTGTCAGCCCCATAAATCCTTGAGCAATTGGGCAAGCGATTTTTGTCAATCAGTTTCCTGGAGGGTTGAATCTGATTAGTACTGTTCCCTGCTTGCTTTTCCTTTCTTAATGGATTGTAGAAATCTGATAAGAATTCTGGATGAATGTTAAAGAATTCCATTAGGAAGTCTGCAGAAGTGAATTTGATGCTCTAATGCACTGTTAAATTACGTACGGACGCTCTGCTAAACTGTCCTTATCCAGCTAGCTGCATTGTGGAGTGAGAGAAAGATCGCATTCAGGATTTACCAATGCAGCAGGCTCAGAGAGCACCAAGGACCCCACAGTACACATTCAGCCAGCCTATGTTGCACCGACGTACATAGCTGCTTTGTGATCTTGCCGCTGTTAGGTAATGCTGTGCCACACACAGAGGTGGGTTCCTACCAGTTCGCACCTATTCGGTAGAACCGGTTTGTCAACTCTACCGAACCGGTTAGAAGAAGTTCCACCAGTGGACCACGAAAGCAGGCCACACCTACAGAAGAGGTTCCAAAAATTTTTGAAACCCACCACTGGACCTTGGATATGATTATTCTACACTATCAAGCTCATATTTATAAAACTCAGTGCCTCTGTGAAAGGTAAGGATGGCTACTGCGTTTGTGGTGCAATCAGAACATTGCATGTGTTGAAGTTGTTTTAATGCAAACCAAAGATGCCTTTTAAAAAACAAGTTTACCTCATATTCTTATGCATGCCAGTGCTGTGTGTGAGGTAATTTAAGGTGGGTCTGACAAGTGTCATTGGCATCTTCATATCCGGTCACATGGGCAGCAAGCCACTCCCATCCGGTCACATGGGCGGCAAGCCACTCCCACAAAGGAGGCCACACCCACAGAGTAGGTTCGAACAATTTTTGAAACCCACCACTGGCCACACATTATGAAATCACAGATTATGAAGTTTTCCGGAAAAAAAGAGAAGAGCGTGTTAATTTCCCAAATTAGCCATTGCTAATTTGCTTTCTAATGACTAGGTTTCATCTCAGCATGATGTTTTCTGATCATAAACTTTACTTGGGCACATTATAAAAGTGTCGGGAGTTGGCACTGCAATGCCAGGTTCACCATCTGGCTCATTTTCTGATACCTCCACACCCCCATGGATGCTGCCATATATGTTAATGAGAAGAATATAGTGGCTGGTTCATAAAATAACCTTATGCACATCTAATTAAGCATTGTTTAAATTAATAAATAAAGCATATGTTCCACCATAAACACCTTGACTGCTGTTAGAAGTTTCAGTGAGTCTGGTCAAACATGAGTAAGAGCCTATATTAAGAATGGTATTGTGACAATAAAGGGGCAGAAACATTACTTTTTCTCTTCCCTTATAGCATCCGCTGATTTTATTTTTATTTCTTTTGTTTGCTCCTCTGTTTAGGGTGTACATCCTCACATCTCACAAATGTGATTCTGGGAGGATCACAACAATTTTTTTTTTTTTCTTATTTCATTTTCATTTTCATTTTATACAATCACTTATATACTGTGCGTAAAAAAAAAAGAGGAAAAAAAAACCCAACATGACACTTCATTCCCCCATACACCCTCTCTTCTCCCCCTCCAACTTTCATTTCACCCCTCCAGCATTCCCCTCTTCTACTTCCCTTCCCCCTCAGACATCTCCCCCTCCCTCCATCTCACCCTCCTTACATTCCCTCTCACTCCCTCTTTACTTCTCCCTTCTCTTTCCCTCTTCTCCTCGCTTTGGTGTATCCATACATTTCAGTTTGTTTGTTTGTTTTTTTTTTTTAAATAAATAAATAAAAGAGAAAAAGAAAAAAAGAAAAAAGAAAAACAAGCCGCAGTATACAAGTGAATTCTTATTGTTCTAAGAATTGAAACTGTAATTCCACCCTCCCCCCTCCCCCCTATAATCCCCCCTCCCTAACCCCCTTACAGCTTCGCAGGTCCCATACCCGGCATAATTCTTTAACAAGCATTTGAGTATAATAAGGCCAGCTAACTTTAAAATTAAAAAAATAAAATAAAAGTAAAGCCAAAGAAAAAAAAAAAAAAAGAGAATAGTAAAAAATACAAAATAAAAAAACACACACACACACACAAAAAGAAAGGAGAAACAAGAAGGGTCAATAAACCCACTACGTTAACACAGCTTCCCATTATCTGTAAATCTTAAACAATGTAGCTCATTCCAAATTTCGGTTATTTTACTACTTGCAGGGTTTCAAACTGTATTAGAGCCAGGTAAGTTGATCAATTAGGATACCCCAACTAAAAGTCTCATTGCTTTGTCTATCTATTCAGACCTTTAATTTATCTCTTTTTTATCCGAATATCCAAACCTTTCTATAAAACCATTAAACTCAAGTACTTCTTTCATTTTTCATTTCCAACACCTCCCTTTCTATCCTTACCCACCTCCACATGTAAATTTTTTTACCTTCCACCCTGCCTTTATCCATATCCACATATATATTTTATCCGCATCCATTGCTCCTCCCATATTTACTCCACTTTCCTGAAGACTCTCCGACCAATCTTTCTTGACCTTATATTGAAATAGCAACTCAAACAAACATCAGCTTGCATTCTAGCCCCAGGTAGTCTAATTAAGCTTTCGCTACCCTTCCCTCTCCCACGCGCCTCCCAACTCCGTTCGTCCCAGACCACAACTCAAAAAGATCGCAATCTCCGCTCTCCTCGCCTAGGAAAATAATTCATGCGCAATTTGAGTTAGAGTTCAGACAAATCTTATATACAATATGTGTCCACAATCAGCAACGCTTCTTTCAGTCTCCATGTCTCATCATCGATATACAACTTTTCCATTTTATCCCAGACGGAAATCATAAAGCTTTAAGAACATCGCTAAGTCTTTATTCTTTAGTCTTCTGCCCTTCCGGAAGAGGAAAGCAACACCCTCCGCCTTGTAGCCACGTGTCTCGCTGTTTGTCTTCTCCTTCTCCTTGTCTCTCTCCAGGTCCGGATGAATCAGGAAGTCCCGCCTTCAGGGTCTCGTAGTAAAATTCTCGGGCTTCACAGACAGAATTAATGCGGTGTTTTTGGTTGCCAAATGTAACTGTAATACCAGCTGGGACTTCCCATTTGTATGGAATCTGAGAATTTCTGAGTTCTTCGGTTAAGAAAGCGTACTCTCTCCTTGTTCTTAATATTTGAGATGGTAACTCTTTAAAAACAATCAAGTCCTGTCCATCAATTCTCAACCTCTTGCTGTAAAGCCTCTGTATTATCTCATTTCTGGATTCCCTTGTGGTAAAGTATATAATTATGTCCCTCGGAAGCTGTCGCTGTTTTGCTACCCACGAATTCTGGCGGTAAATTCTTTGAATCTGCCAATCAAAGTTAAATCCCGGACTTCCCACCAAGCGGCTGAAAGCCTCAAAGAAGATCTGTTTCAAATTCTCCTGTTGGTTTTCACGCAATCCTCTAACTCTTATGGCAAAGGCAGTCTTATTATAATTTATCATGACAAGTTGTTTTTGAGCATTTTCAATTTCCTGTTGTAACGTTTGAATTTTGGATATCAAATTAAGATTAGTTTCTTCCAAAAGTTCCAATTTGTCCTCCGTTTCAGCAATATAATCTGTCATGACTGTCATTACTCCGATCATATCCTTCTTTGCCTGAGCAATTTTAGCATCAAATTGATCATATAAATCCGATATCAGTTGATTAATTTCCTGTCTGAAATCATTAAGCGTTTTGAGAAGAAATTCTTGTGTTAACAAATCTCCCGTGGAGGGTGTAGGAGGCAAGGGTAGCGGCTTCATAGCAGTTTTTGGAGATATGTTATTAAGGAAGCGCTTCTGTTTAGATTTGGGAGCCATTCCAGAGTAAAAATAAAAGACAAGCAATCAAGCGAGCCAAAAATCAAAGTCTCTGCTCCCCTCAGTTAATCTTTTAGCAATTAGTACGGAGAAGCCTTCAGGAGGGTAGGGCTGACTAAGTACGTCACATCAAACACAAAAGCTACGAGATCGCCATCTTGTGACGCAGCTAAAAAAGAAAGGGAGCCTTTTGCGAAATTGAAGCTGGTATTTTAGATAGTAATAGAAGAAATTCCTCAGGAATGGTCCCCGCCCGGATTGACTTTTAAATAGCTTAGCTTTGTCCTGGGGGGGGGGGGCAATCTGCCTAGGGCTGCAAAAAAGGCAGCGCGGAAAACTGGCCGGAGTAAAGGCTCAGCTAATGTTGAACCTCTTCTCCATTCACAGCAAAAAAAGGCTATGAATTACAAAGAGATCCTAACGACTGACCTTCTCCCTGCCCCTTTCTGCCAGAAAGGGGAGATATCTATAGATCTTATAAGATATACGAACCAGAATCCTGACAGGAGCTTCATTGAGCTCCCGACGGCGGCAGGCTCCTCCCCCCGAAGCCGGAGGATCACAACAATTAAAGACAATTAAAATGCAGCAAACAAAATAGCAATCACAATAGCACTTAGACTTCTATGCCGCTTCACAATGCTTTACAACCGTCTCTAAGCGGTTTACAGAGTCAGCATATTTGCCCACACTCACAATCTGGGTCCTCATTTTACCGACCTCAGAAGGATGGAAGGCTGAGTCAGCCTTGAGCCTGGTGAGATTTGAACTGGGAGTCCTCCTGGACCCACAGCTGACTCTAGAACACCATCTGTCGGCTGTGACCAGGGGGACCTTTGCCCAGGTCCGTCTGGTGCACCAATTGCGACCCTACCTGGATAGGGAGGCCCTTCAGACAGCACACACGCCCTTGTGACCTCAAGACTGGATTATTGTAATGCGCTCTACATGGGGCTGCCCTTGAAGAGTGTTCGAAGACTCCAATTAGTCCAGAATGCAGCTGCACGAGCGATTGTGGGTGCACCAAGGTACACCCACGTTACACCTATCCTCCGCAAGCTGCACTGGCTACCTATTAGTCTCCAAATCCGCTCCAAGGTGCTGGTCGCTACCTATAAAGCCCTACATGGCATCGGACCTGGGTACCTGAGAGACCGCCTCCTGCCGATTACCTCTCTCAGACCAATTAGATCGCACAGGTTAGGTCTCCTCCGAATTCCATCTGCCAGCCAATGTCGGTTGGTGACTCCCCGGGGGAGAGCCTTCTCTGTTGCAGCTCCGGCCCTCTGGAACGAGCTCCCTGTTGAGATCCGGACCCTTACTACCCTCCCAGCCTTCCGCAAAGCCACCAAGTCCTGGCTGTTCCAGCAGGCTGGGGGGAGCTGAGAAGCATTTACCTCCACGGAAATTGTGAATGTTGGTTTTGTTTTTAATATGTTGTCTTTGTCTTGTTCCCCCCTTTCCCTTGTCTTTTGTGAGCTGCCCGGAGTCCTCCGGGAGTGGGCGGCATACAAGACAAATAAATAAATAAATAAATAAATAAATAAATAAATAAATAAATAAATAAATAAATCGCAGGCAGCCAGCAGTCAGCAGAAGTAGCCTGCAGTACTGCACTCTAACCACTGTGCCGCTGTGGCTCAAAGAACAAATAAAAACAAAAACAAAATCTTACTAAAATCCATTATTTAAAAAAGCTATGTTAAAATCACATAGCTGTTGAACAGCCCTGCTTCAGGTGATACCTATTTCTGCTAAAGGAGCATCTGTGGGACCACTACACAGAATATTCTGGTAAATTAGTAGATAAAGTCACTGAGATCCACTCTTAAGTTGGAGTCGACAGATCCAGTCCAGCTACCATCCTATGTGCCTAGGATGAGTTTAAACTGGTGACTCTGAAGAAGTAGACAGCCTTCACGGCATAGATTCTGCTTACTTGGTGGACTGTTGTCTAGAAGATGAGTCGTGGAAATCGGACTTCTTTCCTTTCTGATTTGAAACATTACACTGTTTATCCAAGGAACCTCTTCAGACTGAGCAAGTTGGTGATGATTTGGGAGAGGAGTGAAGGAATCCATTTATGCTAAAGTGGGAAATCCTTCCCTCAATAGAGATGGAGGCAGGGGTGGGATTAAAAACTTTTAGCAAGGGGTTCTCTGCCCAGTTGCTGGGTGGGCGTGGCCATAGTGGGTGTGGCCTACTCGGTCTCCTACACCACAGCCAGGGGGCATTTTCGCCCTCCCAAAGCTCCGGAGGCTTTCTTCAAGGCTCCAGGCTCTGAATGCCGGAAACAGGCCAGTTTCTGGATGTCTGGAACTTCCAGGAGGCCCATTTTTCACCCTCCCAGAGCCTCCACGCAGTCTCTGCACTTACCTGGCATCTAAAATGGGCCGCATGGTAGATTTCTGGGAGGGGCGGAGCAGGGTGGGAGGGGCCAGCTAGTCCTTTCAACTACCAATTCGCCAAACCAGATTTAAAATTAGACCCCTGCTCTAAAATGAGGGTCTTCCTGAAGTTCAGTTGGCTCCCACTCTGATGGTGTTCAGAGGGCCTTAAATACGTGGCTTTTCTTCCAAGCTCTGGACTAGGATGGCTGCGAGTGTGGAATATTTGTGTTCTTGGCTGAGTTCCCTAGCTTGTTTAATGATTTCTATTTAGATTGTACATTTTTATCTTGTACTTGTATTGTGAGCTGGCCAGAGGTAGTCAGAAGTTGGGTGGCACCCAAAATGAATACATAAATAAAAAGAAATACACATCCCAAAGTTCCAGGGCTTCATTCACCCCCTCCCCAAATACAAAAATACCTACATTTGAATGTACCAAAAGGAGGGAAAATCAAATATGTAACTGGAACATGAGTCTATTAGCTATATTGAATTATAATTCAATATCAAAGAACTGAAATCAAGTTCAGTATATGTATATGTACGTACGTACATACATACATACATACATACATACATACATACATACATATATATATATATATATATATATATATATATATATATATGTCTTTCATTGTATCGCTATTAATCTATTTCACAACATAATTGAATGACAAAACTTAAAATAACTTTTTGATTCTTTTCAAAAATTAAATTGAATTGTCGAATCGTCCCGCAGGGAGTTATCTCGTGGCAAGTTGTTTTTTCTGTGGCTTCCCTATATTTACCACTTGAACATCAGCTTCGCTAACCATCTTACCCTCTGCTACCACTTTTCTATAAGCACATCAGCCTATAGGATGACTCTAAAGTATTGTACAATGGTTTTTATTTCATGCTTCTTGCTTCTAATGAGATTCTGAGCTTATTTCCTGCAATATTGAATGCCCATCCTCTTAGCCACCAAGAAATTGAAATAGTCTTCTCCTACACCAGAGCTGAGAGAAGTCAATATTTTTGATATAAGAGACCATTCCTTATATCAGAAGATCACAATATAGAATACCACTGAGCTTACTGTCTATGGAGATTCTCAGTCATCCAGGTCATGGTTAGCCCAAAGGCACTTTTTTCAAGAGGCAACTGGACTTTCTGGCTTTTCTTTGAAGATGTTTCGCTTCTCATCTAAGAAGCTTCGTCAGCTTTGACTGGATGGTTCCATTCCCCACCATCCAGTCAGAGCTGAAGAAGCTTCTTAGATGAGAAGCAAAAATGTCTTCAAAGAAATCCAGAAAATCCAGTTGCCTCTTGAAAAAAGCAACTTTGGGACACTGAGCTTTTTATTCTAATTTTTCTGTTCAATTTTGTTGAAATGTCTCAGTCTCATGATTTTTTTGAGGCTCCTCAATATCTTTTGGATCATTGTTAATCAAGTCTAAATACTACCATGTGCTTGTGGGATATATATATATGTTATATATATGTTACATTTGTTGTATTTATATATATTTATATATATTTCTCTTGTGACGAGCCGAAGGACAGAGAGTGGAAGTGTGACCTTCCTCCCATATTTGGGCATACCAGGGGTTGTGACTTTAAATATATACCTTTCACCCTGGCCTGGCTGATAAGGAGTCGAGCTCTGTAGCTCAATGGTTAATACATCTGCCTGAGAGGCAATAGAGCACAGGTTCGATTCCCAGCAAGGGTATGGCTACCTGATGAGAGCTAAATAGCTTGAAATAGATCTATACTAGTCTCCCTTTATTTATTTATCAGCATAAATATAACAAATGTAACAAAAAGGCAACAGTAAAAAATATTGGGTTTCTGTCTGGATGGTCTCTTGTGACGAGCCGAAGGACAGAGAGTGGAAGTGTGACCTTCCTCCCATATTTGGGCATATATAGATATATATATCTGCAGTACGCAACCAGCGACAGATTAGCTGCGTCACTGCACACCAGCATAAAGTCCTTCATGGAGAAAATGAAATCAGTGCTCCTCGGGCAAGTTCTCCAAATGTGTTTAAATGTTTCATTCATTACGCAGCGATGGCGGTTACAAAGATGGGTTCTCATGAAGTTCATGGCAATATGGGCTATCATGAGTTTTCAACCCCCCCCCCTTTTTAAAAACTCCAGAGGAATTGTAGAAGGCAAAATCCCCCTTGAACTCCTGATCAGAGTATGGAAGGTTCTATTTACCCTACAGTCGTGAGATAGCTAGAACAAAGAGGCAAGATAACAGAATAACAGAGTTGGAAAGGACCTTGGAGATCTTCTAGTCCAACCCTCTGTTCAGGCAGGAAACCCTATACCTGTGATGGCAAAACTATGGCATGTATGTCACAGATGGTGTGCAGAGCCATATCTGCCAGCATGTGAGCCGTCAGCTCCAGTGCACATGCGCATGTTGGCCAGTTATTTTTAGCCTTCCAGAGGGCCGGGGGAGACCATTCTCGCCTCCCCATTTTTTAGACATTTAGACATTTTATTAAGATTTATAGGCCGCCCTTCTCCCTGAGGGGACTCAGGGCGGCTTACAATCACAGGGAAAGGGGTGCAATACCAAAAGACAAACAGTGAGTGAGCAAAATAAAATAATAAAACACAACTTGCATTCAGCAGTCAACACTCGGGCGGGTAAATTAAGAACCTATCCCCAGGCCTGCTGGGAGAGCCATATCTTAAGGGCCGTGCGGAAGGTCTGGATGGTGGTGAGGGTACGAATCTCAACGGGGAGATCGTTCCACAGGGTCGGAGCTGCAACAGAAAAGGCTCTCCTCCGTGTAGTCGCCAGTCGACATTGACTGGCAGATGGGATCCGGAGGAGGCCCAGTCTGTGCGATCTAATCGGTCGAAGGGAGGTAATCGGCAGAAGGCGGTCTCTCAAGTACCCAGATCCACTACCATGGAGTGCTTTAAAGGTGGTCATCAATACCCTGAAGCACACCCGGAGATCGACAGGTAGCCAGTGCAGCTCGCGGAGGATGGGTGTAATGTGGGCGAACCGCGGTGCGCCCACTATCACTCGCGCGGCTGCATTCTGGACTAACTGCAGTCGCCGGATGCACTTCAAGGGCAACCCCATGTAGAGCCCATTGCAGTATTCCAGCCTAGAGATCACAAGGGCTCGAGTGACTGTTGCGAGAGCCTCCCGGTTCAGGTAGGGCCGTAACTGATGGACCAGGCGAACCTGGGCAAATGCCCCCCTGGTCACAGCCGACAACTGATGGTCAAAAGTCAGCTGTGGATCCAGGAAAACCTCCAAAGCCCGGGGAGGTGAAAAAAAGGCCCAGCGGGCCAACTGGAAATTCGGAAACAATCCGTTTCCAGCTTCCAGGGGCGTGGGGAGGCTGTTTTTGCCCTCTTCAGGCTTCCGGAAAGCCGCCAGAGCCTGGGAAGGGTGGAAAATGGAAGTTGAACTTCCACCAGTAGCTGCCATTTCCCCAGCAATGCCTAAACGATGCAGATATTCCAATGCACCATTGTTGCTATCTTCTATGCCCTTGTTTGTCACCAGTTTGTGCAACCTTATAATAGTTCTTCACACTGTCTTAGAAATTTAGACTGGGTTTGACACTTATTATCATTATTGATAGTAGTCATAATAGTAGTATCACTATCGATGTCTTTATCAACTGCAGCTGATTGTTTATTTCCTTTACAAAAATTCTCCAGTCTTGCCTATCGTTCAGAAAGGGATTTGAGAGAGAAAGCAGAAAAAGGCCAAGCTGTAAAACTGTGATTTTCATTTCCTGAATCTTTAGACATCAGTTGCCTTGCCAGGAGGGGAGAATGAGGGTTTTTTTTTTAAAGAGAGAATAAGTAAAAAGGGCATTCATTTATTTACTCCCTGATTCCCTCTGCTCGCCAGTGTAATAACAAAAAGGTCATTCTCAGATTCTGGCAACCGTCAAGGTGATGCAAGATGTCAGAGCAAATGGATTTTTTTTTTAGTGGTGATGGAAAGCATCTTCTCATCCACCCCCACTCTATTGTATTTTTATGGAGGGGGGGAGGCAGCCTTGCTTTCTAAGATAACCAAAGCAAACAGCAACGAAATTAAAAGCACAGCTGTAGCTGGGACATCATGTGATCTTGGAAAAAAATCAAACATCCTTCCTCTGTTATATCAAAGGCTGTAATTACTCTCTGACAGCTTTTTATGCTTTTCTTAAAATAAATATCCCAGCTTCTACTTCAAATTAACTATTTCAGGGTGGGGAAGGTGAGCCCCAGCCATCTAGAGGCAAACTCACTGTTTAGCAGAGAGACCAATGTTTCTTTCCATGCAATGTGAATGTTAGCTGTGCCATGGTTTCCTGTTGCGTTTGTGCTTGTAATACACTGAATGTAAAGTTTCCCAATTATGCCGTAATGAACACATAATAAGAAGCAATGTTTCTTATACAGAAACTAGTGATTTATTAACAGCTTCCTTAGGCAAGATTTATTCGCAGACATTTATTTCACTTCGTCTATCTGCTTTGGAACTTTGCTCCTGTTCCTTACCTCCCCTCACTCTGTGTCATAAATCACATTCCCCAATAAATGCACCCATCTCAAACCAGCTACTGTAATCTGAGATCCGCCAACTGTATGCATGGAATGTCAACACGGAAGTTGACATCCGGCTCCCCTCACTTTTCAAAACCAATCTGTGAGAGCAAAAACAATTTGAGTACAAGTACAGGATTCAAGGCTGCGTCCTCCCCCCAGGCTTTTTTCGACTTTTTTCATGGAATCTTTCTATAAGTTGATCAGCCTGGATATTTCTACTCTTTACCCAAGATCCCTCTGATAAGGGGTAACCCTTCCACTTGATTAACTACTGGAGTTGTCTCCTGTCAAATCAAGGATGCATTGCACCTCATAATGGGTTTGGTCCCCTATGTAAAATAATTACGGATGTGGATTCACAAAATGTATGAGATGAGAATAAGTTTGGCTAGTAGTATAGTAGTAGTAGTAGTAGTAGTAGTAGTAGTAGTAGTAGTAGTAGTAGTAGCGTAGCCTTTATTGTCATTGTACAAAATAAATACAACGAAATTGGTTTTAGCCTCACTGGTGCAATCCATGACAGCAAATACAAACAACATAAATAGTATAAAGAATAAAATATAAGTAATTAGGGGAAAATAAGAAAGAAAAGAAATGAAAAGAAAAAACTAGTCATACATTTCCGCATGTGCATGGAGTGATTGCGGTTGTGTTTAAGAGTCTGACAGCCCAAGGATAGAAACTATTTTTAAACCTATGTTTTCGGCTGGCTATGCTTCGATGTCTTCTGCTCGATGGTAGAAATGTGAAGAGACACTGACCAGGGTGTGAAGTATCTCTGAGTATCTTCCTTATTCTGCTAAAGCAGAGTAAGTGTATGGTTAGTATGTCTTGTGAATTTAATTAATGGGTAGACACAATTTGGAATTGAATAGAATAGAATTATTTATTGGCCAAGTGTGATTGGACATTTAGGTCAAAGGTTCTAGAACCAGATTGAAACTACTTGTGTTACCTGAACTTCCTAGTAGGAACTCTTGCTACTTTATGTCTCTGGAGATTCTCAGTCATCAAGGACATGGATGTCCCAAAGCTGGTTTTTCAAGAAGCAACTGGACTTCCTTGTTTTTCTTTGATGTTTCATTTCTCATCAAAGACACTCCAGAGCTGAAGAAGCTTGGATGAGAAGAAAAACATCTTCAAAGAAAAAACAGAAAGTCCACTTGCTTCCTGGAAAAGCACCTGTTGAGGACTCGGAAAGTCCTCGACTTACGACATGGCAGCTAGCAACAAGCCAGGTGGCATACTGATTGGCTGAGGCGTGGTGTCACTTGTTGCTAGCTGCTAGGGGCGCGCTCATGGGCTATCCCTGCTTGACAGCTCCGTTTAAATAGCTGTCAAGCAGGGAGAGTGCCGAATCGCCTGTAAATAGTTATCTGTTGAATAAACCTGTGTTCTGGAAGTCCTGGCTCCTGTCTCGTCCTTCCATCGATCCACAAAACACCTTTGGGATGGTCTTGTTCTTTATTCAAATGAATGATTGAGCATCCTAAAGAGGCATTAGAAAATTACACTAGTTCAGTGGCCCCCAACCTTTTGGGCATCAGGGACCAGTTCCATGGAGAAAGGTTTTTCTGCGGACCAGAGGAGTCATGGTTTTGCATGACAACTTGCCATGGCCAACTCACTACAGCCAACTTGCTGCAGGACAACTCCCCTCAGCCAACTCACTGCAGGACAACTTGCTGCTGGGACAAGAGTTAGACCAATATCAAGGAAATAATGGAAATCATTAAAGAAAGGATGCAAAAAAAGGAATAGAATGAAATGCGAATTGCAAAAATTAAAATATTTTTTTTAATGTATTCGAAATCATTACATAGAATTGTTAAATTGTAGTGCATGCAAGTTGTCCCATGGGGAGTTGGCCATGGGGAGTTGGCTGCAGCGAGTTGGCCATGTTGAGTTGGCCATGGGGAGTTGGCCATGGGGAGTTGGCTGCAGCAAGTTGGCCATGTTGAGTTGTCCTGGTGTGAGTTGGCCATGGGGAGTTGGCCATGGGGAGTTGGCCATGGCAAGTTGTCCTGCAGCAAGTTGGCCATGGGGAGTTGGCTGCAGCACGTTGGCCATGTTGAGTTGTCCCAGAGTGAGTTGGCCATGGGGAGTTGACCATGGCAAGTTGTCCTGCAGCGAGTTGGCCGTATGGGGTTGGCCATAGGGAGTTGGCTACAGCGAGTTGGATGTGGCAAGTTTTCCCATTCTGGATTGAGCAAGCCCAGAGACAGGCAACAAAAAATGGTGTAAGGTCTCTGGGACATATCAGGAGAGATTAGAGGAATTGAATATATACAGCCTGGAAGATAGAAGGGAAATGGAGAAATGTCTGAGACCTTTAAATATATTAAGTATGTAAATAAGGCAGTGTTTTTAATATTAAGCAAAAATCAAGAACATGGGGGGCATAACCTCAAACTGCCAAGAAGGAAGTTCCAAAGGTAATGTTAGAAAGTATGACTTCATAGAAGAGTAGTGGGAGCTTTCCAGCACAGGTAGTGGGTCAATTCTCAATAACTGAGTTTAAATTTAATTGGGATAAACACATCTCTGCAATAAATAAATAAATAAACAAACAAACAAACAAACAAACAAACAAACCAAAAACACATAAAAAACTTCAAAGGACAGAATCGATGGACCACTAGGTCTTTTTCTGCTGTCCATTTTCTCTTTGTTTCTTAAAAGTGCAATGATTGCAGCTAGATAAAATACAAATTAAAGTATTAAAAAGTATCAGAAGATAGATGTAATTCCCAACAGAATGAACAGAAAATGGATGCAAGGGGGGGAAAAGTCGTAGAGACGCTTGCAACGGAGTGATAAGAATAATGTTACAGTACAAAAGTATTCAGAATTATGTTAATGGGAATCATGAAACAGAATGCACAGCGGGATGATAAATAAGAGAAAAAGGCCTGCAAAAGACATTGCTGGGAAAAAAAATAGGAGCATCTGCAAAAGTTATTGAAAAATGTGTATACAGAGAAGAGAGTTGCAAATAGTAAACAACTTAATGTTCCTTGCTCTATTCATGCACACACACATTCATTCATTCCAAAGAAAAGGTAGCATGATTTTGATGGAAATTGGAAGTTGGTGAACAGGGCTTAAAGTACTTCCAGACATATGAATGGAATTAAAAATCAAAGGGATGAAATGATTTGAGATGGAACTAAAGGGAGAATTGCTTGGAGGAATGTTTTATTTAACTTTTGAGTCCAGATAAGCTCATCCAAACACTGCCACCTGTAAACAAATTGTTTATACTAAAAGATTCTTCAAAAGAAAGCAGACTCGGATCACAGTCAGCCTTGCAATTTTCTATCTTTTAAGTCAGGGATGTCAAACTTGCATTATCACATTGACAATGTCTCATGACTTTTTCTCCTTTGCTAAAATGAGGGTGGGCGTGGCCAACATGTGATGCGTCTGGCCTGCGGGACGTGAGTTTGACACCCTGGATCTAAGTAAAACAGTGTTTCTCAACTTTGCAAACTCTAAAGGGGAACTCATTGATTGGCAGATGACACCAAGCTGGCAGGAATAGCCAACACTCCAGAAGAGAGGCTTAAGATACAGAAGGATCTTGACAAACTTGAACACTGGGCACTATCTAACAAAATGAAATTTAATGGTGAAAAAAGTAAGGTTCTATATTTAGGCAAGAAAAACAAAATGCAGAGATACAGTATATGTGGTAACTTGCTCAATAGTAGTAACTGTGAAAGGGATCTTGGAGTCCTAGTGGACAACCATTTAAATAGGAGTCAGCCGTGTGCAGCAGTTGCCAAAAAAGCCAACACAGTTCTAGGCTGCATAAACAGAGGGATAGAATCAAGATCACATGAAATGTTAATACCACATTATAATGCCTTAGTAAGCCACACTTGCATTCAGTTTTGGTTGCCATGATGTAGAAAAGATGTGGAGAGGCTAGAAAGAGTGCAGAGAAGAGCAGCAAAGAGAATTAGTGGAGTGGAGACTAAAACATATGAAGAACGGTTGCAGGAACTGGGTTTGTCTAGTTTAATTGAAAGAAGGACTAGGGGAGACATGATAGCAGTGTTCCAATATCTCAGGGGTTGCCACAAAGAAGAGGGAGTCAAACTATTCTCCAAAGCACCTGAGGGTAGAACAAGAAGCAATGGGTGGAAACTAATCAAGGAGAGAAGCAACTTAGAACTGAGGAGAAATTTCCTGACAGTTAGAACAATTAATCAGTGGAACAGCTTGCCTCCAGAAGTTGTGAATGCTCCAACACTGGAAGTCTTTAAGAAGATGTTGGAGAGCCATTTGTCTGAAGTGGTGTAGGGTTTCTTGCTTAGGCAGGGGGCTGGACTAGAAGACCTCCAAGGTCCCTTCCAACTATGCTATTCTGTTCTATTCGATTCGATTCTAAAGGAGTGTGGACTTCAACTCCCAGAATTCCTTAGCTCACCATGGCTGGCTAGGGAATTCTGGGAGTTGAACTCTATTCTTGCCAAAGTTGAGAAACACTGAACTAGAAGGAACAACATCATCTTCAATATTTACTACCGCTGATTGAATTCCAAGTTGTCAACAAGGGGGACAAAGTTGATGTTTCCAATTTAGATAGTCTTTTCTTCCCTTACTTGCCTCTATACTAAATCTTTGGTGTTATTTCTGAAAAGAAAAGGTAGAAAATCCTGGAAAAGAGGATTAAGAGGCATCTCATCAATAACTTTTCATGTAGAAAAAGAAAACAAACCAGTGTCTTCAACCTCCATGCAAGATGCTTATAAACCATCAGAGTTACACATTGTCTGTTCAGAGAAGAGCGGTCCTGCAACTAACTGCCTTTTAATACCAAAAAATAAAAACAAAGTAAATGCCCAGAATTGTTCTCCATGAGTTGGTCAGTAAAGAATTTCAATAAATAAACAAATAGAAATAAATCAAGTCACAAAATTTTGGGAAGGCAACATATGAAAATTGTAAAATTTGTCTACCTGATGAGAAGAACTGGATTCTCCATAAAGTAACTTAAAAATATTTTCAGAGACTCTATAAGAGGGGCGTCAAATTCGATGTCATTGAGGGCCACATCAGGATTGTGTTTGACCTTGGAGGGATGGGGGGGTAGGCGTGTCTGGAGTGGGTGTGGCCAGCTTGACATCACTCATTTCAGGGCTACCTGTGGTGGCCAAGTGCTAAGTCAGGATTTCCCTCAGACCCTCCCTCCCTCTCCTTCCTTCCTTTTCTTCTTTTTCCTTCCCTCTTCTTTCTTCTTCCTTCCCCTCTTTCCTTATTTTTCCTTCCTTGCTCTCTTCCCATCTTCCCTTCTTTTTCTTTGTCTTTCCTCTTCCTCTTTCTCCTTTCCTGGCCCTTCTTGCGTGCTCAAATACAAAAGGGGAAACATTTCTCCTTTTGTTTTGTTTTTAGTTTGTTTTGATACCCCTCTGCCAGTGAAAATGGAGCTGCTGGGGGCGTGTGGCCACCCGGGGCCCCGTTTTTGCCTGTGGCAGCCTCCTTCAGCCCTCTGCCAGGAGAGCTGGCCTTCCCAAGCACCATTTTTGCTGGCAGAGGCACCTTTGCTGCAGTGGTGGGTTTCAAAAATTGTTCGAACCTACTCTGTGGGTGTGGCCTCCTTTGTGGGAGTGGCTTGCCACCCATGTGACCGGATATGAAGATGCCGACGACACTTGTCAGAACCACCTTAAATTACCTCACACACAGCACTGGCCTGCATAAGAATATGTTGCACACTTGTTTTTTAAAAGGCATCTTTGGTTTGCGTTAAACAACTTCAACACACGCAATGTTCTGATTGCACCACAAACGCAGTAGTCATCCTTACCTTTCACAGAGGCACTGAGGTTTATAAATATGAGCATGATAGTGTAGAATAATCAAATTCAAGGACCAGTGGTGGGTTTCAAAAAATTTTGGAACCTCTTCTGTAGGTGTGGCCTGCTTTCCAGGTCCACTGGTGGAACCTCTTCTAACCGGTTCAGTAGATTTGACGAACCAGTTCTACCGAATAGGTGCGAACTGGTAGGAACCCACCTCTGCTTTGCTGTTTCCAGGGCAGCCCCATGGACCAGATCTAACTCAAGGCCCGGATGCTGCCCACGGGCCTTGAGTTTGCACCCCTGCTCAATAAAAACAATGTGTTATTCCTATTCTCATCATGAACTTCCTTTTCTTTATCCTCCACAAGGACCTTCTGCCTGATTTTCAGAGCTAATCCCAGAAACTTTCATTATCCTCGTTTAAGCATGTCTCATTATCTCCTTTTAGGAGTCTGTAGTTTCCTTTTAACAACATAGCTTGAATGGCAATTGCATTATACTCGTGTGTGATGATCAGCTTTATTTTAAAAGAAACAAAGGTACTGTTTAAAGATCAGCACATTGTGAAATAGCTGGTCTTAAATTAAGTATGTTTGCCAAGATCATTACTAATTTCATGCAGTTCTAGAAGTGACACAAAAGCATTCCGTTATGGAAATATAAACATTGGTGACAGGTTTTTAGTAGCAGAGTCAACAACAAAAAAAGTTGTGGAAGAGAAAAATGAGAATATTAAAAGTTGACCTGCTAGTTATCTTAGGAACAAAAAAAACATCATTGTATCTCAAGATTTAGTAAGCTTTTCCCTGCATTCTACAGCCTCCATTCGGTTTTTATAGCCATCCGTTGGTCTGAAAATGCATTGAATATAAATAAGTATGTCACACATAGATTAAGGCAGGGGTGTCAAACTCGATTTCATTGAGGGCCATATCAGGGTTGTGTTTGTCCTGGCCGGGGGGGGGGGGGGGGCGGGTAGCTTGATGTCAATCATGTCAGGGACGCCTGTGGTGGCCCAAGCCCTTTGCCAGCTAAAATGGGCTTGCAAGCTCCGTTTGCAGCTGGGACGGCCTCCTGCAGCCCTCTGCCAGCAAAAACAGAGCCCTCCTGAGCTCCATTTTCACTGGCAGAGGCCACCACAAGCTGGTCCTTCACTGTTTCCAGTGTGGCACCACAGGCAGGATCTAAGCACCCCATAGGCCTTGGATTTGACACCCTTGAATTAAGGGAATGAGATTGTAAGCACTGGATATTTAATTTCTTGACTTTTAAAAAGTATGCAATTGCAGCTGTCAGATTCAAATTTCTTCAATTACACTGAAAGACTAAATTCCTAGCACAGTCATATTCAGATCTAATTGACAATCAATGAAACAAATCAGGCCAAACGCATTCTATTAATTCCCAGAGAGTTAAGCATGCTTAATTTTCTCCAGGCCAAACCGAGCTCGTTCAATTCAACCGCATTAGCTCATCAGAGGAGACCATGGCATTCTCAGCCTCTAGGACTTAGGTCTAGAATTACAAAGTAAGTTTGTGTGTGTGTGTGTATGTGTGTTCTGTTTATTGAATTTATATGACCACCCACTCACTCTCAGTAACTCTGGGCAATTTGGGATTGATGGGATTAAGGCATGATAGTATTAGCCTTTACCCAACTCACCACATGGCATCTGGGAACTCACCAAACTTGGACTCAAAACACAACCTAGAGAGTTGCTCCTTCATGGCCCCATGGGAGTCTGAGTACATTTCTTACACAGGAACAGGGAACAGAGAGATGGGGCCGAGCAGAGTATAAAAAACCCAACAAGTCCCTTTTTTCCTCTCTTTCTTCTTCACCCAACATCTGGAAGCATGTGATCCCCTTTTTCTGTTCAAGAGCTCAAGCCATGTGATCCTGTCCACCATTAAACCATCTTTCCAAGCAGCCTCCATGTTTCCAGTATCTTTTTCCCCACTTGGAACTGAACCCAGAAGGACGTTTCTTTCAATAGCTTAAAGAGTTTTTTTTTTAAAGTAGAGAATCAAAATATAAAAGGCAAAGTGAAAAATGAAGAAGAAGAAGAAGAAGAGGAAGAGGAAGAGGAGGAGGAGGAGGAGGAGGAGGAGGAGGAGGAGGAGGAGGAGGAAGTCTGAAGAAATTTTGGTGATGCATTCGCCTAGAATTATAGGCCTCAAAAGGACCTTGGAAGTCTTTCAATCCAAAACTTTCCCCAAGGCAGGAGACCTTATATCATCCCAGGCAAGTAGTTGTCCAATCTTTTCTCAAAGACCTCTAGCGATGAAGCACCCACAACTCCGGGAGGCAAGCTATTCCATTGATTAATTGTTTTCACTGTTAGAAAATGTCTCCACAGTTTCAGGTTGGATCTCTCTTTAATGAGCTTTCATCCAATTACTTCTTGTCCTACCCTCAGGTGCTTTGGAGAATAAATGACTGGCCTCTTTGCTTTGATCCCCCCCCCTCCAATCACCAGGCACGACTTAAATCTTTGTGCTAGGAGATGTTGACTTATACATGTGTAGGAAGTTAGCACCCACCCCTCTCCTAGAAGAATGAAATATTCTAAGGTAAAGGTAAAAGTTCCCCTTGAACATATGCGCTAGTCGTTCCCGACTCTAGGGGGCGGTGCTCATCTCAGTTTCAAAGCCAAGGGCCAGTGCTGTCCTAAGACGTCTCCGGGGTCACGTGGCCGGCATGACTAAACATCTAAGTGTCAGCATTCCAAGTATTATGCAAAATTAAATCAGAGTCCAAGGCAAAACGATCCTTAAAGTTCCAATTTAATAAGTCAGCCATCTTGGCACATCTGTGGAATCCCAATTCTGGAAGTTACCTAGGATTCCCACCCAGTTGAAAGTTCATGATCTTGTCCCCACACCCACAAATCCATCACATGGTTCAATCTTCTTCTTCCATGCTGGCATCTCCACCCAGCTGGTTCCGGTCAGGTGCAGAGGTACGGAGACAAAAGATGACCTTGGCTTCTAGAAAAGAATGACAACAACACATTCCACAAATCTACTCCTTTCTATTCCCCCCTCCCAACTATTACACTAATGAAACAGCATAATGAAATAAGAGAGAGTGTGGCAGGCCAAAGATTCTAAAATGGATAAAACTGCAGGCCTGACAGTAAGGCTCACGGAACACTGTTAGCTTCCCACCAAAGGTGGTTCTTATTTTTCTACTCGCATTTTTTACGTGCTTTTGAACTGCTAGGTTGGCAGAAGCTAGGACAAGTAACGGCAGCTCACTCTGTTATGCAAAGCTAGGGATTCGAACTGCCGACATGCTGACCTTTCTGATCGACAAGCTCAGCATCTTAGCCACTCAGAATATTATACCTCCCTAGATGAGAAAAGAAGAAACATGTTCTTGGAAAGCAGTCCCCTCCTTTGTTAATAGCCCCAGGAAGGCTGGGCCAACCTATCTACAAGACAAAAGGCTGGGCCAGCTTATCTACAAAACAAAAGAACTTCACCCTCCGGACATGATAGGATTAGCCCTCACTCAAGATCCAAACCAGGACAAAGCCATTAAGCCATAATAGGAATCGCCCAATACCCTTTCAGAACACAACCCTCTTCATTACATCACCTAGCACAGTTCAACCACCCTTGACTCAGAAAACCTACAAGGTTAGCCATGACGCCTACAGCAACCAATGGGATACCTGCCCTTACACAGGAACAGGAAGTTCTAAGGCAAGGCCCAAGACAGGGTTTGTGTCTCTCTCTCCTTCTCCCTCTCTCCCTCTCTCCCTCTCCCCCCCTCTCTCTCTCATAAATGTATAAGAATGATAAATGTAAAAAAGAATAACAATTATGTAAATGTATACTTAAGATGGTATGTAAGAAAATAAAAAATTCTTTCGAAAAAAATCATGTGGTCCTGTTGACCATTAAGACCATCCTTCCAAGCAGTCTCCGTGTTTTTTTCTCCCCACTTGGAACTGAACCCAGATGGATATTTCTTCCAACACATGTTCAGGTTGTTGCTGCATGCATAAGCGTTGAACTGGAGGGTGATGCACATGCCCACAGCTGAGGGTAACACCAAAAGAAGTTACATGAGCTGCTAAAGGGTATGGCTGCTTGAATTATTCATAAACGGGTGTTTAGCATGCATCCCTGTACCTTGCACTGCATTTCGGAATTTCACCATCCTAATAAGGAACATTTCCATGACCTTTCTAACTGCAGCTCCCCAAACAGACCTTCCTAAACATAGTCCCCATTCATTTTTATTATCTCCAGTTGAGCACTCAGACTAATACAAATTTAACCAGAGAAAATTTACTTTAATACACACGTTCCACGCACAAACCAGAATTACTGACTGTGGAGCAATTTCTGAGCTGAATTTCCTCTGAACTCGGTGAAGAACATTAATCTTAATTCAAGTCCACATCTGTTATGTTCAGGGTATAATTGCCAACTGGAACTTGCCTTTGAGATTTTTATTGGAAAGAGTTGGAAAAACTTGTGAATGTTTGCATGGGAGAGGAAGGAACACAGCACCTGTCTAAGTAATCACTTTTACTGTCCAACGGTAGGTCCTGTTAGGAAAATAATAGAATAGAATAGAATAGAATAGAATAGAATAGAATAGAATAGAATAGAATAGAATAGAATAGAATAGAATAGAATAGGTTCGAGGTTCATTTTATTTATATGCCGCCCTATTCCCAACGGGACTCAGGGCGGCACACAAAACCCAAGGAGGGGAAGGAAAACACAAAAACTACACAAAAAGTACAGGGCATATAAAAACAACCAACAGCCACACGATTCGAGAGGGGAAGGGAACTCATCGACCCCAGGCCTGCCGACACAGCCAGGTTTTAACGGCTTTTCGGAAGGCCTGGAGAGAGGTGAGGGTCCAAATCTCTGCGGGGAGCTCGTTCCAAAGGGACAGAATAGAATGGAATAGAATATTGGAATGAAGAATAGAATAGAATACCGTGTTTCCCCAAAAATAAGTCCAATCGGGCTTTTCAGAGCATGCGCCATAATAAGCCCTCCCCCCAAAATAATCCCACCCCCAACTATTTAAGAGCATGCGCAACCGATCCCCGCCATTACCACTGGTACGACCTACCAGTACAACTTGCGGGGCAAAAAGTTTGTTCAGTTTCAGTTTTGGTTTATTTGTATGCCGCCCTTCTCCAGGAGGGACTCAGGGCGGCTTGCCACAAAAACAGTGGCAGGCGAAGCAAAGTGCTTCCATCTCCCACCCTTCCCTCCCATGTAAAAAGACCCCTCTGCAAAAACAGTGGCAGGGCAGCAATGTGATCACCCCCTCCTGTCTGTTCCTTCTCGTGCAAAAACACACCGCCCACCCCAATGGTAAAGGCAGCCTGCCTGGTTCCCTTCCCCGCTGTCCCTTTAGTGAGGGGTGGCAGGTGGGGGGGAGAAACGAGGCGCACCTCTTACCTTTCCAGGTCCATTGCATTCCTCGCCTTTTCGCCCATTGAATCCCCTTGTAAAATAAACCTCGCGAGTTGAACTCATGAGGTTTTTTTTAAACAAGGAGATTCAATGAGCGAAAGGGTGAGGAACGCAACGGACCTGGAAAGGTAAGAGGCGCGCCTCGCTTCTCCCCCCCCAACTGCCACCCCTCGCTAAAGGGACGGCGGGGAAGGGAACCAGGCAGGCTGCCTTTACAATTGGGGCAAGGTGGGCAGTGTTGCGCCATTGTGTTCAGGGAAGCTCCTGGTTAAAAAAAACCTTTTCACGATTTCAAGAAGTTTGATGGAACTCGCGAGAAGGGGATTTTTTTACCAGCCGCTTCCCTGAGCTTCTCACCTGCCCCAGAAAATAATAAGCCCCCCCCCCTATAATAAGCCCAAGGCCATATTTCGTGGGGAAAAAGAAAATAAGACCTTGTCTTATTTTCGGGGAAACACGGTAGAATAGAATAGAATAGAATAGAATAGAATAGAATAGAATAGAACAGAACAGAACAGAACAGAACAGAATTCTTTATTGGCCAAGTGTGATTGGACACACAAGGAATTTGTCTTTGGTGCATATGCTCTCAGTGTACACAAAGAGAATAAAAATCCATTCATCAAGAATAAAAAGATAAAAAATAAAAAAAGTATTAAGATACAAATATACAGTTTAAAAGACGGTACAAGTGGAATTATTATAGGGAAATAAAATGTGGAAGAGAAAATTTGTTTCTATGTAAATATGAGATCGGGATTGGTAGAATTTCACCCTGAAAATCCATCAGAGTGAAGAAGAAAATAAGCAAGGACAACAACAGAAGGAGGGAGAAAGAGGAAGGAAAAGAAGAAAGGGTAAAGGAGAGGAAGTAAGGGAGGGGTAGTAAGAGTAGGAGAGAGGGTAAGGAGGAGAAGAAGAGAGGAGAAGTGGGGGAGAGGGAGGGGAAGAAGAAAAGAGGAAGGAGGAAAGAAGAAGGTAGAGAAGGGAGGTTGGGAAGAAAGAAGGAATAGGGTTGTTGCAGAATAAGATGGATGTACGGGGTGGAAAGAAAGCGACCCCAATTGTGCTTTTTATATGTTTAAACAGATTGTGATAAATGCTAGATAGAAGATAACAGATAAATATTAAGAGTACTCATGAGAATATATATTTGTGAATGTATATGAAAAATAAAAAATAAAACTTTTTACCAAAAAAAAAGAGAATAAAAAGATACAACAGTTAGTGATAGTCAAAGATACTAATAAGCTATCAAATCGCACTAGGAAACAATAAAAACAATATAAATTGAAACATGCAAGCAACCTGGTTATAGTCATAAGTGGGGAGAGATCGATACTAGCAAGGAAGAGAAGAAGAATAGTAATACATTCTTGGTAAACTATTGACGGTGTTGTGGGAATTAGTTGTTAAGCAGAATGATGGCATTTGGCGGGGGGACGACTGTTCTTGTGTCTAGTTCTCTTGGTGTGCAGTGCCCTATAGCGTCGTTTTGTGGGTAGAATTTGAAACAATTGATGTCCAGGATGTGAGGGGTCTGTAGTTATTTTCACAGCCCTCTTTTTGACTCGTGCAATGTACAGGTCCTCAATGGAAGGCAGGTTGTGTCTAGTTCTCTTGGTGTGCAGTGCCCTATAGCGTCGTTTTGTGGGTAGAATTTGAAACAATTGATATCCAGGATATGTAGTTATTTTCACAGCCCTCTTTTTGACTCGTGCAATGTACAGGTCCTCAATGGAAGGCAGGTTGTGTCTAGTTCTCTTGGTGTGCAGTGCCCTATAGCATCGTTTTGTGGGTAGAATTTGAAACAATTGATGTCCAGGATATGTAGTTATTTTCACAGCCCTCTTTTTGACTCGTGCAATGTACAGGTCCTCAATGGAAGGCAGGTTGTGTCTAGTTCTCTTGGTGTGCAGTGCCCTATAGCATCGTTTTGTGGGTAGAATTTGAAACAATTGATGTCCAGGATATGTAGTTATTTTCACAGCCCTCTTTTTGACTCGTGCAATGTACAGGTCCTCAATGGAAGGCAGGTTGTGTCTAGTTCTCTTGGTGTGCAGTGCCCTATAGCATCGTTTTGTGGGTAGAATTTGAAACAATTGATGTCCAGGATATGTAGTTATTTTCACAGCCCTCTTTTTGACTCGTGCAATGTACAGGTCCTCAATGGAAGGCAGGTTGGTAGCAATTGTTTTCTTCTGCAGTTCTAATTATCTGTTGAAGTCAAGGTTTGCCTTGCTGGGTTGCAGAGCCAAAGCAGACAGTTATGGAGGTGCAGATGACAGACTCAATAATTCCTCTGTAGAACTGAATCAGCAGCTCTTTGGGCAGTTTGACCTTTCTGAGTTGGCGCAGAAAGAACATTCTTTTTGTTTCAATGTTGTTTATTATTTTGATTGGTCCCAGAGCCAGCCAGATGTTTTGACTAGATTTGGCATTTTCTGTCATTGAATCCTTCCCAAGGAGGTGGGATAGGCAGATATTGTCGTTCAATGGCGTTAAAGGTAACACTGCAGGATGTAAACTTTCCCAGGTAAAGCTGCCTTTTGCAATTTGCTATTACAGGTAATCCTCGACTTACCACAGTTCATTTAGTGACCGTTCAAATCAGGGGTGGGTTCCTGCCAGTTCTAACCTCTTCTATAGAAGAGGTTCCACAAATCTACAGTGCCGTTTAGAACCGGTTCCAGCTCCCTCCCCCTCCCCATCCGCACATCATCAAGATGAAGAGCGAAAGGAGGAATTCTGGGAGTTGAAGTCCACAAGTCTTAAAGCTGTCAAGTTTGAACACCCCTGGGGATTTTTTCCTAAAGGGTTAGGGGTGCAAGGGTCTTGCAACTTGACAGCTGTAAGACTTGCATACTTCAAATGCCAGAGTTCCTGAGCCAACATGACTGGAGGAGGAATTCTGGGAGTTGAAGTCCACAAGTCTTAAAGCTGTCAAGTTTGAACACCCCTGGGGTTTTTTTTTCCTAAAGGGTTAGGGGTGCAAGGGTCTTGTAACTTGACAGCTTTAAGACTTGCGTGCTTCAAATGCCAGAGTTTCTGAGCCAACATTTTGGTTGCTAAGCATGAGCGTTGTTAAGTGAGTTTCACCACATTTTACACGTTGACTACGCCCACTCAGTCACATGGCTGGCAAGCCACTCCCACTCGGTCACATGGCCGGCAAGCCACTCCCACAAAGCAGGCCACACTTACCGAAGAGGTTCTAAAAAAATTTGAAACCCACCACTGGTTCAAAGTTACAAACACTCTGAAAAAAGTGACTTCTGACATTTTTCACAATTGCCACCGTTGTAGCATCCCCATGATCATGTGATCAAAATTCAGATGCTCGGCAACTGGGTTCATATTTATGACTGTCACTGTGTCCCAAGGTCATGTGGTCACCTTTTGCGATCTTTTGACAAGCAACGTCAATGGGAAAGCCAGATTCCCTTCACAACCAGGTTACTTACTTGTCAACTGCAGTGATTTACTTAATGGCTGTGGCAAGAAATGCAGAAAATTGGGGCAAAATGCACTTAACAAATGTCGCACTTAACAACAGAATTTGGGGGCTCAACTGTGTTCGTAATTCGGGGTCTACCCATATTACTGATATTGTCAGGGTTCCGACAGAAGCCCGAATTTAAGCCTTGAGCCAAGCTTCAAAAGAAATCCAGTTATTTATTAGGAGCAACATGTCAGCACAGACCAAGTGAAGCCAGCTCTGCCCTCACATAATTTCAGGCCCAATTATGACCCTGTTTCCCCCCCTCCTCCCAGGGTGTGTCATAAATCACATTCTCCAACCGAGCACTCTCACAGGCTGTAGAGAACACGCCCCTCCGGCTGTTGCAGGTAACCTGGGATACAGCCTTGAGAAAGGTATGCATGGAATGTGCTTCTGGTTGTGGCTGCCATACTGCCCCATCAGTTTCCCCCCCCATCCCCTCCGCCTATGGCAACTCGAGAGTAGGCCAGGGTTGCTTTATGAGTTGACAGATATTATATATTAATATTATAGATATTGTTTCTCCGAATTGATTTTACTTTATTCTTTACAGTTTTATTTCTCCCGCATTCCTTCAGCTGTTCTTTCCGTCCTCTAGAATTATTGACCCAGATAAAAGGCTGTCATGGTCAAGATTAATGTCAATCATTTAAAGGAGTTAAAAGCTTTTTGCACCCCAGGCTCAGGAGTCTAATTTTTTCTACACAACATCTTGCTTAGACATCCACAGAGAACTCAGCTGTGGAAAGGAATTTTGTAGGAGAAAAGCTAGGGGGCCTCTCCAAAAGAGTCAAGCATACAAGCTATGTTCTCAAGTCACGAAGAGCCATAAACTACACAACCACATTTTAGTTGAATTGGCATGTTGGTCGAATCCAGATTGTTTGGTAAGTTTATGGTTCAATATTGTTTTAATTAAGAACTTTTGAGATAACCCACAGCCTTCCATGACTAATTTGCATGCCAAAAACTTGTCTACTTGAGTGGTAACCGATACAGAAATGGCATACAGGTAGCAATAGCACTTAGACTTATATATCGCTTCACAGGGCTTTACAGCCCTCTCTAAGCGGTTTACAGAGCCAGCATATTGTCCCCAACAATCTGGGTCCTCATTTTACCCACCTCGGAAGGATGGAAGGCTGAGTCAACCTTGAGCCAGCGAGGTAGTCCTCAGCTTACAACTACAACTGAGCTCAATTGTGTTGCTAAACAAGACAGTTGGTAAATGGATTTTATCCCATTTTACAACCTTTCCATGCCACAGTTATTAAGTGAATGACTGCAGTTTAAGTTAGAAACACAGCTGTTAAGTGAATCTTCCCCATTGACTTTGCTTGTCAGAGAGTCACAAAAGGTGATGGCATGACCCCAGGACTCTGATCCTTAGATAGGTGGCTTCTCTGTAGTCAATGGAACTTCTAGGTCTTTGCATATAGAATCATGACCTTTGTCTAATCTCACACTCTCCAGGATGTACAATAGGACTGTGATGGCGAAACTATGGCATGCGTGCCACAGGTGGCACGCAGAGCCCTTTCCGCAGGCACGCAAGCAGTCCGCCCAGCTCAGCTCCACCATGCACCTGTGTGCGCACGCCTCCTCTCAGCCAGCTGATTTTCGGGTCTCTGCTGTGCATGCACAGGGGAATGGGGCATGCAGGAGATGCGTACACAAGAGTGGGGGGTGCATGCACATGCCTGGGGGAGGTGGGCCCTCCGTGGCCCATTTTTGCTCCCAGGAGACTGCAGGGAGCCCTACTAGAACCAAAATGGAGCGTGGGGGATGCGGTGCGGTGTTTTGCTCCCAGGAGGCTACAAAGAGGCCTACTAGAACCAAAATGGGGTGCGTGGGGTCACACATGCATGCGAGGGGGTGGGGGGGCAGTGTGCATGTGCAGATTGGTGGGGCCCATGGGGGGGTTTGCGTGCACATTGCATTGCATTGCTTTCGGCTGGCAAAAAGTTTAGCCATCACTACAATAGGAGTATATTATTTCCAACTGATTCTGCAGCTGTTAAATAAGATGATTTAGGGCAGGGGTGTAAAACTGGCGGCCCATGGGCCAGATGCATCACGGGTAGGCCGTGCCCGCCCCAGGTCCGCGAATGGGAAAAAAGATCACGAAACATCACGTGATGGAAACATGACACCGCTAGTTTGACCCGTGATTTAGGGCTAGCCATTCGTAGCCCAACTTACCTTACAGGATTGTTGTTGTGGGAAAAATGGCGGTGGGAAGGAGAGCAGCAGGTACATTATCTGAAACAAAGGATGAGATTAAAATCTTTCTGGTCTTATTCTTTGTTCGGCTGGTAGGAGACAGAGTGGAGACCTGGAGATATGATAGTGACAGCTTGTTCTCCATTCTGGACCAGATATACGATAGCAATGAAGGAAATGCTGAGAAGTTATAAAACAATGGGCCTAAAATTAAATTAGGAAATAGCCCGACTTCACACATTGACTGGTTTGTGAAACTAAGTCATACTATCTTAAGTTTGGTTTTTAACTTAGTGGGAAGTATGAATCCCATTGCTATGATTCATTCCCCGTGGAGTGTGGCTTAACGTGGTGTGAATGGAGTTGCTCCAGGGGTGGGTTTCGACCGGTTCGCACCGGTCCCTGCGATCCGGTTGGTCGCCGAACCCGGAAGTAAGTAACTTCCGGGAACGGTGAAGCCCCACCCCCCGCGCCTGCGCGCGCCTGCACACCCGCGCCCGCTCCTTACCCGGTTTTTACAAATTCTGCGCTTTCCACGCATGCGCAGAACGCATACAGCGCCTGCGCGATCCTCCAGGAGCAGCTGGAGCATCGCGCAGATGCTAGTACGCATGCGTGCGCCGTGTGCGTGCACGTGCGCGCCGCGTGCATGCGCGAGGATGCCGCGTGCGTGCGCGAGGACGCCGCCGGCCTCATTCCAACCGATCCGGTTGGAACGGGGCGAGAAACCCACCCCTGAGTTGTGCGTACAGGAAATCAAGGTTCCCTTAATATACCCAGGAGTGGGTTTCAAATTTTTTTACTACTGGTTCTGTGGGCGTGGCTAGGGGGCATGTGACTGAGTGGGCGTGGTCAACTTGACATCTCTCATGCACATGCACACTCAGTCACATGCCCCCGCCCTCACCTAGCCAAGCCCACAAAACAGCGAAAAATTTTGTTTTGCCAGCTGGGAGCCTGGCAAAAAAGCCTCGCTTTCTCCACTGCTGCAGTTTTCAGAGGAAAGAGGCAGGGGTGCCGGGCCTTAGCGCTCACCGCCGCTCCCCCATCACCGCTTTCCCAGCCAACCGCCCAGCTAAGCAGAGCAGGCGAGGCCCGGGCTGCAGCCAGAGAACTGGTTCGGGGGCATGGTGGGCCTGGGTCACTACCGATTCCAGAGACCCAGGCTGTCAAGTTACTACCTATTTGGCTGAACCGGTAGAAACCCACCTCTGGTTTAACCCCATATTAAACCATGATTGCTATGATTCATAATTCATACAGGATTTACAAGCCACAAGAACCAGGTTCCGATAAGGCAAAACCAGCCAATGTGAATCAAGAGGCTGAACTTTGCTCAAGAAACCAAACCATGATTTATCATTATTGATTGACTCAGCCAAACGAAGATGCCTTGAATTAGGCTACAAATACTTCTCACAACAACACACTCCTCTGGCTGCAGAATTTGAATATAACCTGATTGGCAGTCAGAACACATCTGGCTGAGAACATCCATGAACATAAGTAGCAGAGCGTGAACAATATTTTCAGAGCTGATTTGATAAGCTGAGGGCATCAGGCAGGGCTGTGCTATGGTGTCTTTCCTGATTTCGATGAAAAGCCATCGGCCTCTGAATGAGGCCAAGCCCAAATACTGAGGGCAGGGTCTTCACCGAGAGCAGGAACTGAAGATTTTGTTGTGTGCTGTTGATTCTCTCTAACTTTGAATCAAATCAGAATAACAGTTGGAAGGGACCTTGGAGGTCTTCTAGTCCAACCCGCTACTCAGGAAACTTCCTGCTCAGGAAACCTGCTATCCAGTGGTGGTGGGATTCAAATAACTCAAATAATTTAACAACCGGTTCTCTGCCCTAATGACCAGCTGGGTAGGCGTGGCTTGGTGGTCATGTGACTGTGTGGGTGTGGCCAACTCAATGTCACTCAGGTTGATGGGCGCTTCACCTTAGCTGTTAGAATGTAATAAGGGTTAACCAGAGAGGCAGTTTCTGTAGCAGGGCAATAAAGATTAGGCTAGAAACAATACCAGAATGTTTCCTTCCTGCCTTCCTTACAGGATTAGCCCTGTAAAGTGGAAAAAACAAAAGGAGATTTCTTCCAACAACCGGTTCTCTGAACTGCTTAGAAAGTTAACAACCGGTTCTCCCGAATAGGTGCCAGCTGGCTGAATCCCACCACAACTGCTACCTCACTGCTCAGGGAACCCTATACCATTTCAGAAAAATGGTTGTCCAATCTCTTCTTAAAAACCTCCAGTGTTGGACCACCCATATCTTCTGGAGGCAAGTCGTCCTACTCATTAATTGTCCTAATGGTCCGGAAATTTCTCCTTAGCTCTAGGTATCAGCAGCAGTGAATGTGTCCCTCAATACAAGTTGTTACAGAATAACAGAGTTGGAAGGGACTTTGGAGGTCTTCTAGTCCAAAACTCTGCTCAAGCAGGAGACTCTATACCATTTCAGACAAATGGCTATCTAATCTCTTCTTAAAAATCCAGTGATGGAGTAACCTCAACTTCTGGAGGCAAACCGTTCTGTTAATAGTTAGTTCTAGATTGGTTCTCTGCCTGATTAATTTCTATCTGTTGGTTCTTGCTCTGCCTTCAGTTGCTTTGCAGAATAGGTTGACCCTCTCTTCCTTGTGGCAGACGTCAGAACGCCACTATCATGCACGTCATCCCTAGTTCTTCTTTTCACTGAAAATTACTTAGGGCATTTTGGATTAGACTCAAGCCCACCCTTTGACATAAGAGTTTACTGAGTGATTTGGACAAGCCCAACGTACTTCATAGAGTTGTTACTGTGAGGGGTAACAATGAGAGGGAGACCTAGGGGCCCTGCCATAAACCTCTGGAGGACAAATGGGACATAAATAAAGAGAAAGTGAGACGCATCTCATTGTGAACACAAAACAGTAGGCTAAAGCATCTTCATCAGATCCTGCGCCAGAGGTGGGTACCTACCAGTTCGCACCTATTCGGTAGAACCGGTTCGTCAAATCTACCCAACCGGTTAGAAGAGGTTCCTCCAGTGGACCCGGAAAGCAGGCCACACCTACAGAAGAGGTTCCAAAAAATTTTGAAACCTACCACTGGTCCTTGGATATGATTATTCTACACTATCATGCTCATATTTATAAAACTCAGTGCCTCTGTGAAAGGTAAGGATGACTACTGCGTTTGGGGTGCAATCAGAACATTGCGTGTGTTGAAGTTGTTTTAACGCAAACCAAAGATGCCTTTTAAAAAACAAGTTTACATCATATTCTTATGCATGCCAGTGCTGAGTGTGAGGTAATTTAAGGTGGTTCTGACAAGTGTCGTCGGCATCTTCATATCCGGTCACATGGGCGGCAAGCCACTCCCACAAAGGAGGGCCACACCCACAGAGTAGGTTCGAACAATTTTTGAAACCCACCACTGTCCTGCACTCTGTATTCTTTCTCCAGTTGGACCAATCTATCAGGGCAACCTGGTCTATCCAATAATGGTACAGAGCATACTGCTTCCATTTTCGCCTTTCAGCCCCAATGCAGGCAGTCTTTGCAGGCAGTCACTTTTGCAACAAACTATTTTTGTGTTAAATTTAAGTTTTACCACAAAGAAGGGAGGCTAGTATAGGCCTCTGGATTGGGGCTGAACACAGAAAACGGAAGCAGTCTGCTCCGTCCCATAATTGGGTAGTCCAGGTTGCCCTGATAGACCGGTGCCACTAGAGAAAAAAACAATTTCTCCCCTGGTATAGCTAACAAAACAAGAAGAACCCATAGCTTAGATGTTAACACATCTACCTAATATGCAAGTAGCCCCGTTTGAACCCCATACGGGTATTGTAGGAAGTTAGCACCCACCCCTCTTCTAGAAGAATGAAATATCCTAGGAAATATTAAAAAGTCAGAATATTATATTTCCCTGGATGAGAAATGGAGAAACAAGTTTTTAGGTAGGAAACAGTCTCACTCTTAATAGCACCCCCTCCTTTGTAAATGGGCCATTAAGGCCTGAGCCAGCCTATTCTACATAAGAAAGATCTACCCCATTTCATTGCCTTTCATTGCACCATCCACCAAGTTTCAACCAAACATAGCACACAGACAACCTACAAAGCTAGCTATGACCTCTGACAGCAACCAATCAGGATACACTTCCTGTGCCTCAGGAAGTTCAAAGCCCAAAGAGGGCATAAAACCCAGGGACTCCCAGCATCTCTTCCCTTTTCATCCAGGAGTTCCAAGGCATGTGATCGCCTTTTTCCCGAGGGCCTCAAACCATGTGGTCCTGTCCACCATTAAAACCATCTTTCTAAGCAACCACCATGTTTCCAGTGTCTTTCTCCCCACTTGAAACTGAACCCAGAGGGACATGTCTTCCAACAATATGGCTAGCTGATGAGAGCTAAATAGCTTTAAATGGATCTATGGTAGTCTCCCTATATTTCTTTGTCAGTAAAACTTAAATTTAACATCCTGCACTCTTGCTTCTTTTATGTTCTGGTGACAAAAAAAATGGTTGCAACATTACACAAAATGGGATTTCTCTCCCCCATTCAGAAATGGGCACTGTGACATGCAAATATCATTGATCAGATAATGTGTGGGTCTATTTGTCATGCTTCCTTTTTTTTTTAACCACCCATAACAGGTGGCCAGATGGGTCTTTAGCCCAGTCAGAAAAGGCAAGTTGCCAAAGCCGACAATCCATTATAAAGGCTGTTTGCTAAACAATCAATCTTGCAAAGGAAAATAAGACTGTTGATACCATGCACAGCTGCCAGGTAAGCTCAAACATTAGGCAGTTCAATCCCACATCGGTTGGCTGAAAGTACAGAAGACTAATGTAAATAAAGCTGGGAGCTATTGACTAGCGAGGGCTTTGGCGTGGGCACAGCTGCCGCGCAGATCGAATCTACCTCATTCTGACAGATTAAAAGGGTGGCATGAATCATCCTTAATTCTAACATGGCATGCTCTGGAGCATTCACAAATTGTGATCTATGACAAGTAGGATCAGCAAAGGAATTGAATTTTGTGCGAGACAAGAGACGGAGACATTATAGATTTGGGAAGGATCTTTGTTTTATGGTACCGAGAGACGGTCTCAGCCAAACCACATGGGTGATTATTCAGAAGTCAACCCCATTGTCCTCTGTGCAGTTGATAGTTGCTGTAAATATGCATAGTCTGATTTTAATTTACATCTTGAGCTACCTCCGGGAAGCTAGAGGCAATATAATTGTTCCCATTGTTCCCTCCCTCCTTTTTTTTTTGTTCTCATTAAAAACTTGGAAAAGAGATAAAACTGAGAGTGTGTGATGGCCTTGAGGTCCACCTAGCAAGACTTGGTGGTTGAGTGAAAGTTTCAACCTTTCTTTCCAGCCCTATCAAACTAGCAATAGCAATATCAATAGCAGTTGATATTCAGCTGATATCCTCCACCTGTCATAACCGAAAGCCCTATCAATTGTGGAGACAACTGGAAAACCCTCCCCTTGCCATAGAGTCTTCTCCTGGCACACTGTGCTTCTCTCCCCAACCCCACCGGAATCTCCTCTTAAAATTGTGGTGCCGACCAGTGACGGAGCCACAGCAGAGGGAGGAAAGAGCCACATGAGGCTCCAGAGCCGCAGTTTGCTGACCCCTATCCTAGGAGAATTCAGCCTATGATGTAGATTCAAGTGTAGATACACTGTACACTGTATCTCTCCATAGCCTTTAAAAATTATTTAGCAAGTGGTAGAGAAGGGTGTTATCCATCCCCAACTTCATGGGACATGGCTGTCTCTGTTTGACTTTCACTTAGGTCTTTAGCCACCTGTTGGTGTCTCCCCACCAGAAGTCCATGTTCAGCAGCACATAAACAAATACCTTTCTGGAGCCCGAGGAGGTAAATCTGAGAAGATTTAAAAATCGACAAGAGATCTAGCAAGAGAGACCACTTTTTGGTTAGAATAAGGGACTGTTGGTTGGGAGAGCATGCAATGACTTGGAAATATTTGGATAGAAAGCAAGGGAGAGATCAGAAATCTTTAAAACCAAGCATCACATGACATATAAGAGACTTGAAGGAAAAGGACAATGAACTAGATGAGCTGTTGAAGGTGTGTTATACATGACACAGGACTGGAGAAACTGTAATTGTGATTACAGTTACCTGATGAAATTGTGATTACAGTTACCTGATGAAATATCTTAGAAATTCCAGAAGAAAGTTGACCTGGGACAGAAGATTGGAGACGCAGCCAATTTTGTTGTTTCCCCCAATCCTTTAAAAGGGAAGACTAAGAGAGGGGGGAATGACATTGGAAGAAGAGCAATTGCCATCCTAATATTGCGAACAACCAACCTCAATCCCAGATATTTGGAATTTGGAATCCCAGAAATGGAAAGAAGCTTGACAGGATATTCTAAGGAAAGAAAAGATAAAAAGGAAAGATTGTGGAACTAAAAAGTTCTAACAGCTGAGTTGTAAAACAATAAAAGAGTCAAGATTATCAAGGAGTTTGATAATCAAGGAGAAGTGAGAATTGATGCAAAGAAAGGTTTTGTTAAGTACAGAGACAGTTGGTGTCATGGGCTAGGACTCAGACAAGTCAGATGCTAAGTAAGAGGCTCCAACAAAACCTTTGGAATATCAGACTTGGGACACAAAATCATAAATCAAACAGATGCACCATCTGAACAGTTGGCACAGTCAGATGATGATGAAGTCAGATCTCGCAGCCCACACACCTGCTGAATAGAGTGAAGAGCAAATACATTGTGTGAGACTACTTGCCAAATAAGAGAATAAATCCCTTGATTAATAGCAGCTAGCTTCAGCCTGATTTAAGAAGCAGCCCTGAACCATGACCCCTCATTGGAATCAACCATATGGTCTCTGGCTGTTGTGTGATGTCCATTGCGATTCTGTCTTTGAAATTTTGACATTTCGACAGACTGACAACTCTGAACTGGATCTTGGAACTCTGGACTGGATTTGGATTATTATTCTGCGTGCTTCAGCTAAAACTATTCAAGCAAGCTTCTTTCAGAGACGCTGATTTGGTTTATATTCCTCATCTGCTGTTATGTCTTCACCTTCAGTAAATTACAAAATTCCATAGCAACTCTGGATGTATGTATACAATTGAGAGCAGAAGCAGGACAGTTTTAGGGTTAAAACTGAAATCAAACAAAAAGAGCATAATTTAAAATAAGATAGAAAAAAGAACAAACTTCTAGAAATGTAAATAAATAAACATGTAAATCTCTCTTTAATATATGAAAAATCTACAGTATAATAAAATCTGATAGGAATTAAAGCCTAGTCTTTGGTTGCCACCATCTCTGATAATTAAAATGAGGTGTGATACTGTGAATAGATGAAATGAACTCAAGCATTTCCAAGCACTGATGCCCATCCAAGAAGCAGCAAGGGAGATGTAGAGAGGATCATCAAAGGACTGATAATCATACCTTTATATTATGTCCTAATATACAGTTATTTTGAACCATTTATTTCTGAAATTAATATGATCCATCATGTGCATTCACAAATGAGTTACCAAAGTTAATTTTTACATTTTGGCAGTCAACCAAATTGAATAATCAACAGTTCCTTCTCATCTGACAGGTTTTCTTTTCAGCCTAATGACTTTTCTTCTGGCAGACTTACTGGGGTTTTTTTGGAAGCTGAAGCATTCTGTGTGCGCATCTGAACATTCCTGAGAGTGTATGTTTTACCTGAGCAGAGACCAGTAAAGCAGATTTACAACTGTGTTTTTATAATGTTGTTAGAGAAAGGAGATTTATTTCCAAGAAATATTTACAGGGAAGGCAAGAAATAAGTAAGCCCAAAACAAAGCCAGCTGCATCTTACAAGGCAGTGGTGGGATCTTGCCAGTTTAACAACTGGTTCGGTGATAGTGGACTTCACCGCATCACTAGTTTTAACAAAACTTACCTTCTATTATACTTCTGGGGAGTAACACAGCTGAGGCGTGGCAATCTGCTCTGCCACATGAGTTAGCTGAGAGGATATAGGTAAGTAAAGTGCGAAACAGCTGAGAGGATATAGGTAAGTAAAATGCAAATCAGCTGAGAGGATATAGGTAAGTAAAGCATGAAACAGCTGAGAGGATATAGGTAAGTAAAGTGTGAATCAGCTGAGAAGATATAGGTAAGTAAAGCATGAAACAGCTGAGAGGATATAGGTAAGTAAAGTGCGAAACAGCTGAGATGATATAGGTAAGTAAAGCATGAAACAGCTGAGAGGATATAGGTAAGTAAAGCGCGAATCAGCTGAGAGGATATAGGTAAGTAAAGCGTGAATCAGCTGAGAGGATATAGGTAAGTAAAGTGCGAAACAGCTGAGATGATATAGGTAAGTAAAGCATGAAACAGCTGAGAGGATATAGGCAAGTAAAGAGTGAATCAACTGAGAGGATATAGGTAAGTAAAGCGTGAAAGAGCTGAGAGGATATAGGTAAGTAAAGCATGAAACAGCTGAGAGGATATAGGTAAATAAAGCTTGAATCAGCTGAGATGATATAGGTAAGTAAAGCATGAAACAGCTGAGAGGATATAGGTAAGTAAAGCGCAAATCAGCTGAGAGGATATAGGTAGGTAAAGCGCAAATCAGCTGAGAGGATATAGGTAAGTAAAGCGTGAACAGCTGAGAGGATATAAGTAAGTAAAGCGTGAATCAACTGAGAGGATATAGGTAAGTAAATCGCAGGGGCAAGGGGGTGAGCCAACCTGATCGTTGGAGCGAACCGGTTCACTCCCAGCTGATCGTCGAAGCAACTGGTTCACCTAAACCGGTCCGAACCGGTTGAATCCCACTCCTGCTACATGGAAACTCAAAGAATAACCATTATCTGTGTGTGCGTGCATGCGTGCATGCATGCCTACCCTAGAAGGTAGAGAGATGTAATCTCAAAGTAGCAATGTCTTAAACAAGGAGCAGATAGAATGATAGACAAGGAGGGGACAAAGAGTAAACCCTATCTGTCTATTCATGACTATGAGGATGTTATCCATTCAATTGTGCCCGACTCTTGGCAATTCAAGAACACTCCAGTTCTTGCTTGTTGGTCACCTTTGCTGTCCAAGGATCTCTACTCATACCTTATTCCTACTGATCATCCCAAAGGTGCTTTTTCAAGAGGCAACTGGACATTCTTGTTTTTCTTTGAAGATGTTTCACTTCTCATCCAAGAAGCTTCTCCAGCTGAAGAAGTTTCTTGGATGAGAAGTGAAGCATCTCCAAAGAAAATCAAGAAAGTTCAATTGCCTCTTGAAAAGACACCTTTGTGACAACTATGATCTGGATGACTGAGAATCTCCAGATATTTGCCACTACCGATATTTGGCCCTACTATAATACTATGGTAGGTAGGTCATAAGATGTTAAAGAGTCAGTACCACTGGATTTGAGTCTCCAACAATTTTAAGAATACAAGAATTGTCGGCTTCCTAATCAGTGCAACATCATGTTTTATATGGTTGCCAAAATTTGTTGTTTGATTGTTAAATATTTTTCATGACATTCACTACAGCATTAGAAATACAGGTAGTTATCAACTTATAACCACAATAGAGCCCAAAATTTCGAGTCCTAGCATTGCATAGCAGGGTAAGCTCCCATCACCTGCAACGGCTTCTGCTCACCTAGCAGTTGGAAAGCATTTTATATGTTAGTAGATAAATAAGTACCACTTTGGTGAGAAGTCAAGCCAGTGCTTCATGTAGATGGTTAGAATCCTGCTGGCGCCAGACCCTCCTGGTTGCAACCCCTATTTGTGAGGTGGCTTCAGCGGAGGGAGAAGGCCTGGGATGACACTGTATATTTTTGCTCATCTTTCTTCCTGGTGCAGAGCTAGCTCATCTCTTGTGGCACACCTTGGAAAACACACGAGAGTGGAATCAAATAGGGCTGGCAGTATTGGATAATGTTCTGACCTAGGCTTCACAAAATCATGAAGCAGACTCCGTGTCCCAACCAAACCCTTTTTATTAAGTTAATGTGAATTCCTCTCATTCACATCCAGCAAAGTCCCGGCAAACAATCTTTCAAGGGTGAATTTACAACCACAGATCTTATCAGGCTTGGGGAGCTGCCAGGCCGATATCTTCCAAAAGCAATGCTGTACAAGAAAATACTTGGCAAGGAGTCTCTGATAGTCAAGAACAAATCTTCACACTAATTAAGCGAACTAATTGTCTCCTGCAAACTCCACTCCCCTTTCACTCCTCTTTATTCCCTATGGGAGGGGCCATTCACCATCCACTTGTGTCTTTACTCCTTGATCCTTAGCTGTTCCCTTCTCCTGGCAGCTCTGCGCATGCACACATCGGAAACAGGCTCCAGCTATTCTTCTACCCCGATCTTCGACTCCAAAGGCAGCTGATAACTGTCAGACGGCCCTGGCCCATCTCTGCCTCCAACACAAAGCACTCATCAGAGCCTTCCCTAGACCCATGTTCCTCCCCAACCTCCTCACTCTGAGCTTGCCACCGGCTCTGCTGGCCGCTGGCGGGCCACAACAGATAATACTCCGAATTAGTATTGTAGCCTCCTGGCTAATGTAACATAGCTATACAAAAATACATGCATACCAGAGGTGGGTTCTGGCTGGTACGCACCACTGCAAGCGTACCAGGGACAAAAATTTGCTGTACTTTTGCGTACCCATTCCATGGCGGTGTGGCCATGCCCCTGTAATGGTACACTCCCCTGGCCTGCCCCCATTTGCAAGGCGCTTCTCAAAGAGAAGGAAACGGGGGCAGGGCTTCTTCAGAGGACCCAAGGCAAGAGCAGCATTGACGCCCTCTCTGAAGCAGCTGGAAAAGGTACGTGTGTGTTGGAGGGAGGGGGAGGAATTCAAACTTCATCCTCCTGGTGTGGTGCGGGGCTTTGGGCAAAGGGGAGGAAAGGGCCCTGGCTCGCTCATGCTCTCTCCCACAGATAGATGATAGATAGATAGATAGATAGATAGATAGATAGATAGATAGATAGATAGATAGATAGATAGATAGATAGATCATACATACATACATACATACATACATACATACATACATACATACATACATACATACATACATAAAATCTAGCCCTCCTCCTTTCAAAGTCAAACAGAATCAACTGAGGGCTGCCACCCTAGCAAGACAGATAAATATAAAACATTCTGTACTTCCAAGATGCTAAAATACAAAATGTTTTTGGTTTTTTTTGGTCAGAAGGGTTTTTTTTCATTGACTTCAAGAAGATTTATGTTTGGGCATAAAACAGTCATTGAGAGCATACGGTACTAAAAAAAAAAGACCATGAAATATCCTTCAACTTCACAACTAGCTTGAAGCTTCCTTCAATCTCTGGGCTGTGTAAGCTCTTGTCCAAGTTCCTCCTTAATGACTCTTTCATACTTTCCCCAAGGTCAGCTCTAAGTTTGTCAATAAAAATGATGTCCCCTGGGCTGCAAAGCACACAGCAATCAGCTTCAAAGGAGATTTGGTCAGGGCACGTGGAAAGAGGTCTAGCAAAACCTAGACTCAATCTGATAGAAGTGAAGTAGCAAAAATGGAGGGATACACACTTTGTGATGCTAATGGACTCCTGGCACCTACAGCCATTGACTGTTTCAGCTGTGGGTTGTTACCGAATGTCAACTAAGGACTTGAAGTTCAAGCATACTTATTTATTTATGTATTTATTAAATTTTATGCCACCCATCACCCGTACTCTGGATGGCTTATATATTATAAAAAGATAAAGAGAAAAATAGTTAAAATAGTAAAGCTCTGCTAATTAAAATTTTAAAACTATACAAAAGTAGGTCTAAGAGACGGCTGAGATGATCTTACCCCATCAACAATCAAGCACATTTAATTTTGCATTGTTCTTTCACGTAAATACACATGCCCAGGCAGGGACAACAGTGAGTAAGGCATAATTTTTATGGGTAACTTTCTCAGCAGCTGCCGTTTTCTGCTAATGATCCAGTTCTTAATCGAACCCCCAACCACTTCCCTTGTATCTCGTGGGATCAAACCGCGCTTTCCCTTGATTGTATTTTTTAATTAAAATGGAAAGAATCTCATTTTCGAAAGATAATCCTCTGCCATCTGAAATAGTTCAGTGCTCTGGAAAGGACCAAAATCAAACTAGAATTATTTAAGATGCTAATTAAACCGAGATGGTTCTTGGAAGACTGGTTTATTTTTATTCATCCACTAAAAGAGAAAACAAATGATTTTGGAGGAGCAGCCACTTAGTTCGGTAGAAAGCAATTCGGAATGAATGTTTCCAGAAATTGTTCACTGAGGTCTGAAGGTGTTTAATATTTGTTTTAAAAATATAGGTTCATCTGTGTACAGTATGTTGATGAATCTACCAGCAATGAAGGAGTAAAGGAAGTCTAAGATAAAGGTAAAGATTCCCCTTGCCCATATGTATTAGTCGTTCCCAACTTTAGGGGGCAGTACTCATCTCCGTTTCTATTATAACTGAAAAAACCAGGCAGGTCCTTTAAAACACTGTAACCTTTTATTCAGTAGCTGAAGTAGTGTAACAAAACTCGCAACAATGTATTAAATGAAGCCGGCTGGGCGGCTGCAGGAACAGCTGAAACAATAGAGCAATCAACAAGGTTGTTGCTTTAACAAGACAGTTAACTGTTTAAACGGCTTGCCTTTTATACTGCAATCACCTGGCTCGTGTTACAGCTCGCGCTGATGACAGCTCGGCAACTGACAGGCACGTCTGATTGGCTAAGACGCACCTGGCTGCTTCCGAGCTGTCATTCGTAACAGCGAGGACTTTCTTCAATACACAACACTTCTTCCCCCCCAGCTGTGCGCAAGCACGCGTAGTCTTTTAAATAAGCAGGGGAACGACGGATTCGCTCAGACCGCCTTAATTCTATTGCAGGCGGATCCTGGCAACGATGTCCTTGTGGTAATTGTGGAGGAATTGCATAACTAAAAGGTGAAGTGTGTGGATGAGACATGGTGGCAGATGATGCTGGAGGGGCATGAGGCTGGTAGTCTGCCTCTGAGGGGTTTGGGCTATATATATAAGGATCTGGAACCCTTGGAATGGGAGGAGCATTTACACCGGCTAGATTTTGTTGAACTTGCAGTTGAAACCCTTGAACATCCGCTTGAGAAGCTACGGCTGCTGTCTTCCGTTTCCTCAATTGATCCAGGTGTCTTCGCCATGAGGATCCATCGGATAAGTCAACCCTATAGGAAACGGGTCCTGTTATTTGTGATATAACTGCTGGAACCCATCTCAAGTCCCCTCCATAATTTCTAGCCCAAACTAGATCCCCCAGTTGGAAAGAACGGGATGGGGTTGGAGGCCCCAGGTTGCCAGACTGAATTCCTGAATAGACGGGATGCAATCTATCCAGGGTGGTCCGCAGGCGCCTGCCCATCAACATCTCCGCGGGGCTCTTCTGTGTCAGAGGGCAAGGTGTGGAATGCTGTGCCAATAAGTAAGCATCCACCCTAGCCTGCCAGTCACCACGGTTTAGCCGGCCCAAAGCCTCCTTGGCCGATCTAACCGCCCTTTCCGCTCGGCCATTGCTTGCCGGGTGGTAAGGGGCAACCAGCGCATGTCGTATCCCTAGTTCAGCCAGGAAAGTTTGAAAAGTTGTGGCTGTAAATTGCGGGCCGTTGTCAGACACCACTGTGTCTGGCAACCCATGGGTTGCGAACAACCGTCGCAAAGCTCGCACCGTGCTGTCAGATGTGGTGGAGTGCATTAGCAATACTTCCACCCATCGAGAGTACGCATCCACAACTATAAGGAAAACCTGCCCATGGAATGGACCAGCGAAATCAATATGTAACCTAGACCAAGGCCCTCGAGGCATCTCCCATTCCCGGGAGGGAGAGGAAGGAGGAGAAGGCCGAGACTGTTGGCATGTCTCACATTTGGCAACCCAGGCTTCAATGTCGGCATCTAACCCTGGCCACCAAACAAAACTGCGAGCAAGAGCTTTCATTCTACTGACCCCAGGATGACTTTCATGAAGGCGTTGCAAAATCTGTTGTTGCAGGACCGTTGGGATAACCACACGGTCGCCCCACAACAGGCAGCCGGAATGAATTGAAAGCTCTGCTTGTCTGTTTTTAAAATGTTTGAATTGAGGTGGTAATGTACCAGAAGGCCAACCTCTCAGGACCCAAGTAAGAAGTTTTGCCAAAGTAGGGTCAGACCGAGAGTGGGCTGCTATGTCTGTAGCAGACAAAGGCAATTCTAGCTCTGCAATTGCCAAAACTGAAAGGCAAGGAACTGGTTTAACTTCCTTCAATGGAAGTGGGCAGCGACTCAGGGCATCTGCATGCCCTATCTGCTTGCCTGGACGGTATCGTAAGGCGTAGGAGTACGCCGCTAAGAATTCCGTCCATCGTGTCATTCTTGGGGATAGAATAGGAGGGGTCGGCTTATCACCTGCCAAAAGCCCAAGGAGTGGCTTATGGTCTGTAAACAAGGTGAAATGCCGCCCGTATAAGTAATCGTGGAATTTTTTAATTCCTGACACTGCAGCTAGAGCCTCCTTGTCAATTTGGCTGTAATTCCTTTCTGCTGATGTCAGTGTCCGGGAGTAAAAAGCTATGGGAGCTTCTGAACCATTGGGCAGGACATGGCTCAGAACGGCTCCCAAACCCACGGGCGAGGCATCACATGCTAGAGTCAGAGGCATCTTGTCACTGTATTGGACTAAGACTGCATCTGACGTCAGCAGGGATTTGACAGCTGCGAACGCTTGTGCTTCGCGGCTGCCCCATTGCCAAGGCGCTGATCGGTCCAGCAACCGATGCAGGGGCTCGGCCAGTGATGCCTTGTGTGGAATGAAAGGTGCATAAAAATTTAAAAGCCCCAGGAACGATTGTAACTGCGCCTTGGAAGTTGGAGCAGGTGCGTCCCTGATAGCTGCCAATTTTGAAGGGGTAGGGTGAATTCCCTGGGCGTCAATTGTGAAGCCCAGAATGCTTCCCAAGTCTCACCTCATACCAGCCATGACGGTGAGGAGAACTCTAAACAACTGAGAGAAGAAAATTGCAGTTGATTTTCTTCAGGTTACAGGTCCCCATCCTCGTCGCCAGTATTATAACTGAAAAAACCAGGCAGGTCCTTTAAAACACTGTAACCTTTTATTCAGTAGCTGAAGTAGTGTAACAAAACTCGCAACAATGTATTAAATGAAGCCGGCTGGGCGGCTGCAGGAACAGCTGAAACAATAGAGCAATCAACAAGGTTGTTGCTTTAACAAGACAGTTAACTGTTTAAACGGCTTGCCTTTTATACTGCAATCACCTGGCTCGTGTTACAGCTCGCGCTGATGACAGCTCGGCAACTGACAGGCACGTCTGATTGGCTAAGACGCACCTGGCTGCTTCCGAGCTGTCATTCGTAACAGCGAGGACTTTCTTCAATACACAACAGTTTCAAAACTGAAGAGCCAGCACTGTCTGAAGATGTCTCTGTGGTCATGTGGCCAGTATGACCAAATGCTGAAGGTGCACAGAATGCTGTTACTTTCCCACCAAAGGTGGTTCCTATTTTTCTACTTGCATTTTTACGTGCTTTTGAACTGCTAGGATGGCGGAAGTTGGAACAAGTAACGGGAGCTCATTCGGTTACGCGGCGCTAGGGATTCGAACTGCCGAATTGCCGACCTTTCTGATCGACAAGCTCAGCATCTTAGCCATTGAGCCACTGTGTCTCTTAATAGAAGTCCAGGTCAATGATTTTTGTCTTACTGCCCAGGTGACTTCCTTGGAAAAAAATGGGATATACTGAACAACAGAATAACAGGGTTGGAAGGGACCTTGGAGATCTTCTAGTCCAACCCCCTGCTCAAACAGGAGACCCTATACCATTTCAGACAAATGGTTGTCCAATCTCATCTTAAAAACCTTCAGTGACCGAATACCCACAACCTCCAGAACAATTAATCAGTGGAACAGCTTGCCTCCAGATGTTGTGGGTGCTCCATGACTGGAGGCTTTTAAGAAGTGATTGAACTACCATTTGTCTCAAATGGTATAGGGTAGTGATGGCTAACCTTTTTGCTATCGCATGCCAAAAGCGGGGGTTGCGCAAGGGAGTGCACCGCTCTTTGTAAAACGGCCGAAAATGAAGACCGAAATCAGCTGGCCAGCACACGAATGCATGTTGGAGCTTACAGGGCAATGCCTCCTGTGATCTAAAAAATGGTTCCACAGGCCACCTGTGGAACGCATACCATAGATTCGCCATCATGGGTATAGGGCCTTATTTACGTCAGCCGTCAGCTCCAGCGCATATGCGAAAATGGGGTGCCATTTTCACCTTCTCCCGGCTTCAGAAAGGCCTCCGGAACTTGGGGAGGATGAAAAACTGGCCCAACGGGCCAGTAGTGGGTTGCAGGCGGTACGCCCCGGTACTGGAGCACCAGATTCCGTTCCAGTATGGTGCTCCGGAGGGCCCACCCGCCTGCCTGAGCTCCTTACCAGTCTTTTAAGTCTTCGGCCCTTCTGCGCACGTGCATGGCACATACAGTGCCTGTGTGATGCTCCACTGAGCAGCTGGAGCGTCACGGAGGCTCGCGGAGGCGCTAAGCTGCATGCGCACACTGCATGTGTCTGTGCGCATACTGCACGCGTGAATGTGGATGCCGCCGGGCCCATTCCAACCATACCGGTTGGAACAGGATCCATTGCAACGGGCCAACCAGAATTTTGGAAAACTGCCTCTCATTTTCTGGCAAAAACGTCCTCCCTCAGGCCCCTTGAGGCCCTCCCGAAGCCAGAAATGGATCGTTTCTGAACTTCTGGCTTCCGTGAAAGCCTTTGGAACCTGGGGAGGGTAAAAACTCCCCCCGCACAGGAGGGTCATGTGCGCATGTGTGGGGTTGGGGGGGTCACACGGGGTAGGGGTCATGCACGCATGCACAGGTGGGCAGGGCACATTGGATTGTGGGTGTGGGCATCTGCATGCATGCAATAGCATGCACGCACACAATTTTTGCCATGCCTTTACAAAAAGGCTCACCATCACTGGTACAGGGTCTCCCGCTTGAGCAACAGGTTGGACTAGAAGACCCCCAAGGTCCCTTCCAACTCTGCTCTTCTGTTAAAATATCTGACAGGCATAAATGTGAGATCTGAAGGCAAGCCATTCCATTGATTAACTGGCAGGAAATTTCTTTTTAGTTCTAGGTTGCTTCTCTCCTTGATTAGTTTCCACCCATTGCTTCTTGTCCTGCTCTCAGGTTCTTTGGAGACTAGCTTGACTCCCTCTTCTTTGTGGAAGCCCCTGAGAGGTTGGAACACTGCTATCATATCTCCCCTAGTCCTTCTTTTCATTAAACTAGACATACCCAATTCTTGTAACCGCTCTTTGTATGTTTTATCCTCCAGTCCCCTAATCATACTGGTTGCTCTTCTCTGTACTCTTTCTAGAATCTCTCAGCATCTTTTTTACATCGTGGCCACCAAAACTGAATGCAGTATTCCAAGTATGGTCTTATCAAAGTATTATAAAGTGGTACTAACACTTCACACGATCTTGATTCTGTCCTCTGTCAATGCAGTCTAGGACTGCATTGGCTTATTCATCAGCTGCAGCAGAGGTAAACTGCCAGCCTCCAATAGAAAAGAGAATGAATCTTAAGAAACCAGAATTATTTTTTTCTAATTCTGTCATTTTAATTCGTTGGCCAGGCACTATATATAGACTGACTCAAAGCTTCTCTTTTGGCATGCAATTTTGCATTCGTAAACTGCCCTAGGATTAAACATCCTTTCCAAATTTAGCCCTTCAAAAAGAAGATGTCTTCAGATAGAAAATGTTCTCATAATAATGGAGTTGCCTGCCATTACAACTAGCTCCATTTCTCCTTATTGCATAGATCTAGAAGTGGTATTCTGCTGTTTCAGATAGGTTTCCCGAACCAGTAGCGGGAATTGTGGGTGGTCCCAACCAATCCGCGCCAGCTCTATGGCATCACATTGGGGCACTTTTGTTTGGCTGAAGTGCGTGCGTGGACAAGCTCGCACTCACATTTGTGAACCGGTAGGGAAGGTAAGTGAATACTACCCCTGCGTACATCCATGCAGTTGAACAGGAAATGGCATGGAAGTGCTTGCCTATCCCTGATGGATTTTGCTTTGTAGTCTAACCACTTCTGAACTTTTTCAAGAGGGTTGTCCGCAGGATCAAAATCTATGATCCAGGTGAGCTTTTGATGTTCCTGTCCATTATCAAGTACATAGTAAATCTTGCGGGATTATGAACATCCTGAGTTTAAAAAAACTACCTCAGGGGTGTCAAACTCGATTTCATTGAGGGCCGCAACAGGGTTGTGTTTGACCTTGGGGAGGGGGACGTGGCCAGGGTGAGTGTGGCCAGTTCAACATCTGTTTTCAGCTGCTATGGCCTCCCCTAGCCCTCTGCCAGCAAAAATGGAGCTTGGGGGAAGCTGCACGTAACCCTCCGTAGCTCTGTTTTTGACTGACACCTCCTGCAGCCCTCTGTCAATGAAAACAGAGCTCAGGAGGGACACGTGTGGTCCCCCTGAGCTCCATTTTTTTTTTACTGTGATGGCCTAAAACGTTCTGCCAGTGAAAACAGAGCTCAGGAGGGCCACACATGGTCCCCTGAGTTCCATTTTTGATTGTGACGGCCTAAAACCCTCTGCCAGTGAAAACGGAGCTTGGAGGGCCACATGTGGTCCCCCTGAACTTTGTTTTTGACTGCAAAGGCCTCCTGCAGCTCTCTGCCAGTGAAAACAGAGCTCAGGAGAGCCACGCATGGTCTGCTGAGCTCCATTTTCAACTGTGACAGCCTAAAACGCTCTGCCAGCGAAAACAGAACTCAGGGGTCGCAAGTGGCTCTCCCAAGTTTTGTTTTTTTCTGGCAGAGGTACCGTGGGCCTGTCCTTCACTGTTTCTTGGGCGGCCCCACCAGCCAGATCCAGCCCGCAGGCCTTGAGTTTGAGACCCCTGCACTTCGTGTTCCTGAACTCATGCCTAAGAAACATTGGAGTCATCTATGCAGCTCTAGGATCTAAGCAGCTGGATATCAAACGCATCCATCCTGTCCCTATTCTGGGTTTTCCCCGTTTCTGTGTTGTATTTTGAAGCTACTGCTTGGTTAACTGATTAACAGAACTGTGCCTTTTATCTTATTTGCTTTCAAAGGAGAAATGTTTTTTTTTAGCTGACCCCAATAACACTAATTAAGCCAGAGAGATTAGATTTGGGTTGGTTAATACCTTATTTGATTCATTTAAAGCCTGTTTATGTAGGAGGAAAACAAAATGCTCTAATTAAAAAAAAAAGATGTGATAGAATTAAGTTGGGGGGGATCAGTGAAAATGAATGGTTTTTAAGCTTTCTAACCGTTTGAATTTAGCCAGTGCTTCTAAATGCATAGTTAAAAATCCATTAAAACAGCAATGGAAATTATCCTTAAGGTGGGAAAATCATACAGGTAGGCAATAATCTGGTTAAGGTGCACATAAGGACACATGGAGTGGATTGCTGCCTCATCTAATGCAGCGGTCTATTCTCATGTGGTCAACCAACTGCACCAGGAAGATCACTTGTCTCCCAGCAAATGGACTTCAGAAGTACAGTGAGACCTCGAATGTTTCAGATACCAAACAATTCAGGTGCTGACCAAAAAAATCTCCTAAATACTTCACTCACGTCACAAATACATCATCGGGTGCCAAATAAACACAGCTGCAGTGATTTCCCCTGCCACAACAATTTCGCCTTTTGCACCATTTTTTGTGTGTGCGCACATACGCAGTTTATCTTGTTTCTGGTCACGACCAAATCAGATACCGACCGAAGTCGTGGAGTGGATTACGGTCGGCACTGAGGTCCCACTGTAGTTCTTTTGTTACCAAGGTAGATAACCAATGATCCTGTATTGTTGTGACTCAGCAGAAACCTCCTGTGAGTTGTTTCAGGATCGAGGGCTGACCAACTCACAGGAGAGGATAACGAGCAGCTGTTGCTCGTTAGGGTCTTCTCCTGCGGATAAAAAGACTGATGGTGCCACGCCCTGGTGGCAGAAGTCAATGTTCCATTCCGTTCCTGTTCTAGTCAAGTTCTTTGTTTGTTTGCAATCATCGAGAGAAAGCACTTGGATAAGTGATTTGATTTATATAATCTTGTTTTGCAGTAGTTTACTTTTGCCAAAGCCTTTTATCTGTGTTTATTTTGGGCTCGCAGCCAGCCCGAGCCGGGACTGATAAAAACATTCCTTTGCAAGCTGTGTGTGGCTGTAGTTTCTGAACGGGCAAGGTGGGGGTCAGAACACTTTACTATATTGATATATTGGTGCCATATTTTTCTATGGAGCAGGGTTGGAGAATCTGTGGACCTGTAGGTATTGCTGAGATATATCTCCTGGAATCCCTCACCACGGTGCCTCTATGCCTTCAATCAGTGTGCTTCCTGGACTTCTCCCTTCAGTTTTCTTAGTGAGATTTTTTTGAAAGTCTCTTTTGTCATTGCCGCCATCTTCCTAAGGTTGAGATAGTGACTGGCCCAAAGTCATCCACTCAGTTTTTATGCCCAAGGAGCAGTGGTGGGTTGCAGATGGTATGCTCCAGTATGGGCGTACCGGTTTCTGCCCAGAGCCCAGAGCACCAAAATACCTGTATTTCAGCTCTTCGGCACTTCCACGCACGGAGCACATGGGGCATGCGCGATGCTCCACCGAGCAGTTGGAGCATCGCGGAGACATTAGAAGAGCTAAGGACGTATGCGTGCGCTGCATGCATTCATGTGGTGGACGCCAGGCGCCGTTGCTCGGAACCCACCACTACTAAGGGGGGTACTAGAACTCACAGCCTCCTGGTTTCTAGCCTGATGCTTTAACCACTATACCAAACTGGCTCTTTTCAAGTTAAGATTCACCAAGTATCAGTTGACCTTAAATCAATGTGTGTGGGTATGTTGAGTTGGGCAGACATTCGATGTATTGTGCAAACCCAGAAAATGGGCTAGAACAGTAACCAGGTTAAGCGTACTGGGAGCAAATTAACTTGAATACAAATCCAGTAACTGTTTATATGGCAGCTTTTGCAGTGTTGCAGAGTTATGTGTTTGAGCCTGGATGCACTTCAGTGGTGGGTTCCGAATCCCATTGCAACTAGTATGGTTGCAATGAGGCCCGGCGTCCACCACATGAATGTGCGCAGTGCACGCACATACACAGTGTGTGCATGCATTCTTACCTCTTGCGATGCCTCCATGAGCCTCCGCAACGCTCCAGTTGCTCGGCAGGGCATTGTGCAGGCGCCGTACGCTCCATGCGCGTGCGCGGAAGCGCCAAAGACCTCAAATACAGGTAAGGAGCTTGGGCGGGCGGGTGGGCCCTCTGGAGCACTGTACCGGAATGGTACCCAGTGCTCCGGGCAGGCACAGGTACGCCTGTACTGGAGCATACTGCCTGCAACCCACCACTGATGCACTCTCTCATGACCAAGGGAAGAATCTGTGAATGAGGGGGAGAGGGAGGGGGAGGGAGGGGGAGAGGGGGGGAGGTGGGAGAGAAGATAGATAATTAGACAGATAGATAGATGATTGATTGATAGATAGATAGATAGATAGATAGATAGATAGATGATAGATAGATGATAGATAGATAGATAGATAGATAGATAGATAGATAGATAGATAGATAGATAGATAGATAGATAGATGATAGATAGATGATAGATAGATGATAGATAGATAGATAGATAGATAGATAGATAGATAGATAGATAGATAGATAGATAGATAGATAGATAATGATGATAGATAGATGATAGATAGATAGATGATAGATAGATAGATAGATAGATAGATAGATAGATAGATAGATAGATAGATAGATAGAAAGATAGATAGATAGATAATGATGATAGATGATGATAGATAGATGATAGATAGATAGATAGATAGATAGATAGATAGATAGATAGATAGATAGATAGATAGAAAGATAGATAGATAGATAGATAGATAGATAGATAGATAGATAGATAATTCGCCCCTCCCGAATGCTGAGTGAATGTTGAGTTTTACTGTTTAATTTACTTTTGTTCACATTTCTTTTTGTATTGTCCTACACTCCCTTTCCTTTTTGATTGTAAGCCGCCCTGAGTCCCCTCAGGGAAAAGGGCGGCCTATAAATGTCCAATAAAACAAATAAAAAACAAATGATGATAGATAGATGATGATAGATAGATGATAGATAGATAGATAGATAGATAGATAGATAGATAGATAGATAGATAGATAGATAGATAGATAGGATAGATAACATCTGATAGGCAGGCAGGCAGATAGACGGACAGAGGGACAGAGACAGACAGACAGACAGAGAGAGAGAGAGAGAGAGAGAGAGAGAGAGAGAGAGATGATAGATAGATAGATAGATAGATAGATAGATAGATAGATAGATAGATAGATAGATAGATAGATAGAGATAGATGATAGATAGATAGATAGATAGATAGATAGATAGATAGATAGATAGATAGATAGATAGATAGATAGATAGATAGATAGATAGATAACATCTGATAGGCAGGCAGGCAGATAGACGGACAGAGGGACAGAGACAGACAGACAGTCAGACAGACATAGAGAGAGAGAGAGAGAGAGAGAGAGAGAACATCTGATAGGCAGGCAGGCAGATAGACGGACAGATGGACAGAGGGACAGAGACAGACAGAGATAGATAGATGATAGATAGATAGATAGATAGATAGATAGATAGATAGATAGATAGATAGATAGATAATTAATAGATAGAGATAGATAGATGATAGATGATAGATAGATAGATAGATAGATAGATAGATAGATAGATAGATAGATAGATAGATAGATAGATAGATAGATAGGAGCTGGGTTTGCACACTCTCTAAAGAAAAGCCCAACAAATCAGGTTATGGGGTTCAAAAGAGTGTATTTCACTAATTGTGGTTTATTCAAACCATGTAAAAATAAGGTCAGTTACCTGCTACATACTTAGCGGATAGCATGAACCTTTTCCACAGCATATAAATTACGATGAACCCAGAATAGCAACTAATTTTCCTCTCCTGCTTTCTGAACAATTTCAGCAATAGCACTTCAGTTGTGGTGTAATTGCAGAAATTGTGGGCCAGTTGTCTCAAATTATGGACAATTGGGGCCATTCCATGCTTGTTTCAGTTCTACACTTTTTATGTGTCTAAGTCGGAGTGCCTTCAGTTTAACACTGCATTTTTAATTTATAAGGTTGGTGGGAAGGGAGTCGAGAGCTAGTCAAAAGAAAAAGGGAAGCAGCTAAAATAAAATGTACTAAACTGTGCAATACTGAGCCATACATAGTATAACAAGAGTCATACAATTCCAAAATTCAGTGCAATTTTTTTAAAAGGGAAATAATAAGAGGATAAAGTAATCTAAGCAGCAATGCATTTCCTTAAACTAAAGAAATGACTTTCCCCTTCAACAAGACAAGTACAAAACATTTCAACCATTTATTGCGTAACATTTCAACCTAAAATCTCTTGATGCCGTATCCCAAAGTTTATCTATAATAATAAAGTCTCATCATTCAACCAGAGTCCATTAAGAACAAGCAAACATAACCAGAGATGGTTTGCTGCTGGTTCAGCTCGGATCAGCTGAACCACCAGTAGCAGTGGCAGGAGACTCTGCCCAACCGTGACCCGTCAAAACCGCACTTGACTAAGCCACGCCCGATTAAACCGCGTCGCTGACGTCAACAGGGCGACAACAGCCAGCACGGAGAAAGAAGGGCGCTTTAAATAGCGCTTTGAAAGCAAGCCGATTCAACTTAAGGTAAGGGTTAGGTTTAGGGTTAGGTTAAGGGTTAGGATTAGGTTTAAGGTTAGGTTAAGGGTTAGGGTTAGGTTTAGGGTTAGGTTAAGGGTTAGGATTAGGTTTAGGGTTAGGTTAAGGGTTAGGGTTAGGGTTAGGTTTAGGGTTAGGTTAAGGGTTAGGTTTAGGGTTAGGTTAAGGGTTAGGTTAAGGGTTAGGTTAAGGATTAGGTTTAGGGGGGTTAGGTTTAGGTTTAGGGGTTAATTTTAGGTTTAGGGTTTACAGCGTGCTTCTGTCTCCGCGCTGTTGTCGCCCTGTTGATGATGTCAGCTACACGGTTTAGTCGGATGCGGTTTAGTCGAGCGCGGTTTTGTGGTGGAACCCTGCCCAACCGCCCAGATGCTTCTGTGCATGCGCAGAAGCATTGTGCACGAGTGCGGGAGCGCACTCAAAGTAAAAAAATTGGCAACACCTCTGAACATAACTATACATAAATAAATCAGGTTCATAATTATTTTATTTACTCTATCCAGTAACTTAGCGTTTTCTGTAAAAATATAAGAAACTCTCTTCTCATATCTTTAAAGCCTCATCTTTCAGACTTAATCATAAAAAAAATCCATCAAAAGCTATCAGAAATATTGAAATTTAATCCCATCAAATAATGTTCCACAAATTAATTCCTTATCATTTTCTCCTCATCTCCTCTCAGAAACCCCTTCACAGAATTAACAGTTCCCTTCAATTTTAATACGGTAGCTTATCACTTTCTCAAAAAGTACAATAACAACAACAATCTCTTTTTCCCTTATGTTATGTATAAACAAATCTTTAAAACCTCAACATTCAATCCTGTTCAGGAAAGCATCATTAAAAGCTGCAAGAAGAAAAAGAAACCCACATATATTTTAACCTTGGTCAAATAAGCCAACTTTATAAAACTTTTTCATGTAAGAGACATGATGCTTAGCCTTTTTAAATCATGTTCCAGAAAGTAATTTTGTTCTCTCTTTATCTTTTCTCAAAAACTCCTTAACTAATATATCTGTTTTGAAGGTTCAAAATAAGAAAGTTGTCCTAGTCACTCACCTGTGTTGAAAGCCTCACATTGCAAAAATCCTCACTTCGTTTCTTCAGCCCAGAACATGGCTAGAAGGGAAGATCCAGTCCTAAAATCCAAGCAAGGATTTTGCCTTGGAGCCTTTGCAGAATGGGGTATTTGCTGCCTGCTTGGATTTTAGGATAGAATAGAATAACAGAGTTGGAAGGGACCTTGGAGGTCTTCTAGTCCAACCCCCTCCTTTAGCAGGAAACCCTATAGCATTTCAGATGAATGACTATCCAATCTCTTCTTAAAAATTTCCAGTGTTGGAGCATTTACAACTTCTGGAGGCAAGTTGTTCCACTGATTAATTGTTCTAACTGTCAGGAAATTTCTCAGTTCTAGGTTGCTTCTCTTCTTGATTAGTTTCCACCCATTGCTTCTTGTCCTACCCTCAGCTGCTTTGGAGAATAGTTTGACTCCCTCTTCTTTGTGGCAGCCCTTCAGATATTGGAACACTGCTATCATGTCTCCCCTAGTCCTTCTTTTCATCAGACAGGGTGGATCTTTTGTTATTGTTGTTTATTGCAAATAATTTTATTATATATTGCAAAGCCCACGTGTAAAAGGCAACATAAAATAACAATCAAGAGAAAAGACGGATGGACCTTTTTTAGGCAGCCTCTAGAGATGGCTCATTTTCAATTTTGACAGAGTTTGTTGCAGAAAATCACTTCCAGAAAGCATACACAGATAACTGATTCAGCTGGATTCATTAACTTCTTTGTATACATATTAACACATGAAGATAAATGTACAATACCAATAGTAGATTCTTTCAAGCAGAACACAAGCAGGAGAGAACAGTTAGCTTCATTTTAGAGTTCAGAGCAGACAGAATAGTTTTGTTTTGATTCTCAGCACAGACTCAGATCTGTTTAAGCTCCCATTGGCTGACTTAGTCGCTATGCCTATTCATTGGCTGACCTTGTTACCATGTTTCTCCCAGTCATGAATATTCTAACAAATTTCGGGGAGGATTTTTTTCAGTGAAAGACCTGCCTGCCAGAGGGATTGAGACCTCATGCAGGATAGATTTCCTCTGGCAGGCAGGTCTTTGAGAGCAAAGGGCTCTCTCTCGTCTCTGGGGATTGTCTGAAAAAACATCTGTCCTGAAATCCAAGCAGGATTTTGGCAAGGGGGGCTTGCAGCATGGGGCTTTTGCAGCCACCCCCTAACATTCAGAGGTTTCCCTCATAATTCTGAGGGCAGATTGCTAACGTCCTATGCTCCTTTCTAAACTCGTTTTGATTTAGGCGTTGCTAAACTGTTTCCGGGACACAGTGGCTCAGTGGCTAAGACACTGAGCTTGTCAATCAGAAAGGTTGGCAGTTCGGCGATTCAAATCCCTAGCCCCGTGTAACGGAGTAAGCTCCTGTTACTTGTCCCAGCTACTGCCAACCTAGCAATTCAAAAGCGCGTAAAAAATGCAAATAGAAAAATAGGAACCACCTTTGGTGGGAAGGCAACAGTGTTTTGTGCGCCTTCGGCCTTTAGTCATGCCGGCCACATGACCACGGAGACGTCTTCTGGCTCTTCAGCTTTGAAACAGAGATGAGCACCGCCCCCTAGAGTCAGGAATGACTAGCATATTTGTGCGAGAGGAATCTTTACCTTAAACGGTTTCCAAAAATTTGGACTCCATATTGTGAAATTATGGCTAGGCATGGGAGTTACTTAATGAATGTACCTTAATCCTCAACTTACAACCATTTGTTTAAGTGATCATTCAAAGTCAGCAGCACTGAAAAAAAGGGACTTCAGACCGGTATTTCATGCTTACAACCTTTCCCAAGGTCATGTGATCAAAATTCAGACAGTTGGAAACTGGCATGTATTTATGACGGTTGCAGTTACCCAGGGTCATGTGATCACCTTTTGTGACCTTCTGGAAGTAGATGGGAAGCCAGTTTCATTTAACAACTGTGTTACTAACTTAACAAGTGCAGTGATTCACTTAACAACTGTGGCAAGAAAGGTCATAAAATGGGGCAAAACTCACTTAATGATTGTCTTACTTAGCAACAGAAATTTCTGTTAAGCTCAGTTGTGGTCATAAATTGAGGATTTTCTGCATTTTTATATTATTCTGGATATTAAAGATCAACTTTTGGAAATGTGTAACTTCTCCATTTTGGAAAATAAGTATAATCTTTATTGTCATTGTACTTAAATACAATGAAATTGGTTTTCATTGTAAATTGGTTTACAATAATACAAAAATACAATAAATAATCAGAAAATGAGGCAGAAAATGGGGCAGACTTTATGGTCCATACAACAATAGAGTTGTAATCTTAGGTATTTTTTAAATTACTTCTATTATTTTATATCAGGATACTATTATAGGACATATTTTGTAACGTGACCCAACAAATGCGTGCATGACAAAAGCGCGCCGACAAAACCGTGGCACTAAAACCATGACGTCATCAACGCGCCGACAACAGCGCACTGACAACAGCGCGCCGACAGAAGCGCGATTTAAGGTAAGGGTTAGGTTTAGGGTTAGGGTTAGGTTTCGGGTTAGGATTACAGTTAGGTTTAGAGCGCCCTTCTGTCGGTGCGCTGTTGTCAGCACGCTTCAGCGCTCATTTGTCGGTGCGGTTTAGAACTCACGGTTTTGTCACTGTGGTTAGTTGGGCACACTTTTGTCAGTCACCTTTTTGTCGGTGAACCATTTTGTAAATATGTAGTGGTTCGCAAAATATTTTAGATATTTTGTATTGATACGTTTCTGATTTTTTTTCTAATTTGGATTTCCCCCCCCCCTTTTATTTCTTAGTTTTGTTTGGGGAGATTGTAAGCTAATTTTTGTAGTCTTACCATAAAAAAAGTAAATTGGAAGGAAAAATTATGTTAAAAGGGTTTTAATTTGAGATAGGAAAGCTACCGAGGTCACATTTTCACCCTTCAAAGGTAACATATAAATAAATTCAGATGACTGAGCAGTGACAGATACAAAGTGGTGAGATACCACTTGGGGGGAAAAGCCATCTGTAATCTCATCCTATGTATCATCTTGCCACATGTATGAAGAATATCACACGCTAGAACGAGAGGCTGCAGACACTGAAAGGAGAGATCAGCCAGTCTCCAACTCAATTCATAAATTCTGTAAATAAAGAGATGGTTTTGCATAGGGTGAGCACTTCAGAACGGGTGACAGTTGGCTTAACCAAGACGTATTGCAATAAATTGCAATTGATTGAGATCGCACAATATGGGAAGAGAACAAATAAATGCATTAAGGTTTTACCATATTATGGCTATCGAGCTTTCAGATTTTTTCAAATGGATTGTGTTGTTTATATTGCAGATTTCAGTAGTGGGATTCAAACGGTTCGCACCGGTTCAAGTGAACCGGTAGTTGGAAGGACCTGCTGACCCCGCTCACACCACCCCTCCCAGGAGTCTCCATGCAACCCATTTTGGATGCCAGGTAAGTGCAGGGGGAGCACGAAGGATCTGGGAGGGCAAATACCGGGCCTTCCGGAAGTCCAAAAATGGGCCTGTTTCCAGCTTCCGGAGGGCCTCTGGAGCCCAGGGGAGTCTGTTTTTGCCCTCCTGGAGGCTCAGGGATGCCTCCGGAACCTCCGGAGAGTGAAAAGCGGGCCTACCGGAAAGGCCATGCCTGCTGATTGTTGAAATGTATGTAACCTGTGACACATTTTAACACAACACACCATTTAATATTCATCACAATCCAAACAGGACGATTTTATTAGAAAGCTGTGCAAAGTCTTAAGTGCTGCATCTTGTCAGCGGCTTTGTGGGGCCGAAGCTCCACAGTGAGGCATCACGAGACATAAAGACTGAAAATTCCATGTTTAAGACTCTGAAAAGGAAAGAAAAAAAAATGAAGCCATGTTCCTGGCATAGAAACCAGAAGACAGAGACAGTAAATCCTCAAGGCCATAAAAACATAAATGGCAACCGCAAATGCTGTTATTTCCCAAAGTTCTCTGCAATATGTCACAGTTAACAACTCACGTTAAAAGATGTCTCTTAATACAAAAGTCCCAACTGAACCCAGAAATACATTTTACACCTTTAAATTGAGGTGATTTCCAACCAAACTCTATACACATACAGATTTCTTCCCTCTTGTTTTGGGTAATAATAGGTGTATTTACGTGGGTACTCTTGCATTGCACAACTCAATAAGTATATTAAGCCATGGACATCTCTGTGGAAAGCAGTGACTGGGTTCTAACATCACGTTAAGAAACCACAAATATGGTTCCAAAGTTGACTCGGCCATAGTAGTTGACTTTATAACTGGTGCTAAGCCACAAATAGTTCACAAAACACAGTGATTGGTTTCACATATTACACTAAGCCAGCAGTCCTCAAAGTTGGCAATACCAGTTTGTGTGTTTTTCTCCCACCCCAAACCCCAACACAAGTTTCTTTGGTGGTAATGTTAGCTAAGAAATAAATCTGACAGGGATAATTATATATCAATGTAGGTTGATATATCTTCCTCCACTCATTGTCCACTAGGATTAATCCCAAAACGAGCTTTTATAGCACTGCTACTCTGCCTGTCAACACTGATCAATTTTTGTTTAAACTGTGACTTATGTAGTTTAAGATCCTCCACCTCAACAGGCTCTGTTAGTTGTGAAGTCGTGTCCTACCCATGGTGACCCCATGGATCAGGTCTTCCCATCCTCTACCATCCTCCGGAGTCAATTTAAGCTCACGCCTACTGCTTCGATGACTCCAGCCAGCCACCTCATTCTCTGTTGTCCCGTTCTTCTTCTGTCCTCAATCTTTCCCAGCATGAGGCTCTTCTCCAGTGAGTCCTTCCTTCTCACTAGGTGGCCAAAATATTTGAGTTTCGTCTTCAGGATCTGGCCTTCTAAAGAGCAGTCTGGGTTGATCTCCTCTAGGACTGACCGGTTTGATCATCTTGCAGTCCAAGGGATTCTCAGGAGTCTTCTCCAGCACCATAGTTCAAAGGCCTCAATTTTTTGGCGCTCAGCCTTTCTTATGGTCCAACTTTCACAGCCATACATTTCAACTGGGAAAACCATAGCCTTGACTATAGGCACTTTTGTTGGCAGGTTCTGCTGCTCTAAGCTAAAACCACCAAGGCTCTCCAACCTTGGCAACTTTAAGACTTGTGGGCTTCAACTCCCAGAATTCCTCAGTGGACCATGATGAGTTCTGAATTCTGGGAATTGAGGTCCACAAGTCTTAAAGTCGCCAAGGTTGGAAAACCTTGAATAAACCACATGATCTTGGCTTCTGTGAAGTTAACTTTCATAAGCTCTAAGCAGCTCACAGCATGCCAAACATGGGATCCAGGCATCTCTTCGCTCCAATCACCTTCATCCTTGTGACAAAACTAAAATTCCACATTTCCCCACCCAAAGAAACATGTCCTGGTAAGTCAACCTGGCAAGTGTCTTCTTACTGAATTGAATCACTTTCAGAGTTAGCTTGCAATCTTCTTTGAGCCAGGATGTGAAACTGGAAAATGAACATTGCTGAACAGATTGGATAGTGACTTCTGTGAGAGATATGAGGTTCTGTCCCAGGTAGGGCGTTGTAGAAGACCTCCAACCTCTTCTGTATGGATCTATGAATTTGGAGCAAAAGAGAGAAAGAAGGAAGGGTTCAACAATCCCTTCCAAGCTTTCAAAAAAAAATTGTCTGCTTAGCATTCAAGAATGAGAATTTGTACGTAAGAGTAATACAAGTCCTACAGTACTTGTATGTCAAACTGATTCGATGCTTTAGGTAAAGGTAAAAGTTCCCCTCACACATATGTGGTAGTCATTCCTGACTCTAGGGGGCGGTGCTCATCTCCATTTCAAAACCGAAGAGCCAGCGCTGTCCGAAGAAGTCTCCATGGTCATGCAGCCAGCATGATTAAATGCTGAAGGTGCACAGAACGCTGTTAACTTCTCACCAAAGGTGGTTCCTATTTTTCTACTTGCATTTTACGTGTTTTCGAACTGCTAGGTTGGCAGAAGCTGGGACAAGTAACGGGAGCTCACTCCGATACGCGGCGCTAGGGATTCAAATCGCTGAACTGCCAACCTTTCTGATCGACATGCTGAGCGTCTTAGCCACTGAGCCGCCATACGATGCTTTAGAATGGGACAATCTCAAGCAGAGATTGAGGAAAAAAAAGTAATTAAGTCTCTTCCTCCTTTTGGAAAGAATCTGATAATCAGAAACATTGCATAAATGATCTCTTTACAATTGCTATCAAAGCGCCCGCACACACGTCCACAACCCCCCCCCAATGGCAATTTAACTTCTGCAAAAGAGGATCCTGATGGCAATTTTATACGATGGAAATGAAAACTGCCTCAAGTTTAATATCTAGGCAACGTCTATTAATGCCAGAGACAGTAATTTGCACTTTTTAATCTTTAACAACAATAAACAGCAGAAAGGGCTTCTTCGTCTTTGTAAATGAAAATTGTTAAAGGTTTTTATCCTAAATCAAGTAGCTAAATTTAACAATTATTACAGAAGCACAAAATGCTATATTAAGATCAGTATCCGTGTTGGGAGATAAATTTAAATTCCTATTTTCAACTCTTATCTCAACAAAAAAAAAAAAGAATATGTCACAGACAGAATCTTTTATTATTGTGCAGTAAAAAAGAAGAAGATAAGAACCAATGAATCTTTCAGATTGAACGGAGTGTTCCTGAAAGCCTTAATGGAACTGGCTAGATTTCTGGGCCCTGGATTAGAGGGGTTGGAGTTGGGATCCTACCGGTTTAGCAACCAGTTCGCTGCAAGCGCATGCACAAATTTACAGGGAAATCGCCTTCCGCGTCACTGCTGGGGAGGAAAACAGCTGAGACATGGCAAACTACTCTGCCACGGACGTCAGCTGGGCTTCAGAAAAGGGAATATAGGTGCTTATAGCGCAGGGGCGGGTTAGGGTTAGTGGGCCCAGCTGAACGTATTGTGTTGTATTGTATTGTATTGTATTATTTGTATGCCGCCCTTCTCCGGGAGGACTCAGGGCGGCGAACAATTCAAGGGGGAAAAAAGGGGGAACATAAAAAGACAAAATACAAATAATAAAAGTAGACAACAGTCGCACAACCATACATGTCGAGAGGGGAGGGAACTCATCAACCCCAGGCCTGCCGGCAAAGCCAGGTTTTGACGGCTTTTCGAAAGGCCTGGAGAGAGGTGAGAGTCCGAATCCCTGCGGGGAGTTCATTCCAGAGGGCCGGAGCTGCCACAGAGAAGGCCCTCCCCCGGGTAATAGCCAGGTGGCATTGGCTGGTAGATGGCACCCGGAGGAGGCCAACCCTGTGAGATCTAATGGGTCTGTGGGAGGTAATTGGCAGCAGGCGGTTTCTCAAGTAACCAGATCCAATACCATGAAGGGCTTTATAAGTTACGACTAGCACCTTGAAGCGTATCCGGAGACTGATCGGTAACCAGTGCAGCTCGCGGAGGATAGGTGTAACGTGGGTGTACCGAGGTGCACCCACAATCGCTCGCGCGGCTGCGTTCTGGACGAGTTGAAGTCTCCGAATACTCTTCAAGGGCTGCCCCATGTAGAGCGCATTGCAGTAGTCAGAGCGAACCAGTTCGGCCAAACCAGTAGAATCCCACCCTGCTGAGGCCCCTGTCAGATTTATTTGGGGTGGGGGTGGGGGTGGTTAGACAGTCTAGCCATCTAGTTCCTGTTCTCTTTTACGGTTTTATTGCATTGTACTTTCTAATTTGGAGTCAGATGTTTAGATTCAATAATTTAAATTAATTTAACCCGGTCCCTCTACAGATGAGCGTTAACAAAGTTAGTAAGGATTGTTTGGGGCGCTCAAACCTCTAAGACCGCTCCTACAAATGTCAAGGCCATCAGGTTGATCTCATAAAAACCGAAGATGCATAGTATTTGCTTGGCCGCCTCAATTCCAATAATTGCATCCTACCGGGATCATTTAAGAACAAAATGTACATGGAAAGGTCAAAAGAAAACACATTTCTAGAAACATAATAAATAACTTTTCAAAAAGTAATGATATGGGTGTTTTCAAAGTTAACAAAGCGAACAACAAATAATAATAAAAACCCATCAGATAACACCTTAAATATTTGTGAGCTTATTAATGGTCAGCATAATCAAAATAAATACAAAAATATACAGATTAGTAGCAGCACAAGTACAAAAAAAAATCAATCTACTGGCCAGAGAGACAACTTTGATAAATATTTCATTTCCTTTGTTTCCCCTTTCCAATTGTCTCCTCTTAGGGTTTACAATCATTCATTAAGTCTACAAACTTCCGAACAGGCTGAAGATTTATGCCAGAAAGATACCCATCCTTAACCTTCAAGAGCTGATGGGGAGTCCTTGATGCTCTCTGAACTTGCTTTCTTGAATTCTCAGTGCTAGAAAGGAGTGGGGTTTCCTCTCAGTTGATGTTAGTACGGATGATGTTATCTCGTTGGGTAATGAAAGGTCTGCAAAAAACACCTCCAAAATCAGAGAGACCCAAGGACTCCACAGTTCACCCTGATCTAAAGATATTCTCTTCTATTGGTAAGAGCTAATGTGCCCTTCGTAATCCATTTGGATTTTTGATAGATCTATACCAGGGGTGGGCTTCAAAAATTTCAGCAATGGGTTCTCTGCCCAGTTGCTAGGTAGGGGCTATGGTAGGCGTGGCCTCGTTGGCCTCCTGAACTACGGCGGGGTGGGGGGCATTTTCGCTTTCCCCGGGCTCCAGAGGCAATGGGCCCATTTCCAGCTTTCTGGAACTTCATGGAAGCCCATTTTTTCCCTGTCCCTGAGCCTCCATGTGGGCCCTGCATTTATCTCACATCTAAAACAGGCCATGTGGAGACTCCTGGAAGGGGAGGGGTGGAAGAGGTGGGAGGGGCCAGCCAGGGGTGGAATTTGGAGGTTCTCCAAAGCAGCCATAACGTTAGCTACGGGTTCTCTGAAACCCGTGCAAACCCGTAGCAGCCCACCCCTGATCTATACTGTCCTCAGTGAAGTAATCAGCTGAGTTTTAGGAGAAACAACAATTAGGTACTACTCCATCTCAACTCCTGTTTTAAGTATCTCTGTTTTTCTTTTTAATTCCTTTGCATGGATATGTCCTTTCCTTCAAATCTAGCCTTTTCTCCCACTTGTAAATGAAACCTCTTAACAATAGGACTGAACCTAGCAAAAGATTAAACCACTTGTTAGTGCTTTCAGATGTGCCGAGTTTACGACTCTCGTATGTGGTAGTGGAATTATGGGAACTGAAGTCCAACCCATCTGGATAGCACAGGGCTGGGGGTGGATAACTGTAGCATCTATCTCTAAAGACTAAGATTAGGAGAACTGGAAAGGCAACTTTCCCAAAGCTTAAAACTCAGGAGGTTACACATGAAAAGTTAAAAACAAAAAGGTACTCATGAGGAAGAGAGGTTTGCACACCGTGTTGGTGTTGTGGTGGAATGCTGCATTGTTGTCATTGTTGAACACCACATGAGCATATTAAAAAAGGAGAGAACACCAATTCCTTTAACAGTTAAGATTGCAAGGAAATATAATTCCTGCAAGCATGCCCAAGATAGGAGCTGGTGACCATCTCTACATGGTCAACCTCCAGAGAGAGACTTCTAATGAGAACAGTTTCACTTGATTTGGGTTAAAAGTTCCCAAGGGCAGCATACATATTCATGCATAGTACCTATGCATTTGTCTAGGATGGGGAGGGCGCAACTATGGTGGCTTTATGAGCTCTGGGCTTCAACTCCCAGAATTCCTGAGCCAGGAATTCTGGGAATTGAAGTCTGCAGGTCATAAAGGGGCCGTAGCTGTCCAACCCTGGTCTAGGATGTGCTTTAAAGGAAGCACTTGCATCAGAAAGCAGAATTCTAGAGATTTGCAGGCTACTAGCCTCCATCACTAGAACTAACTGAAACAATACAGTACAGTACAAACAAAAAGGAATCATTTTCAGATTTTTTTTGTTCTCAAATCAAAAATGCCAGGGCTGATTGTGGCTGTTTTGCCCAAACTGGGAAGTATTTTTTTAAAAAAAAAACCAATTCATGGTAGAAAGTATGAGGACCGGAAAAGACTCCAGTTGCTTCAAAATAATTTGAGACCTGCTTTTCCTATTTCGTTCAAAGTACGCAAGTCAACATCATCTTAGAGGCCATTCTGACAGATTAAAAAGCCCCAATTTAGGGAAAGGAAATTCTCTCATTCATTCTAACGTATGGCACCCAAGCATACTTGAATTAGGTTTCAAACCCAGCACTGAATCTTCCCTCTCAGATATTAATAAATTATTATTTTGCAAGGAGCGACAGCAACTTGAGTACATAGAACAGTGGGGTCAAGTTCGATTTCGTTGAGGGCCGCATCAGGATTTTGTTTGACCCCGAGAGGGGTGTGGCCAGGGGGCATGGCCAGCTCTACATCACAGTGTCGGGGGCGCATGTGACGGCCTGAGTGCTCTGCCAGAGAAAACGGGCTCCTGAGCTCCGTTTTCAGCTGCGATGGACTCCTGCAACCCTCCCGCAAAAATGGAGCTCAGAAGGGACACATGCAGCCCTCCCAAGCTCCATTTTTGCTGGCAGAAACATTCCGGGCCGGTCCTTCGCTGTTTCCAGGGCAGCCCTGCAGGCCAGATCTAAGCACCCCGTGGGCCGAATCTGGCCCACGGTCCTTGAGTTTGACCGCCCCCCCCCCCCCCGATGTAGAGGAACCAGATGCTATTGAATTGAAGCCGGAAGCCTTTTCCAGTGCAATGCCTGTCTCAAAAATGCTTCAGATCTCACAAGGGCATAGCATTCGTTTGCTATTTATTAAAACAATACATCTTTCTCTTGGCTTCTGGATGGGCCTAAAAAGCAAAAGAATCTCTCTTTGCAAGACTCACTCAAGCAGTCAGTCAGTGCCCTACATTTTTCCTTCCCCACCCCTACCCCCTGCTTACTTTTTAATAGCAGCTGAGTCTCTACTGGTTCAATTTGCCCAGTTCTTATCATTCTGTTCTGGCAGCAGAGTCGGACAGTGAGGAGGTTGGGGAGGAACAAGGGCCAGTCCTAGGGGCTGAGGAAAGTTCAGACGAGGGCTCTGCGTCGGAGGCAGAGAGGGAGCTAGACAGCATGAGGCAGAGGAACAACTGGAGCCTGTTCCCAGTGTGCGCATGCGCAGAGCTGCCAGAAAACAAGAACAACTAAGAAAGCAGGGTCGACCTGGGAGTAAGGCCACACTTTGGAGGTGATTGGCCCCTCCCACAGGAAACAAAAGAGAAGCAAACGGGGAGGGGGATTTTGCAGGAAACAATTCATTCCTTCGGTCGTTTCAAGAGTGGAAAGTTCTGTTTGTGACTATAAGAGACTCTGTGCCAAGTGTTGCCTTGCCCTGCATTTGGAAGCTAGTTATCTGGCAGCTCTCCGAGCGAGATAAGGTTCGTGTTGATAAATATTCCTCTGAAAGACTGTTTGCCAAGCCTAGCTGACTGTGAATGAAAAGAATTCACAGTTGTGTAAATCAAAAAGGTTATGCTGGGACCAAGACTCTGCTTCATGCTTTTTAAGGAAACCTTGGTCAGAACACTTTCTGACTAGCCACAATCTCTGTTTCCCCACCCACCCCAAAACCTCTGTACAACTGGAGATTGTGGGATTTAACCAGGGAGGAGGAATTGGAAGTGTTCCCCAGACAAGTGACACCTTAAGTTGATCTTTTGTCACTTGTTTCACCAAGTCGCCATATGCAAAAGTGGCACAATGCACAGCAACAAAAAAAGGGGGGGGGCTCAATCCTTCACACCACCTTCTCAAGCAAAGCTCACTCATGCACGGGGAAGGGCAGGGGGGCTAGTGAACGGGGCAGGTTCTCCTTCGAAGGCAGCTAATGGACCGAACACATCAACATCCAATATCCTGTGACACGCCTTCCTGCCAATTGGGAGCGTGGCCCCGCTTCTCTTGTCTTCTGAACTGAAATTCATTGACTTCACGGATAGGTTTGCGAGTTTTCGAGACGCACGGAGAGAGCTGGGGAGCAGGCCTCCTAAGGCACAGAGCACAGATGCAGGGCAGTGGCAGGCAAAACAAGCAGAAGCTGCTCCCTACATAGGGAATAGTCCAAAAAAGGAAGAGCGGCTATCAGGGATCGAGTCTCATTGGACGTAGCCGAGGTTCTCCATCTCGTTCTTATACCGCTGTTCGGAGACTTTGCTTTTGTGTTGCTTGCTCTCCAAATGCTGCCGGAACTCCACTTCTTCGCTGGCCCCAGCGTTGCACATGGAGCAGTAGAACTGGCCGCTGGGGGTGACACACATGGCGAGGTCACGAGGTATCCGCTGACGGGAACGTGGGTTGAAGTAAGGGCCTGGAGGAAAGCAAGCAAGCAAGGCATTTTTGGGATACAGCCAACCAGGAAGAATTTCCCGAGAAGGTGACATCCACCAGAGCTCACTTGGTGCCACCTTCAAAGCACGTGAACAACTCATGAGAACCAGTACCTTGTCTTGAATACAGACAGTTCTTGACTTACAACTGTTTGTTCGTTACTTGCAACAGTGTAATAAGTGTTTAAACTTACAATAGCACTGGCGGGGAAAAATGGCTTACAACCATTGCCGCATTCCTGGAGTCACATGATTAAAATTCGGACACTGGGGCAAGCGGCATGTATTTACAACGGTTGCAGTGTCCGGAGGTCATGTGATCACCTTTTGCAAACTTCTGACAAGCAAACTCAATTGTCAGCCACCTTTTCTTTTGGATCTTTGGGCTGCCACACTTTCTATTATTCTACTATGCTGTTTCTATGGTGGGAAAATGGGAGGCGGGATTATAAGAAGTTAGATGCTATGTAGCCATAACAAAATTCTTTCTAGAAAGCCAAGGTCATCCTTTGTCTTTGCACCTCTGCACCTGACCAGAACTGGATGGGTGAAAGCTGCCAGCATGGCAGTGGAAGATTGGACCATGTGGGTATAGGGGCAACATCTTGAATTTTCAACCGGATGGAGAAAACCAGGAAGCTTTCAGATTCGGGTTTCCCCAGATGTGCTAACATGGCTCTCTTAATAAATTCGAACATTGAGCAATACTTTGCCTCGGACTCTGATTTACTTTTGGATGCTATTTGGAACCCTGACATCAATGGGGGAGCCAGAATCATTTAATAGCCATGTTGCTAATGTATCAACAACTGCAGCAAGAATGGGGGCAAAACTCACTTAAGAGCTATCTTGCTTAGCAATGGAAATTTTGCATTCGATTGTGCTCACAAATCAAAGACCCACCCGCATTAAGAAAACTTAAGCTACAGCACTAAGAGTGGGGTTGGGAGGGGGAGAGAGTTCCACAACATGAGAGCCTGATGTGGAAGAACTCATGAGTTCCAGAGGAGATACAGGGAGTAGGATAAGTGGACTTTCTGATATTCAGTTCTGCTTTTGTGGCCCACCGGCAACCAGCAGAGCTGGCAACAGGTTGGGGAGGAACATGGCCAGTCTTAGGGACTGAGGAAAGCTCAGACAAGCTTTCAGAGGCAGAGAGGGAGTTAGACAGCAGTGAGGCAGAGGAACAGCTGGAGCCTGTTCCTAGGGTGCGCAGGCGCAGAGCTACCAGAAGACACGAACAACTAAGAAAGCAGGATCAAGTTAAGAGCAAAGCCACATCTTGGATGTGATTGGCCCCTCCCATAGGAAACAAAAGAGGAACGATCGAAGAGTGGGCTTTTGCAGGAAACAATTCGTAAATTTTGGCCTGGCAAGTTCTGATTGAGATTGTAAGAGACTCTGTGTCAAGTTTTGCTTTGCCCTGTGTTTGGAAGCTAGTTACCTGGAAGCGCTCTAAACGAGATAAGGTGCGTGTGGATAAATATTCCTCTGAAAGACTGTTTGCCAAGTCTTGCTGACTGTGAATGAAAGGAATCCACAGTCGTGTAAATAAAAGAGGTTTTGTCGGGACCAAGACTTTGCTTCTTGCTTTCTAAGGAAACCTGGGTCAGAATATCTGCAATCTTCTTAAAAAGAAAAGGAACTAGGGCTGAAATGGTATTTCCTTGGCTTAGAACAGGGGTCTCCAAACATTGGCAACTTTAAGACTTGTGAATGGCTGGCTGAGGAATTCTGGAAGTTAAAGTCCACAAGTCTTAAAGTTGCGGAGTTTTGAGACCTCTGTCTTAGAGTGAGAGAAAGATATTTTTATTTTATTCTAAGAAAAAAGAAAAAAAGACAAACAATTCCACCAAATTGTGCTTTGGCCTGGAGGATGCCAAGGGCTCTTGCCACTTTTTACCGTACCTGTGTTGTTTTGCACAGCATAAACATTTCTTCTGTTCTGCATCATCTTGAATTCATTTCCTTCTTTTCGCGCTTTCCTTTTGCCGGCCATTTCAGGCGACTCCCTATTATTGACGATACGGAAACACAATTTTAATTGCAGGGAAGTGAGGAAGATTTTACAGGCATCAGCAGGAGAAGTTAGCAGAACTTTTGGAGATGTTACCGCTGGTGAGCGTTTTGATACCCTGTTTCCATGAAAATAAAACCTCCCCGGATAATCAGCCCAATCAAGCTTTTGAGAGCATGTGCTAAAATAAGCCCTCCCCAAAAATATGGCAACACAGCAGCAGCCATGAGATGACCACACTCGCCGCCACCTGCACCTCAAAAATAATAAGACCTCTCTGAAAATAACGCCAAGCGCTTATTTCGGGGGTGAAAAGAAAATAAGACCCCGTCTTATTTTGGGGAAAACACGGTAATACCTACAAGAACGAGTTGTTCTGTGCCTCGGCCAGGCGCAGCCTCTTGGCGTGATTCTTGCCCTGGTAGTGAGCCTGGGCCACCGCTGGCGAAGAAAACGATGCATCACACAGTTTGCAATAATCATTCTCCGTGGCCAAGATCACACGTCCTCCTGGTTTCGAGGAGGACCCCTGGGCAAAACAGGAAAATAGATTCAGATATATCAGTGCGGTTGTTTTTCTTTCCAAACAAAAGTTCTGCATGAGCCTCTTCACAAAGATGTCAATTTCAGGACCTGGTGCTACAGTTTTGTAACACAGGGGTGTAAAACTCAAGGTCCGGGGGCCAGATCCGGCCCGCCGGGTGCTTAGATTTGGCCCAGGGAACCACCCTGGAAACAGGAAACCTGCAGTGCCTCTGTCAGTGAGAACATAGCTCAGGACAGCTGCACGTGGCCCTCTCAAGCTCCGTTTTCGTTGGCAGAGGATTGCTGGAGGCCATCGCAGCCGAAAATGGAGCTCGCGAGGGCCACAGGCTACACTCCCAAGCTCCATTTTTGCTGGCAGAGGGTTGCAGCCGAAAACGGACCTTGGGAGCCCATTTTTGTTGGCAGAACATTCAGGCCACCACGGGCACTCCCGACACGAGTGACGTTGAGCTGGCCGCACCAACCCCAGCCCCTCAAGGTCACACGCAGCCCTGATGTGGTCCTCAATGAAATCGAGTTTGACACTGCTGATGTAACACAATTCAATGCATCATTGCATTGGCCTTTTTAGAGCCCCTGCAGCATTTTACACATCCACATTCAGACGATGGTCTAGAACTCTCAGATCCTTTTCAAAAGCAATGCCATCAAGTCAGGTCTTCTTGACCAATAATAAGGGATCACATACTTGTGATAGATGAACATTATCTTAGAATAGAATAGAAGAGAAGAGAAGAGAAGAGAATTCTTTATTGGCCAAGTGTGGTTGGATACACAAGGAATTTGGTACATATGCTCTCAGTGTACATAAAATATACATTTGTCAAGAATCATAAGGTACAACAGTTAATGATAGTCATAGGGTACAAATAAGCAATCAGGAAACAATCAATAGCAATATAAATCGTGAGGATACAAGCAACAGTCATGCAGTCATAAGTGGGAGGAGATGGGTGGTAGGAACGGCGAGAAGACTAATAGTAATAGTAACGCACCCTTAGTGAATAGTTTGACAGTGGTGAGGGAATTATTTATTTAGCAGAGTGCTGGCGTTCTTGTTATATCTGATCCCACACTCCAGCCAGTCAAGGTCATTTTGAATTGTGATTTTATACTCTTAATATTAGGCAATTCACCAAGCTTGGTGACATCTGCAAATGTGGTACGCATCCCCCGTCCATCACAAGGTCATTTCTAACAAAGGATCCTCATTTGACATTTCCCTCCAGGATAATAAAAGAACTATTTACAAGTATCAATTGTTCAACCAGCTCTAAATCCATCACAGGACAGTACTTTCTACTCAGTGGTGGGATTCAACTAGTTCGCACCACTTCGGGAGAATCGGTTGTTAACTTTCTGAGCAGTTTGGTGAATTGGTTTTTGGAAGAAATCATTGGGACGGAGAACCGGTTGTTAAATTATTTGAATCCCACCACTGTTTCTACTCCATATTTATTCAAATAATAAGGCCTCTTATTATTTCCTATGTTCATTACCTTTATTTTCATTTGATGTTTTTAAATTAGTACCATCGCCCCATAAAAACATAATTTAAGTAGTTAATCTTATTTCTGGCTTTTTAACAGTTGCGTGTTACTGTTTTTTGTAAATTACTCCCAAAATTCTGCACTTCAGCAGCCTATCAACTTTAAAGTTTATCCTTAGTATATTTATATTCTACTTTCTTACAAAATTCAACATTTTTTCAATTTTCGTTTTCCTATTCGTTTGTCCATTAGGTTGAGGTATTGACTGGTTCACCGGTATTAGTACATTTTTGATGAGTCTCCTTTTCAAACTACTTTGTAGAATCGTAGCATCACAGATGACTTCGCTGGAAATTAATCCCAACACAGCACATTTACTTTTATGAGAGTAAGCATTATGGAAAGACATTTTAGATTTTTAAAGCTGCTTTTTTTAAATCTAAGAAGCTGCTTCCCCCCAGTGGCCAAATTTATGAATTTACACTTGAATTGAGGGAATATAATTAATTCCCTTAATTAAGGGATCTGAACGACATTGAGAGAGAGATAAGAAAGTCAATTTTCTCTGTTGTTTCTTCTAGGACACACACAGGATCATTTATTTTGTGGTTCCACAATCCTTTCAGACCTATGGATACATCTGACTGTCTTAGGGCTTGTATTCTCCACCTGGCAGCTAGAGCAGGGGTGTCAAAAGCCAAGGCCATCGGGCCGAATCCAGCCTCTGAAGTGCTTAGATTTTGCCCACGGGGCCACCCTGGAAACAGCAAAGAACCAGCCCATGGTGCCTCTGCCAGAGAAAATGGAGCTCGGGAGGGCTGCCAATGGACTTAATGAAGAAATTGTTTTTGATGGGCCATGATTATGGCCCATCAAATCAGCGTCAATTCTTTGCAAGCACAAAGAGAGAAACTGGTGGCGCAGTGGTTAGAAGGCAGTACTGTAGGGCTAACTCACTGCTCACTCCAGGAGTTCGATTCTGACTGGCTCAGCCTTCCATCCTTCCGAGGTGGGTAAAATGGGGAGCCAGATTATTGGGGGCAAATATGCTGGCTCTGTCAACCTCTTTGAGAGGGCTGTAAAGCCCTGTGAAGTAGCATATAGTCTAAGTACTATTGCTATTCCTAGAAAGACCAGGATAATCTGTTCTCAACCTGATCCTTCAGGTCCTCCTCTGCTGGTCATGCTCCTTCCACATTTCCCAGCATTATAGACTTCTCAAGAGAACTAAATCTTCACATAAGGGGTCCAAAAAATAAACTTTGTTTTTTCTTTTGTACCACATTCATATGTATTTGATTAAGAGGGGCAACCACTGAAATTTGCAAATGGGTAGGCAGTTGAACCACAATCTTATTTTACCTTAAGTTGTGGGAGCTTCATCACTCAAAGCTTTCAAGAAGAGACTGGCCTGCCAGCTGTCAAAAATGGTGTAGGATCTGTTTGGATGGGGGGTGGGGTGGACTAGATCAGGGTCAGCAACCTTTCGGAGCTCAGGGATCACTTCATTCATAATTTTAAATCCCGCTGACCTCTAATATGATCTCTCTAATGACTGGCTGTGTGGGCATGGCTAGGTGGTCATGTGACTGGGTGGGCGTGCCAACTCGATGTCACTCATGTCAAGGGGGCGCCTTGTCAGCCTCTACTTGCTCCTCCCCTGCCAGCCACTCCTGGCCTGCCCGCCCGGACTCCTCAGGGCCCCAACAGGAAGCAGTTGTTGGAGCTAAGCAGCCACCATGAGAAAGAGCTGGCAAAACAGCTAGCTCGGATCAAATTCTTACCAAGAAGGAGGCTCAGCAGAAGCGCCTCACTCAGGACTACGAGCATAGGCTTTCCAAGCAGAGGGAAGACCTGTGAGAGTGCAAGGCCAGGTACTGGCGCCTGGAGGTTCAGTGGGCTGAGATGGCCAGCTAGTCCCAGGCCATGATGCAGCCCCACTGTAACAAGGTCCTCCAGCTCTTCACCACCAGCAGCACTTCCCTCCAGCCTTCCCCCAAAGCCCCGCACCAGGAGGCTGAAGCAGACGCTGTCGGAATTTCTGCCCCCCTCTGACCCACACAAAAAGACCCTGAAGGAAGAGACTCTCTGCAGCAGCACAAATGTTCGGTTCCACCACAATACTGCGAAGCCCTTATCCGCGGAGACATAAGCGCGAAGGGCTAATCCGCGCCGTTTGAAGCGCTAAGGAAAAACGCGACCCTACCGCGATGACATAATCGCGGAGGGCAAATCCGTGCCTTCTGAAGCACTCAGTACCCTAAACCTAACCCTAAACCTAAACCTAAAGCTAACCCTAAAGCTAACCCTAAACCTAAACCTAAACCTAAACCTAACCCTAACCCTAAACCTAACCCTAACTCTAAACCTAACCCTAAACCTAACCCTAAACCTAACCCTAAAGCAAACCCCTAAACCTAATCCTAACCCTTACCTTAATTTAAATTGGCTTTCTGCTGCGGCGCCGTTTTAAAGCGCCCTTCTGTTGCCACGCTGTTGTCGCGGCGGTGATGACATGCGGTGATGACGTCGCGGCTTTAGCGACGTGATTTTATCACCGCTATTTTGACGAGCACGGTTTTGTCGTGCCACGCAAATGTTCATTGCACGTGTCCAGCCTAGGGACCATAATTTGAGGACTGCTGATTTAGTGCAATATAAAAAATGGAAATATTTTTTTTGCGGACCATCAATATTTTCTCACAAACTACCAGTTGGTGGCCGCTGCACAAGATGACCTACAAGGTCCCTTCCAGTTCTGTTAATCTGTATGTCTGTATGTCCACTCACCGGTCTCCTCCATTTAATGTTGTTGGAAAATGCCACCTAATGATACATGTGTAATTAGTTCCGATGAAAGAGAAATCTATGTTTGCCCACAATTCCATGAGAACAAATAGCCCAAAGCAGACAGACTTGATTGCCACAATGCACTAAGCCAATGGCTTTCAACCCATGGTCTGTGGACCCCTGTGGGGGAGGGGGCACAATGTTGTCACAGAGGGTCTCCTAAGGCTTGAAGAAATGTTTTAAATCTTGAAAGTCTTGGAGGTCCGTGGCCACAAAAGGCAATACAATACAATGCAATGCAATGCAATGCAATGCAATGCAATACAATACAATACAATACAATACAATAGCAGAGTTGGAAGGGACCTTGGAGGTCTTCTAGTCCAACCCCCTGCCTAGGCAGGAAACCCTATACTGTTTCAGACAAATGGCTATTCAACATCTTAAAGACTTCCAGTGTTGGAGCATTCACAACTTCTGGAAGCAAGCTGTTCCACTGATTAATTGTTCTAACTGTCAGGAAATTTCTCCCCAGTTCTAAGTTGCTTCTCTCCTTGATTAGTTTCCACCCATTGCTTCTTGTCCTACCCTCAGGTGCCTTGGAGAATAGTTTGACTCCCTCTTCTTTGTGGCAACCCATGAGATATTGGAACACTGCTATCATGTCTCCCCTAGTCCTTCTTTTCATTAAACTAGACATACCAAAGTTCCGGCATTTAAAGGAGGTCTGTGGTGAAGGAAAATTTGAGAACTAATGTACTAAGCTACAATGTGGTTTGCTTTGATTGAGTATGCTGTATGAACCCCACCATTTTGCTTTGTAAATTCTGGCTTGTGGCTTGGTGTAATGTGTGAACCTAGCCAATTGTGGTACACCCAACATATGGTGATGAAGTAAACCCTAACTGAACGTAATGTGCGAATCATGTTATAAGCTTTTATAACAAGATCATTCAGCAGGACCTCATCTGGACAATAGATTAAATCAGGGGTCCTCAAACTTTTTAAACAGGGGTCCCTCAAACTGTTGGGGGGGCGGATCAGCTAGGTAGGCATGGCTAAGTGGTCATGTGGCTGGGTGGGCATGGCCAATTTAGCAGTCAAAACAATACATACAAATTAAACTTTAATTTGTTTTGTTCCTGGGGTGGAAAACAGGTTAGAGAAGGGATGCGGCTGCCACAGGGTGGGTGTGAGGGACTTCTGCTTCTCTCTCTCTCTCCTTCCCTCCCTCTCTATTTATCTATCTATCTCTCTCTCTCTTTGCTGGGGAGACAAAAAACGGGCCCATTTTTGGCCTCCAGAGGCCCCTGCAGGTCCCGTTTTTCGCCTCCCCAGCCTGCAGAAGGTGAGTGGGGTCCAGCGTGTAGGTGGGGCGGTGTGGGTGGGGCAGCCCCTTGGTCCCGCGCGAGCCAGATTAATGGCTTTGGCAGGCCGTATCCGGCCTGTGGGCCGTAACTTGAGGACCCCTGGATTAAATATATGTACTATGCTCAAGACGGTTTGGTTGTTTACATTTCAACAATAACGGTCCCTAAAGAAAGGAAAGAATTATTACATTCAAGAACGGCTTCTTAAACCTGCAAAGAGACAGCAGCTTTGGGGAGAAAAAAGGTTGAAATGCTGGGGGCAAAGAATTCAACTTCCCCGAGTTCCTGTTTAAGAATGAAACCCAAACGTTTTAAAGCAAACACATCGTTAGTGCCTCTAAATTGGTTCCACCACAAATGCGCGCACAACAAAAGCGTGCCTGACTAACCCTAAACCTAACCCTAAACCTAACCCTAAACCTAACCCTAAACCTAACCCTAAACCTAACCCTAAACCTAAATGTAAATCTTACCTTAAATTAAATCGTGCTTCGGTCGGCGCGCTGTTGTCGGCGTGCTTTTGACCTCGCGGTTTTAGCACCGCGGTGTTGTCGGCGCGCTTATGACGTTCGCGCTTTTCTCGGGTCATGTCTAAATCTACCTTGCCTTAAAATTCACACTCTGCTTTTCAACAAGTCAACTCAGTGGTTTGTAAGAAAGCAGAATTGAAACTTAAGGTTTAAAAGAAAAACACGGAAATCAGAACAAAACAAAATAATATGCAATATCCTTTCTCTTATTGTGGAACTGTTGTAGTGGCCCGTCAGCGGCCAGCAGAGCTGGTGTCAGACTCAGACAGTGAGGAGGTTGTGGAGGAACATGGGCCAGTCCTGGAGTCTGGGGAAGGCTCTGATGAGGGCTCTATGTTGGAGGCAGAGAGGGGGCCAGGGCAGTCCAACAGTTATCAGCTGCCTTTGGAGTCAAATATCAGTGGGGCAGAAAAACAGCTGGAGCCTGTTCCTGATGTGCACATGTGCAGAGCTATCAAAAGAACAGCTAAGGAACAAGGGCCGACTCGGGAGTAAAGACACAGGTGGACGGTGAATGGCCCCTCCCATATGGAATAAAGAGGAACGGAAGGGGAATGGAGTTTGCAGGAGACAATTAGTTTGCTTAATTGGTTTGTGGCTCTCAAAGACTCCTTGCCAAGTCCAGCGTTGTATTGTATTGTATTGTATTTGGTTTATTTGTATGCCGCCCTTCTCCAGGAGGGACTCAGGGCGGTGAACAACTCAGGGGGGAAAGGGAACATAAACACAATACACATAATTAAAATACACGAAAATCACACAGCCATACCAGTCGAGAGGGGAGGAGAACTCATCAACCCCAGGCCTGCCGGCACAGCCAGGTTTTGATGGCTTTCCGGAAGGCCTGGAGAGAGGTGAGGGTCCGGATCTCCGCGGGGAGTTCATTCCAAAGGGCCGGAGCTGCTACAGAGAAGGCCCTCCCCCGGGTAGTAGCCAGATGGCATTGGCTGGTGGACGGAACCCGGAGAAGGCCGACCCTGTGAGATCTAACGGGTCTTTGGGAGGTAATTGGCAGCTTGTCTCTCAAGTTGTTTTGAAGATATCGCCTGGCAGCTCTCCAAGCCAGGTAAGGTCTGTGACTGTTAATTCACCTTTGAAAGACTTTGCTGGATGTGAATGAGAGCAATTCACAGTAACTTAATAAAAAAGGGGTTTTGTCGGGACAAGGAGTCTGCTTTGTGGTTTGGGGAAGCCTAGGTCAGAAAATCTCTTCTAGAAGAACATGGACTACTGGTTCATTAATACAGCACTGCTATCTATACATCCTTACCTGGGGTGCAAGAGACACCATCGGATGAGTAACTGGCTCAAGAGAGTTACTCACTCGGGCAGGAGCTGGGCAGCTGTTGGCAGCATAGTAGTTCCGAAGTTTCTTACTGTGGTTTTTACCCTGGAAAACCAAATTTCTGTTATTAGCCTAGCAAAAAAAAAGTGCACCAAAGCCATCAGTGACATATCACCATTCTTTCTTAAGCCTTCATCGATACTAAGTGGTGGAATAAAATCTACAGGTTTCTGGTTTATTTGTTAGGGGTGAGTAGGAGGGGAAGTTCCAATAGGGGTGGATTTGGGGTTCAATTAAGGAGGAAAACTGGTGCTTTAAGTCTTGCAGTGGTTGAAGAACCCATTTTACCCCAGACAATGCCTGAAACTGCTCCCTCGGAGTTGTGCTGTGGCTTAGAGGTGAAGCTCTCGCCTCACAATCAGCAGGCTGTGTGTTTGATCCTAGGTAAAGGTAAAGGTTCCCCTTGCACATATGTGCTAGCCATTCCCAACTCTAGGGGGCGGTGCTCACCTCCGTTTCAAAGCCAACGCTGTTACCTTCCCACCAAAGGTGGTTCCTATTTTTCTACTTGCATTTTTACATGCTTTCGAACTGCTAGGTTGGCAGAAGCTGGGACAAGTAATGGGAGCTCACTCCGTTTATACAGCACTAGGGATTCGAACTGCGGAACTGCCAACCTTTCTGATCGATAAGCTCAGCCTCTCAGCCACTGAGCCACCCTTTTGATCCTAGGTAGAGGCAGATATTTCTCTCTCTGGGCACAAGGAGGATATATCTGCTGAGTGAAACTCCACATTGGTGACAGGAAGGGCATCTGGCCAGTAAAAACACATCTCCGTTCAGTTGCTCAGACTCCACCCCACAAGGGATTATGGGGTCATTAAAAGATGATGACAGGTAGTGCTTGACACACAAGCTTTTGTTTAGTGACCATTTGAAGTTACAACAGCACTGAAAAAAGCGACTTACGACTGGTCTTTACACTTACGACCGTTGCACCATCCCCGTGGTCGCATGATCAAAATTTGGAGGCTTGGCAACTAGCATGCATTTATGATGATTACACTGCCCTGGGGTCATGTGATGACCATTTGTAACCTTCTTCCCAGCTGGCTTCCAGCAAGCAAAATCAATGGAGGAAGCCAGATTCTCTTAACGACCATGTGCTTCACTTAACAACTGCAGGGATTCACTTTAACAACTGTAACGAAAAGGATGTAAAATAAAGCACACAACGCGCTTAAAGCTGCCTTGTTTAGCAGCAGAAACATTGGGCTCAGTTCCGATCATAAGTCGGGTACTATCTTGTACATAAAAGCCCCCCCGCCCCGTTATTTTTCCAGGAAGATCAGTTTATTTCACAAATTAGACTAGCAAGTGTGGGACACTGATGAAGGCCTGCACTAGGGGAGATCCCATTTCAAATCCATCCCCACAACAGCCCGGGAAGCTCTCTGGTTGACTTTACCACAGCCCCTCAGCCCAGGAGGCAGTGGGGTAAAAGTGGTTAAGATGTAGGCCAGTGGTTCCCAAACTTGGCAACTTTAAGACTTGTGGACTTCAATTCCCAGAATTCTCCACCCGCTCGGGCGGGTGGGCCCTACAGAGCACCATACCGGAACGGTGTCCGGTGCTCCGGGCAGGCTCCGGTAACGCCTGTACCGGGGCATACCGTCTGCAACCCACCACTGATGCGCTGGCACCCACATCATTGGTTCCCAAACTTGGCAACTTTAAGACTTGTGGACTTCAACTCCCAGAATTCTCCAGCGGCTGGAGAATTCTGGGAGTTGAAGTCCACAAGTCTTAAAGTTGCCAAGTTTGGGAACCACTGATGTAGGCCTAAGACCTTCCCTCAATCACAGGTAAAAAATCATGAAATGAATGAAAAATCCAATAACACATAATGACAAAAGATTTAGGGCCAATTAGAGCAGGGTCTCCAACCTCCGGGCTGCGGCCCATTAGTGGGCCATGAGGTGTTTGCAACTAGGCCTCAGAAACAACTTGTGAGAACAGCGGGCGAGCATATGCGTGCATAGTCCGTTCGTGTGAGCAGCGCACACGCATGCACACCGCTCACGCAAATGGAGCTGGGCATGTGTGCTTCCCGGCAGCTCACATGGAACCATCCCCTCCCCCTGCCCGTCCGCCAGTCTGCAAAGCCGGAAAAGGTTGGGGAACTCTGAATTACATGGGCAAAGTTGAATTAATTATGGAATGCCTATAATAATGGGGGGATGGGAAGTAGACAAATTCACCCGGGGGGTGGGGGAGAGGATTCAGACTGTTGGCCTTAATGGATACACACTAGAATAATAAATGGTATAGAACAGTGATACCCATGTGCCGACTTGGAACGTAAACCATCCCGCAAGGAACGCGCAGCCTCTCCGGCATTTGTATGTGCGGAAGCACCAAAACCTGGAAGAGCAGCGCTCCAACACGCATGCACACCCTGCAGTGGTGGGTCCCAGATACCGTTCCAACCGATACGGAATGGCCCCGGCGTCACCCACATGAGCGCGCACAGTGCCTGCACACATGCACACAGTGCACGCGTGCATCATACTTGCCTGCGACGTTTCCATAAGCCTCCACGGCTCTCCAGCTGCTCAGAGCATCGTGCAGGTGCCATATGCGCCATGCACATGCGCGGAAGTGCCAAAGGCTTAAAGCACAGGAAAGGAGCTCGGGCGGGTGGGCCCTATGGAGCACCATACCGGAACGGTATCCGGTGCTCCGGGCAGGCTCCGGTAACGCCCGTACCGGGGCATACCGTCTGCAACCCACCACTGATGTGCTGGCACCCAAATTTCCGGTTTCTGGCGCACGCCCAACAAACAGTTGGCTGTCGCACATGCGTGCAACGGAAACCCGGAAGTTCGGCTGCTGGTGCATGCATGTGCAACAGAACACTACTCTTCTGGATTTCTGTTGCAAATCGAAACATTTGTTACGTGAGTTTGTCCCATTTCATGGCCTTTCTTACCACCACTGTTAAGAGAATCGCTGCAGTTGCTAAATTGGTCAAAGTCATTTTCGCTAGTCGGAAGGTCGCAAAAGGGGATCACATGACCCCGAGACCCTGCAACCGTCATAAATATGAGTCAATTGCCAAGCATCGGAATTTTAATCATACTACCCTGGGGATGCCACAGGGGTCGTAAGTAAGAAAACTGGTTGTAAGTCACTTTTTTTCCCAGTGCCACCGTAACTTCGAATGGTCACTAAATGAACTGTTGTAAGTCAAGGACTACTTGTATACATCACCTTGGAAAACAAGGGGCAACCTTTTTGGTTGCGAAACTTGTCAGAGCATATTCATGAACTGGAATAGGGCATAGCAATAGGCCAGCCAATGGGGGCCTTTTTGGTAACTGTAAGTATTACCATTACACTGCGAGCTATACAGAGCTTGTAGGTCTGCACATATTCTCCCCTTATTAGAGAGATTGCCAGGGAGGGCAGACAATTTTTATCTAGGCTTCCTCCTCCAGGACACTAACCCGGTTACCACGTATGCAGTGGCAAAAGTTCTGTGCTGCTGCAATGTCCATAAGAAAAAAATTGGCTACAGAAGTATAGTATCATCTTGTATCAATTATCTGGACATACCTCTAACAATCTTTGGACCATTATGTTATTAAACACTTTTAATGTCAATACTTTTTAATTATATTTTAATGTTAGTATTTTTTAATATAGTGTAAAAACTAATGTGTATTGCTGGTCTTTGACCGTAATAAAGATTTTACTTACTTACTTTTTGGTAACTGGAGCATACTATTTGTTGTATAGGGCCATAAGAGACAGTTTGGAGCCTGGGCGTGGCTTAACTGTTATGTATATAAGCTTGAGGGCACTAGCTTCTCTCTCCTCCATTTTGCCTTCTCCATTTTGTGCTTCCATTGTGTGCTGGGTTTGTACTTGCTATTTAGCAGTTAGCAATAGCAGTTAGACTTATATACCGCTTCATAGGGCTTTCAGCCCCCAACAACAATCTGGGTCCTCATTTTACCCACCTCGGAAGGATGGAAGGCTGAGTCAACCTTGAGCCGGTGAGATTTGAACCGCCGAACTGCAAATAGCAGTCAGCTGAAGTGGCCTGCAGTACTGCACCCTAACCACTGCTTCTCTACAACGTGGAAAAATCTACAAGGGTATTGTATGCCCTATGTGTTGTTATCAGAGGTGGTTCCAACCGGTTCGGAGCAATTCAGAAGAACTGGTAGTAACTTGGGGGCCTGGGTCGTTGGAATTGGCAGCCACCCAGGCGTGCCACGTCCCCAAACTGGTTCTCCTATGGAGCCACCATCTTGATGTTCGGTTCTGGCGTGCGCCGAACAAATGTCCCCCCCCCAATTTTTTAAGGTTTTGCGCATGCGCAGACCTTTTTTATTTGCAAATACGCACATGCGCGCCGAGCTGGCAGTAATGCCACCAGCAACCCACCCCTGGTTATTATGTATATAAAGACGTTTTGAATCCTGCTGTGATTGTCCGATTACACGTGCTGCAACGAACTCTGACAAAACCCAACTCAATGCCGAAAGAATCCCACGGCGGTTTGGAACGTGCAGGCAGGATATCCTCACCTGGTAGTGGGCCTGGGCTTGTTGGGCGGAGTTCAGGGTGACGTTGCAAAGCCTACAGCACAATGGCTTGCACAGTTCCTCCAGCAAGGGGTCCTGCTCCCCCCGCGTGGCGAGTTCCTCATCTTGTCCAAGTGGCAAGGATGGCCCCGGTCCCAGTGGTTTCGGCGGAGAAAGTCGCAAGGTGGCTGGAGGCCTGGTGGCCACTGACATAGGAAGAGGTGGGGGCGTTTCAGGAAGAGGAAGAGGCGGAAACCCAGCTCGCTGCAAAAGAATCATTGGCTGACCGATCTTCTAGCATTCTTTCTTCAGAACCCAAAGGCAGCTTCAGATCTCGAACTGAAAAGCAAGAAGAAAATCCAACTCAAACAGGGGCCTTCAACAAGCATCGTCAATGTTGGGTTGGGTGATATACCTTACAGGGCAAGATTTGATTCAACTCAATCAACTGTATTCCACCCGCTAAGGATTTTTTTTTTTAATAAAGTCTCTTAAGTCACAGCTGGCTTGAAAAATTGAACAGCCCCTTTTCAACAGAGGGGGGGGATACGACATCATCTAACCACAACCAAGTCCTTTTAGCAGTTCCAAGAAGGCTCCACACCCATTTGCACCACTCAGGTGACCCTGAAGTCACAGATAAACCTCCAAGTGGCCTCAACGGCTCTCTAAAAGAGTGCAAATGACCAGCTGTCTACAAGGAGTGTAAATTTTTTCATTCTCCACCATCCAATCAGAGCTGAAGAAGCTTCTTGGATGAGAAGCAAAATGTCTTCAAAGAAAAATCAGAAAATGCAGTTTGCCTTTTGAAAAAAAAAAAAAGCACCTTTGGGTCACAATTGGCTTAATAATAAACTGTGGTTTGCAGTCACATAACAGGCTATGCCAAAGGCCAGGAAATCCTGTTTTAGCCCACTGCAGATGGGCAAAATGTGAGATTCAGGGGCTACATGAGATGCACCAAAATTCTTTCCATAATTCTACCCCCATAAAGGGGAGAGTAGGACCAAAAATGTGCAGCTTTGGGGTATTTTGTGGGAATTGGGGAGCTATCCTGTTTCCCCGTAAATAAGGCCTATCCAAAAATAAGACCTAGCATGTTTTACGTTTGCATCTAAAATAAGCCCTACCCCCCAAAATAAGCCCTATTTAAGAGCCTGCGCAACCGGCCTCCTGCCCATTCTGTCTGGAAGAGCCGAGGTGGCGCAGTGGTTAGGGTGCAGTACTGCAGGCCACTTCAGCTGTTATCTGCAGTTCAGCGGTTCTAATCTCACCGGCTCAAGGTTAACTCAGCCCGTGACCCGTCAAAGCCGCGCTCGACTAAACCGCACCCGATTAAACCACGTCGCTGATGTCATCAACAGGGCGACAACAGCCAGCGCGGAGAAAGGGCGCTTTAAATAGCGCTTTGAAAGCAAGCCGATTCAACTTAAGGTAAGGGTTAGGTTTAGGGTTAGCTTTAGGGTTAGGTTTAGGGTTAGGTTAAGGGTTAGGTTTAGGGTTAGGGGTAGGTTAAGGGTTAGGTTTAGGTTTAGGTTAAGGGTTAGGTTTAGGGTTAGGGTTAGGTTTAGGATTAGGTTTAGGGGGGTTAGGTTTAGGTTTAGGGGTTAATTTTAAGTTTAGGGTTTACAGCGTGCTTCTGTCTCCACGCTGTTGTCGCCCTGTTGATGACGTCAGCTACGCGGTTTAGTCGGACGCGGTTTAGTCGAGCGCGGTTTTGTGGTGGAACCGACTCAGCCTTCCATCCTTCCGAGGTGGGTGAAATGAGGACCCAGAGTATGGGGGCAATATGCTGACTCTGTAAACCGCTTAGAGGGTTGAAAGCCCTATGAAGCGGTATATAAGTCTAACTGCTATTGCTATTGCTATTGGTTCTTTGGGGTGCTACCAGCCACGAGGCAAAGTGGGGTGGTAGTGGAGCTGCACCACATGCCCTGTACCACCTTACCACAGGGCCTCTATCAAGTAGGCTATCAACCAGAGGGTGGCCTGGTTGCAGCGGCCCCGGGATAAGCCGGTGCAAGGCACGTGGGGCAGCTCCGCCCCACCTCACGATGGTGGCACTGGTGCGCTGAGCAGCATCCTGCCCCGCCACGAGCAAACAGAAATGGGCTTCTCGTATATGGGAGCAAATAAGACACCCCCCAAAAAATAAACCCTAGCGCTTATTTTGGGGCCTAAAAGAAAATAAGACTTATTTTAGGAGAAACACAGCTAAGACTTATTTTAGGAGAAACACAGCTATGAAGCTCAGAATTGCTGCCCGGCTACACAACTCCCCAAATCTGCTTCCAAAATGGAGGATATAATCTCAGAGGGTTTTGGAGTGCAGCCCTTGACATGTTACCAGTAGCCTGGTGTGGTTCTCCAGTCAATGGACAGTATAGACCTGTGATTTAGCATAGGATATAGGTAGTCCTTGACTTACAACCACAATTGAGCCCAAAATTTCTGTTGCTAAGTGAGGCAGTTGATAAGTAAATTTCACCCCATTTTGCGCCACAGCTATTAAGTGAATCACAGCAGGTGCTAAATTAGTAAGTATGGTTGCGTGATCCGTCAAATGCGGACCCGACAAATGCATGCCGACAAAACCGCGCCGACAAAACCGCGCCTGCCATCAACAAACAACATAGTGGGACGCGAAAACAACGTTATAAAGGGTTAGGGTTATAACGTTGTTTTCGCATCCCATTATGTTGTTTGTTGATGGCGGGCGCGGTTTTGTCGGCGCGGTTTTGTCGGTGCGCATTTGTCGGTGAAACGGATGGTTGTTAAGTGAATCTGACTTCCCCATTGACTTTGCTTGTCAGGCGGTCGCAAAAGGTGATCACATGACCCCGGGACACCAAAACTGTCATAACTATGAATCAGTTGCCAACTGACTTAATTTTGATCATGTGATCTTGGGGAGCCTCCGTGCCCCGTTTTTGCTAGCAGAGGCACTGGGGGAACGGTCCTTTGCTATTTCCAGGCCAGCCCTGCAGGCCAGATTTAAATACCCCGTGGGCCAAATCCAGCCGGCGGGCCTTGAATTTGACACCCCTGATTTACAGAGTCAGCCTATTTGCCCCCAACAATCTTGGACCTCATTTTACTGACCTCAGAAGGATGGAAAACTGAGTCAGCCTTGAGCCTGGTGAGATTCAAACTGTCAAACTGCTAGCAGCTGGCAATCAGCAGAAATAGCTTGCAGTACTGCACTCTAACCATTGCGCCACCATGGCTCCATGTCTTATGACCATTTCCCACACTTATGACCATTGCAGCATCCCCATGTTCACGTGATTTACATTCGGATGTTTGACAACTGACTCACATTTATGACGGCTGTCAATCCATCCCCTTTTGCGACCATCTGACAACCAAAATCAATGGGGAAGCCAGATTGACCGTGTTACTGTTTTAAGAACTGCAGTGATTCACTTAACAAATGTGGTGAGAAAAGTTGTAAAATGGAGCAAAAATCACTTAGCGAATGTCTCACTTAGCCACTCAAATTTTGGGCTCATATTGCCGTAAGTCGAGGACTGCCTGTACTTCTCTGTGGAGGGGCAGCAAGAGAAGAAAGACAGGTTCTAATCCATATTTTTTTAACCAAAGGTACATCCAGTCCTTGGCTTACGACTACAATTAAGCCCAGAATTTCAGTTGCTAAGCAAAGCAGTTGTTCAGTGAGTCATGCCCCATTTCACAACCTTTTTGCCAAGGTTGCTAAGTGAATCACTGCAGTTGGTAAGTGAACCATGTGATCATTCAGCAAATTTGGCTTCCCGCACTGATTTTGCTTCTGAGAAGCTGGCCTAAGAGGGTCGCAAATGTTGGTCACATGAGCCCAGGATGGTTGCAACTTCGTAAATACATGTGGAAGTCGGTCATAAGTCAGTTTTTTCAGTGCCACTGTAACCTCGCAGGTCACTAGGCCAATGGTTAGAAGCGGAGATCTACCTGTATTGTCTCTAGCAAAAAATTAAAGCATAGAATTTTGATTTAATTTCATCTTCTTTAGTTGCTTCTCCTCAGCCGTGATTTAATATGCTAACATTAAACACCCAGGGAAGTGGTGGCTCAGTGGCTAAGCTTGTCGATCAGAAGGTCGGCACTTCAGCAGTTCAAATCCCTAGCCCTGCATAATGGAGTGAGCTCCCATTACTTGTCCCAGCTTCTGCCAACCTAGCAGTTCGAAAGCACGTTAAAAAATGCAAGTAGAAAAATAGGAACCACCTTTGGTGGGAAAGTAACAGCATTCCGTGCACCTTCGACATTTAGTCATGCCGGCCACATGACCACGGAGACGCCTTCGGACAACGCTCGCTCTTCCGCTTTGAAACAGAGATGAGCACCGCCCCCTAGAGTCGAGAACGGTTCCACCACAAAACCGCGTTCGACTAAAGGGCGCTCGACGAAACCGCGTAGCTGACGTCATCACAGCGCGACAACAGCACGGAGAAAAAAGCACGCTGTAAATGCTAAACCTAAAATTAACACCTAAACCTAAACCTAACCCCACTAAACCTAATCCTAAACCTAATCCTAAACCTAACCCTTAACCTAACCCTAAACCTAACCCTTAACCTAACCCTTAACCTAACCCTAACCCTTAACCTAACCCTAAACCTAACCCTAAACCTAACCCTTACCTTAACTTGAATTGGTTTCCTTTCAAAGCGCTATTTAAAGCGCCCTTCTTTCTCCGTGCTCGCTGTTGTCGCCCTGTTGATGACGTCAGCGACGTGGTTTCGTCGAGCGCGCTTTAGTCGAGCGCGGTTTTGTCGTGCCACGGTCGAGAACGACTAATACGCATGTGCAGGGGAAACCTTTACCTTGCTATTAAACACCCAACTTCGTAGTTTAGGAACCAAAGGCGTTCGGAAACAGTTGTTTCCATATGAACCTATTCAGGTTATCAAATTATTTTTGGAAGTTCTACCTGCATAGGAGGGGTAGCAAATTGGAAAAAAGAGTAGGACCTTCTTGGTAAACGGAGCTGGAACCATGGAACTCCTTCCCTGTGACAATTCATCAGGTGTCTTTAATTCCACCTCCCCCATCACAAACACATATGGGCAAGTCCTTGACGACCTTCGTCAAAATGCCTGCAGGTGGAAAATTGGGGTATGGGAAGGGGGAACTCATCCTTAAATTTAGACAAGGGTGCTCAGATGTCCCAGAGGTTCCCAAAGACATTTTTTCCCCAAAAAAAGCAAGTGGACTTTCTTTGTTGTTTTTTTTTTTCCTTTGAAAACATTTCGCTTTTTATCTGCACTGAACTGAAGAAGCAAAAACATTTTCAACACACACACCTCAAAAAAAGAAAGTCCACTTGCCTTTTGGAAAAAGCACCTTTGGGACAACCATGACCTGGATGATTGAGACTCCCTAGAGACATTCAGAGATTCAAGCAGGGCACCTGTTGTTCATGAGGCACCTTAACAAGGACATGTGTGTATCCTTCCTACATTGTTGCTGGAGATGCATGACTGCCATTGCATTGCTCTGAGTGTCCAGGTTTTGCAATGCTTCATTATGGCAAATAAAAGTGAACCATCAGAAGAGATCTTTCTACAGCAGCTAAATAAAAAATACATAATTTAGAAACTGGACAGATTTTCCAGAAAGAACAAGCAAGATTCATTCAGCAAAATGCACAGGTATAGTATATGTGGTACCTTGCTCAATAGTAGTAACTGTGAAAGGGATCTTGGAGTCCTAGTGGACAACCATTTAAATAGGAGCCAGCCATGTGCAGCAGCTGCCAAAAAGCCAAACACAGTTCTAGGCTGCATAAACAGAGGAATAGAATCAAGATCACGTGAAGTATTAATACCACTTTATAATGCCTTGGTGAGGCCACACTTGGAATACTGCATTCAGTTTTGGTCACCACGATGTAGAAAAGAAGTGGAGACTCTAGAAAGAGTGCAGAGAAGAGCAACAAAGATGATTAGGGGACTGGAGGCTAAAACATATGAAGAACGGTTGCAGGAACTGGGTATGTCTAGTTTAATGAAAAGAAGGACTAGGGGAGACATGATTGCAGTGTTCCAATATCTCAGGGGTTGCCACAAAGAAGAGGGAGTCAACCTATTTTCCAAAGCACCTGAGGGCAGGACAAAAAGAAATGGGTGGAAACTAATACTGTACCTGTGCATTTCGTTTTTCTTGCCTAAAAGTAGAACCTTACTCTTTTCACCATTGAATTTCATTTTATTAGATAGTGCCCGATTTTCAAGTTTATCAAGATCCTTCTGTATCTTAAGCCTGTCTTCTAGAGTGTTGGCTATTATTTTCCATTCCATTCCATTCCATTCTATTCTTTTCCATTCTATTCTGTTCCATTCCATTCTGTTCTATTTCTATTCTATTCCTATTCTATTCCTATTCCATTCTGTTCTATTTCTATTCTATTCCTATTCCATTCTATTTTATTCTATTCTGGGCTCATGAAATAGAAAGGAGCACTCTGGGAGAGCCTATTGAAATAGGAGCACTTGATTCCTCATGCAGAAAATTCACAACACAGAATGATTTTTTTTTTTACTACGTGTCCCCACCCCACCCCAAAAGAGAACAGATTCAGCACAGCTGAGGACAAGGCTTACAAGAACCTCCTTATATGGCTAAGGTTGCAGAGCAGGCTCTCCTCTGGTTAATTTAAGCATCACAGGTAGTCCTCGACTCACAACAGTTCATTTAGAGACCCTTCCAAATTACACTGGCGCTCAAAAAAGTGACTTATGACCATTTTTCACGCTTACAACTGTTGTCACGTCCCCATGGTCACGTGATCAAAATTTGGCCACTTGGCAACTGACTCATCATTATCATGGTTGCGTTGTCCCATGGTCAAGCGATCAGCCTTTGGAGACCCTTCTGGCAAGCAACGTCAAAGGGGAATGCAAGATTCACTTTACAACTGTGTCACTCACATAACAACTGCAGGATTCGCTTCACAACAGTGGCAAGAAAAATGGGGCAAAACTCACCTAACAAATGTCTTACTTGGTTCCACCACAAAACCGCGAAGCCCTTATCCGCGCCGACATAAGTGCGGAGGGCAAATCCGCGCTGTTCGAAGCGCTAAGGAAAAACGTGACCCTACCGCGATGACATAATCGCGGAGGGCAAATCCGCGCCTTCCGAAGCACTCAGCACCCTAAACCTAACCCTAAACCTAACCCTAAACCTATCCCTAAATCTAACCCTAACCCTAAACCTAACCCTAAAGCAAACCCCTAAACCTAATCCTAACCCTTACCTTAATTGAAATCGGCTTTCTGCTGCCGCGCTGTTTTAAAGCACCCTTCTGTCATCACGCTGTTGTCGCGGCGGTGATGACGCGCGGTGATGACGTTGCGGCTTTAGCGACGTGGTTTTATCACCGCTATTTTGACGAGCGCGGTTTTGTCGTGCCACGGTCTTACTTAGCATGATACATTTTGGGCTGCATCGGGATCGTAGGTTGAGGACTACCTGTATATATTTTTCTTTCTCACTTGCCCCAATAGTGTAGGGATCTCACCATACATTGATTGCTAAATTGTCCCAAAGCTGCTTTTTCAGGAGGCAACTGGACTTTTTTTTTTCTTTTGAAGACGTTTCGCTTCTCTTGCAAGTTTTTTTTCTTGCAAAAGAAAAAAAACAAGGAAGTCCAGTTGCCTCCTGAAAAAGCAGCTTTGGGACAACCATGACCTGGATGACTGAGACTCTCTCTAGAGTTTTAGCTATACAATTTGGGATGGACACCCTTTGAATGGTGTGAGAATAAGAATGGATTTTTTTTGGGGGGGGGGAATTGTAGACTACAGGAATCAGGAGGATCTACTCAGGTGACCCTCAGGACACAGACAAACCTCCATGTGGCTTCAATGACCCTCTAAAAGGATGCAAATGACCAGCTGTCTGCAAGGAATATAAATCCTTCCCATTCCCCACTCTCCTATCAGAGCTGAAGAAGCTTCTTGAATGGGAAGTGAAACTGAAGACGTTTCAAAAACCAAGCAAGTCCAGTTGCCTCTTGAAAAAAGCACCTTGGGGACAACCATGACCTGGTTGAGACTGAGAATCTCTACAGACTGATGGCTAAATTGCAAGGAATTGATGTCGCCATCATCATTGCCATCATCATCATCATCATCATCATCATCATCATCATCATCATCATGAGCTTTCTTCCTCCCTCGCCTTCTCGACTCTCCCTCCCCCTATCCAGATGTGCATCGCCTTTGCAGCCACTCAAGACTTTCCCCTTCCAAACCAAGCGGAATAACAACAGCTGCAAACAGAGGCGGAAAAGCTCCCCCCCCCGCCTCCCCTCCAAAAGGTAGAGCCTCCGCTTTCCTCGCCGGGAATTCCCGCTTCTTCGCCCCGCGTCCCCCCAGAATTCAGATGCCGGCTGGCGAGCGACTCTCCCATGCCAAGAGATGGAAAGGCAGGTGGGGGAAGACGGCGCGGACCTACCGGCTTTCTGCGAGCTGGAAGCGGAGATGGAGACGGAGGGAGGTGCGAGGGCGTCAGTCTCGCCTCCTGGACGCGGATGGCGCTCCGTTGCAAGGCTCAGCACCTCCGGCTCTTCCTTCCCATCGCCCCAGCCCCGCTGCCCGTGTAGCCCAGGAGGGAGGCTGAGGCTGAGACCGGGGAGGGGGGAGGGAGGGCGCAGCATTAACCGGACACAATTGCGAACAGCTGCAGGAAGTGACCGCAGAGTCAAGCTGGAAGGGAGGAGACTCGGTGGGGGGAAAAAAACTACCCCGCCACGTCTCTCCCAGAGCGCATGAGTCTTCCAGGCGCCGCCGAATCGCCTTTCTCCCGGGCGGGCTTTCCCCGGGCCGGAGAGCCTCCGGGCGCTCTGAACTACAATTCCCAGGGTGCCGAGAGATTCCCAGAACCGAAGCCCAGTATTTTAGATGCAATGGAAGGGAAATGGGAAGGGAGGAAAAGAGAAATGGGAAGGGAAAGAGAAAGAGAGATGGGAAGGAAAGGGAAAGAGAAATGGGAAGAGAAAGAGAAATGGGAAGGAAAAGAGAAAGAGAAATGGGAAGGAAAATAGCAATAGCAATAGCAGTAGACTTATATACCGCTTCATAGGCCTTTCAGGCCTCTCTAAGCGGTTTACAGAGAGTCAGCATATTGCCCCCAACAATCTGGGTCCTCATTTTACCCACCTCGGAAGGATGGAAGGCTGAGTCAACCCTGAGCCGGTGAGATTTGAACCGCTGACCTGCTGATCTAGCAGTAGCCTGCAGTGCTGCATTTAACCACTGCGCCACCTTGGCTCTAAAAGAGAAAGAGAAATGGGAAGGAAAGGGAAAGAGAAATGGGAAGGAAAGGAGAAAGAGAAATGGGAAGGAAAAGAGAAAGAGAAATGGGAAGGAAAGGGAAAGAGAAATGGGAAGACAAAGAGAAATGGGAAGGAAAGGGAAAGAGAAATGGGAAGGAAAAGAGAAAGAGAAATGGGAAGGAAAAGAGAAAGAGAAATGGGAAGGAAAAGAGAAAGAGAAATGGGAAGGAAAGGGAAAGAGAAATGGGAAGGAAAGGGAAAGAGAAATGGGAAGGAAAAGAGAAATGGGAAGGAAAAGAGAAAGAGAAATGGGAAGGAAAAGAGAAAGAGAAATGGGAAGGAAAAGAGAAAGAGAAATGGGAAGGAAAGGGAAAGAGAAATGGGAAGGAAAGGAGAAAGAGAAATGGGAAGGAAAAGAGAAAGAGAAATGGGAAGGAAAGGGAAAGAGAAATGGGAAGGAAAGGGAAAGAGAAATGGGAAGGAAAGGGAAAGAGAAATGGGAAGGAAAAGAGAAATGGGAAGGAAAAGAGAAAGAGAAATGGGAAGGAAAAGAGAAAGAGAAATGGGAAGGAAAGGGAAAGAGAAATGGGAAGGAAAGGGAAAGAGAAATGGGAAGGAAAAGAGAAAGAGAAATGGGAAGGAAAAGAGAAAGAGAAATGGGAAGGAAAAGAGAAAGAGAAATGGGAAGGAAAAGAGAAAGAGAAATGGGAAGGAAAGGGAAAGAGAAATGGGAAGGAAAGGAGAAAGAGAAATGGGAAGGAAAAGAGAAAGAGAAATGGGAAGGAAAGGGAAAGAGAAATGGGAAGACAAAGAGAAATGGGAAGGAAAGGGAAAGAGAAATGGGAAGGAAAAGAGAAAGAGAAATGGGAAGGAAAAGAGAAAGAGAAATGGGAAGGAAAAGAGAAAGAGAAATGGGAAGGAAAGGGAAAGAGAAATGGGAAGGAAAGGGAAAGAGAAATGGGAAGGAAAAGAGAAAGAGAAATGGGAAGGAAAAGAGAAAGAGAAATGGGAAGGAAAAGAGAAAGAGAAATGGGAAGGAAAAGAGAAAGAAATGGGAAGGAAAAGAGAAAGAGAAATGGGAAGGAAAAGAGAAAGAGAAATGGGAAGGAAAAGAGAAAGAGAAATGGGAAGGAAAGGGAAAGAGAAATGGGAAGGAAAAGAGAAAGAGAAATGGGAAGGAAAAGAGAAAGAGAAATGGGAAGGAAAAGAGAAAGAGAAATGGGAAGGAAAAGAGAAAGAGAAATGGGAAGGAAAGGGAAAGAGAAATGGGAAGGAAAGGAGAAAGAGAAATGGGAAGGAAAAGAGAAAGAGAAATGGGAAGGAAAGGGAAAGAGAAATGGGAAGACAAAGAGAAATGGGAAGGAAAGGGAAAGAGAAATGGGAAGGAAAAGAGAAAGAGAAATGGGAAGGAAAAGAGAAAGAGAAATGGGAAGAGAAAGAGAAATGGGAAGGAAAGGGAAAGAGAAATGGGAAGGAAAGGGAAAGAGAAATGGGAAGGAAAAGAGAAAGAGAAATGGGAAGGAAAAGAGAAAGAGAAATGGGAAGGAAAAGAGAAAGAGAAATGGGAAGGAAAAGAGAAAGAAATGGGAAGGAAAAGAGAAAGAGAAATGGGAAGGAAAAGAGAAAGAGAAATGGGAAGGAAAGGGAAAGAGAAATGGGAAGGAAAGGGAAAGAGAAATGAGAAGGAAAAGAAAGAGAAATGGGAAGGAAAAGAGAAAGAGAAATGGGAAGGAAAAGAGAAAGAGAAATGGGAAGGAAAGAGAAAGAGAAATGGGAAGGAAAAGAGAAAGAGAAATGGGAAGGAAAAGAGAAAAAGAAATGGGAAGGAAAAGAGAAAGAGAAATGGGAAGGAAAAGAGAAAGAGAAATGGGAAGGGGAATGGAATGGAATTCTTTATTGGCCAAGTGTGATTGGACACACAAGGAATTTGTCTCTGGTGCATAAACTCAGTGTATATACAAGCAATAAGTGATTATTTGGGAAGTCCTAGTGGAGGTGGAGAAACCGCTGCAAATTTGCCTCAATTTGCAGACCCAGTTAGGAGTTACCTGCTTCTCGCGTGCTGCTTGGTTCAGTTTAAGCCACAGTTGTTGCACTGAACAACTGCTGGGTCTGGCCGATGCTAAATCCTAAACCGTGATGTACAAAACAGAGCGAACGGGTTGGCACAGCGCGCCAACCCATATCAAAGTGATGGCGGCATGTAATTAAGCACAGTGTGTGCCCCTAATTTCTTGTTGAAGAGTTTGCAGATGATTGCTTTCCCCCCACCCACCCACAGTAAAGTAATAGAGTATAGTCACTTAGCTACCGAGGGAATAAGACTGTTTATGCTGGCACGTAATTCTATAACTGGAGTAGTGCTTTAAAAAAAGATCCGAGTCAAGCAGGGCCATTTAGAGTTTTGAATTCCATTTCCCTTCTGTTTTTATGCAGTGATGGAAGCAAAACATCCCCCTACCAAATAACCCAGGGTTATCACATGTAGGCTGCAAAAATCTAGATGGTCACTAGATGGCACTGAATTTCTAGACTGTCATCCAAGGTTGTTTACCCTTGGATGGAAGGACAATCCAGACAATGGATAAAACACTGGAGATCAGGAGTGAAGTGCCCAAACAATTTTTTGCCTCCCGAAGCCCCACCTCCTTCACAAAAATGGACTTGCATAGGCTTTGGGAGGTTTGCAATGTGCTCCTGAGGGCTGAGGAGGGCAAAAACAAGCGAAAAACGGGCGGCCCCCCCCCCCCCCCGCCAGCTCCCAGGAGCATTTTGTAGGCCTCTCAAACTGCATGCCCCATTTTTCACAAAAAATAGCAATAGCAGTTAGACTTATATACCGCTTCATAGGGCTTTCAGCCCTCTCTAAGCGGTTTACAGAGTCAGCATATTGCCCCCACAGTCTGGGTCCTCATTTCACCCACCTCGGAAGGATGGAAGACTGAGTCAACCTTGAGCCGTGAGATTAAAACCGCTGAACTGCAGATAACAGTCAGCTGAAGTGGCCTGCAGTACTGCACCCTAACCACTGCGCCACCTCGGCTCCTAAATGAGGCATGCAGAGAGTTTGGGGGTCTGCAGAGTGCAAAACTTTTTTTAAATTTATCTCTTCAAAATCTTGGTGCATCTTATAGTTCAAAAAATACAGTTGACGGGGCTATAAAGCATTGTGAAGAGTTATAGAAGTCTAATGGCTATTGCAATTCCTTCCTTCTAGTGGGCTTCTAGATTTTTGCAGCTGATATCTCATTTTGCTTCAAGAGACCAAGCATCTGTAAAATTGAAAAGGTAAAAGATTTCCTCTGTCCAGTCATGTCCGATTCTAGAGGGCGGCGCTCATCTTGGCTTCTTAGCTGAGGGAGCCTGCATTGTCCGAAGACACTTCCGTGATCATGTGGCCAGCATAACTATACTCCAAGTTACACAGAACACTGTTACCTTCCCATCGAACTGGTACCTATTTATTGACTTGCATTTGTATGCTTTTGAGCTGCTAAGCAAGCAGGAGCCGGGGCAAATAATGTGAGCTCATTCCGTCGCATGGGGCTCAGCTCTTGAACTTGGGTCGCCAGTTGACAAGTTCAGAGCCTTTAACTGCTGAGTAATCGCAGCCCCTCGCCCTCTGTAAAAATGCATGTGGTAATTCAAATATTTACATGAAGTAACCATTTTACGGTGGTTACAGACATGGAAAATATTGAAACTTGTTCTTATTTCTACGTATCACATTAATAGTAATCATCCAGGAACAAAAAGCATATGTCAAGATGCAGCAGCTTTGCTGTCAGTTGCGTTACTACACCCAAGTGATGTATCACGATTTAGTCTTTCTTCTGAAATGAATACACAGTTGAAGCTAAAATTCTTTTTAAAGAAGCCTGATGTGAATTAGAATATTCTATTGCAGAGGAACCAGTACTGTTAGCAGTGATTTTTATTAAAACATACCAAATCCTCCTCCTCTTTTAACCGAATGCCATCACGCTGTTAAACAAATAATTCCCTCAACACTGTCAAACTATTCACTAAGTCTGCATTACTATGCATCTTCTCATCGTTCTTATCACCCATCTCCTCCCACTTATGACTGTAACTTTGTTGCTTGTATCCTTATGATTTATATTGATTGTTTCCTAGTATGGCTTGATAGCTTATTTGTAGCCTATGACTATCATTAAGTGTTGTACCTTAAGATTCATGACGAATGTATCTTGTCTTTTATGTACATTGAGAGCATATGCACCAAAGACAAATTCCTTGTGTGTCCAATCACACTTGGCCAAGAAAGAATTCTATTCTATTCTATTGACACCATAATCCTTTGCGGGGTGGAGTCTGGGCAACTGAATGGAGCTGAGTGTTTACTGGCCGGATGCCCTTCCCTGTCGCCAATACGGAGTTATATTCAGCAGATATATTCTCAGTGTGCCCAGAGAGAGAAATATCTGCCTCCACCTAGGATCGAACTCACAGCCTCCTGATTGTGAGGTGAGAGTTCCGCCTCCAGGCCATTGCAGCACATTAAAGCATACTAAATGCAAACAATATATGTATTTAAGATTTCAACAAGACAGTGAAGTAGGTTTTGACCCCGTTTTATGATACTTCTTGCCAACAGTTGTGAAGTAAATCACTGCAGTTAAGTTAGCAACACAGTTGTTAAGTGAATCTGACTCCCCCCATGGACTTTCGCAAAAGGTGATCACAGGGATCCATTTGTGTGTACTTTTTTATGTGTTTATTGGTTATTTGAATGGTTATTTGCTTATTTATATCCATTTGTTTGTGCCATTTTTTCATGCGTTTTCATACTTGTTTCCTTGTACTTGTTGACAAATAAATAAATAAATAAAAATAACTAAGAGGGATATATGCATGTTCCATATGCAACAGGTCGTATTAATTATGCTATTAATTAATTATTCAAATTCAGCCCAAAATGTTGCAGTGAAAAGGTAAATGGAAACCACATGAATTAATATTTCATTTCCTTAATTGCATCTCCAACAGGAAGGCAACCGCAATCAACCCTTATTCAATATTCACTGAGACATGAAATACACAAAGCGCTGTTGTTCCTGCTATCTGTTGGAGCTACTCTCCCAGCTTAGGAGTCCCAGCCCCAAGGGCTCCTGCTACCACTGGTGTCATTTTTGCCTTTACTGTCCACATCCCCTCTAGTACTTCCTTCAGGCCACGATACTTTTCCAGCATTTCATATTCCTCCTTCTTCAAGCTATTGCTGTCATTTGGTACCATTGTATGTCTCACCATCCTGTCTTCTGGTTCTTGACTTCTACTGTAAGGTCTTGTTGATTAAGCTTGACTCAGCCTTTCATCCTTCCGAAGTTGATAAAACGAGGAACCAAATTATTGGGAGCAATAAATATGCTGTCTCTGTAAACCGCTTAGAGAGGGCAATAAAGCACTATGAAGCGGTATATACGTCTAAGTGCTATTGCTATACCTGCTTGTGCATCTTGATCCAGAAGTTCCACAGGATCTTAGCCCTCAATTCTCCATGACCTTCGATGGAAATCTTCATCTGGATTTGGGAGGATCTAGTCTGCACACTGTAGATATTCCCATTTGTAATGCCAGTTAGTTGGTTGTGCCTTTTGGTGTAAGCTGTTCCTATCATACTTGCCTTTCATATCCTGTTACGAAGTGTTGGACTGCAGCTCCGACCACGCTTTAAATCCAAAACCCAGCCTGAAGATGGCGAGTGAGACCTCACCAAAATGTTGCCAAAACAATCTCAGTCTTACACGGGAAAAGACCCGAATACAACAAGACCAGCATATATATTTTATTTATTTATATATACACTGTGTGTGGGGGGTATATATTATATATAACATATATAACATATAACATATATATATACATACATACATATACACACACACATATACACACATACATACACACACACACACACACACACACACACACACACATATATATATATATATATATATATATATATATATATATATATATATTGTTATATTTATGCTGATAAATAAATAAAGGGAGACTAGTATAGATCTATTTCAAGCTATTTAGCTCTCATCAGCTAGCCATACCCAAGTTTGGGAATCGAACCTGTATATATATATATATATATATATATATATATATATATATATATATATATATATATATATATATATATATATTCCTCTATGTACACAAACACACAATTTGTACATTGTCCAATTGCCAACAACTCTTGAGTTATTTTTGCTTAATTAAGAATTAGTTTTTAAAAAGATTCCGTCTGGATTTTAAGATGCACTATTTTGATTACAACTAGTTGATTGTAATTACTCTGTTCTATTTGCTCCTGAGTAGGCTTCATAATCTTATTGTCTTAAGGCAGGGGTGTCAAACTGGCGGTCTACGGCTCGGATGCATCACACACAGGACACGCCCACCGTGGTTCCACAAAGGCAAAAAACATCACGATATGTCATGATACATCATGTGACATAATCAAGTTTGACAGCCGTATCTTCATTTCTCTAAATGATTGGTCTTTCCCTAATGGCGGAACCTGGAAAAGAGTAATCTAGAGCAACAAGGCCATTATTATGAATTGTTGGCTTTAGATGCAAAATCACTGATTAGGGAGTCATTAGCAGTGGTGTGATTCAAATTTTTTTGCTACTGGTTCTGTGGGTGTGGTTTTGTGGGCATGGCTTGGTGGGCGTGGCAGGGGAAGGATATTGCAAAATCTCCATTCCCTCCCCATCCCACTAACCTGCTTTCCAGCTCCGTTCTCCTGTTCAGGGTAACAAAAGAAGATCAGCTAGGAGGCAGCAGAGGCAGGCTTAGCCTATTTGCCGGTTCTCCGAACTACTCAAAATTTCCACTACTGGTTCTCCAGAACCTGTCAGAACTGGCTGAATGCCACCTCTGGTCATTAGGCTTTAAATATATTTGTGGAAAATAACTTTGATACCTCCTAGCACGTTAAATAATATTCATGTTATTATACAGAACAGCTGCAGTAGAATTTCTATAATTAAAATGGATGAGAGCTGGTCTTGTCTAGTAGTTAAGCGGCTGGACTAACATTGGGAAATGCTTTAGGCACAGGAGCCAATTGGATGGTTTTAGGCTGGTCACTTTCTCTCAGCTCCAAGGAGGTAGTGACAAAATACTTCCGACATTGCTCCCTGCTTGGATAACTGCATGGCCTTAATCCCCTGTAGTCTCCAGGAATCAAGTATGACTCAAAGGCAAAACAGAAACCTCTTACTGGTAATGAGATAGACTAACAATAACTTTCACATGATGCCTTAGAAGCATTTGGCTGGCCAGTTCCCATCTTCCCTGTTTAATGATTCATGACCATGTAGTAACAGCCATATTAGTCCCAGTCTAGTCCAATTATTTCTAGACTTAATTGCAAATCTTCGTTCTAAGCCCTAAGCTAACTATTCCAAAAACTGCCTTTTTCAAAATGACCCTTGTTAATTATTAGAGTCCAGGCAGTATAATTCCTACTTAACTCCTTGCAAAGCATACATTAGAAAAGGCTTTCTAGTCTATATTATTACTGTATATAGATTAATTACTATAAAATCACTATATACTATTACTGCATATAGATTAATTACTATAAAAACTAGTGTTTCAATATCTAAGGGGCTGCCACAAAGGAGAGGGGGGTCAAGCTATTCTCCAAAGGATCTAAAGGCAGGACAAAAAGCAATGGATGGAAACTAATCAAGGAGGGAAGCAACCTAGAAGTAAGAACTTTCCTGACAGAATAATTAATCAATGGAATGACTTGCCTCCAGAAGTTGTGGGTGCTCCAACACAGGAGGCTTTTAAGAAGAGATTGGAAAGATAGAACGTAGAATAATAAAGTTGAAAGGGGCTGTTTTGTTATTATTCTGTAAGCTGTTTCAAATGGAAATATGTATACACCTTGTAGAAAAGATGAACGTCTTTCAAATTTAGCCTTCTCTTTGTAGGATGTTAGCACCCACCCGTCTCCTAGAAGAATGAAATGTCTTAGGAAATATTAAAAAGGCGGAATATTATATTTCCCTGGATGTGAAAAGAGAGAAACGTGTTTTTAAAAGACAAAGTAGCTCCCTGCAGCTTCCTGCCCCCAACCCACCTTTGGCAATAGCAATAGCAATAGCAGTTAGACTTATATACCGCTTCATAGAGCTTTCAGCCCTCTCTAAGCGGTTTACAGAATCAGCATATTGCCCCCACAGTCTGAGTCCTCATTTTACCCACCTCCGAAGGATGGAAGGCTGAGTCAATCTTGAGCCGGTGAGATTTGAACCGCCGAACTGCAGCTTAGCAGTCAGCTGAAGTGGCTGCAGTACTGCACTCTCGCCACCTCGGCTTAATGGTCCTTCCTTCCAATGGACCATTAAGGCCTGAGCCAGAACCACATGGCACCTGGGAACATTACATCAGCCGGTCTAGTAGTTAAGTGGCTGGACTAACATTGGGGAATTTAGGCACAGGAGCTTGGGTCTCAGGACAGCCTACAAAGTTAGTTAACACAACACACAGACACACACACACATCTCTGGGGGTCTGACAACCAATCAGAATACATTTATTGCATAGGAACAGGAACAGGAAGTGAGGCCCAGGAGAGGATATAAAACTCAGGGACTCTCAGCCTCTCATCCCCCTTTTTTCTTCTTCACCCAACATTCTGCTCAGGAGCTCAAGCCATATGATTCTGCCCAGCTCAAGCCATGTGATCCTGTCCATCATTAAACCATCTTTCCAAGCAGCCTCCCTGTTTCCAGTGTCTTTTTCCCCACTTGGAACTGAACCCAGAAGGACGTTTCTTCCAACACCCTATTTCGTTTTTAAAGTAGCTTAAACTAATATTTTAATATTGCTACGCTTCACCCAGATGGCATTTCAGTGGAAATGCAATGTAAAAACATTGCCAAGCATAGATTTTTAAAGGCGATATCAAAATGCGTTCATAAATGGAAAAATGTCATTGGCTTCCAACATTTAATTAACAAATCATATTGCTGCTTTTATAGCTTATATATTTCTTTCATCCTTTTGAATGTGCATAAATTACTATATTTAACCAGTTGATAACATTCATTCAATCCTCTTAGTAGCTGCATCCAGCATGATGCCATGTTCATAATTTCTGACAAAATAGTCCAATTATTCCAAGTTCTATAATAAGTACCTGTTTTCCAAGACTTGGCATTTTGGACTTTCCAGAAATAGGTACTCATTTGTACACCGAAGAGTAACCATTATACATTCTAGCTGACAATCAATCATCAAGTCATGACTAATTGCAAATGACTGCATCCCTGCCCTTCTAAAACAAGGCTCCACCAAGCACCCCTCAAAAATCCTTAAGGAATCACAGGGAGTAACCCATGATTCAGTGCAGGATGACTAACTATATCGTTTTTATATTTGTGTGCTACAAAAGCCGGCTGTACACATTCTTGGCACCTGTGATAAGAGGAAATGTGTTAAGAACAATACTTAGGGATTCCTTCCTCTCAAGGTGTGGGGGGCAACTTTCACCCAGCAGAAAACTTCACCAACTATTGCTTTCACCCAGTAGCTCTCACAAATACATACACATTACCACACATTTCTATGTTAACCAGCTGTTCTATTTAACCAGCCCAGCCAAGGGATCTCCAAGACTCCCACCCACACTGACAGAGCAAACCATGAGAATATAAAATGAGAACAAACCCCACTTCCTACTAGCACTGGTATTACCTAGTTTGGGTTGTGGGAAGTTGTCATCCAGCCCTCTCCCAGAAAAATGAAATATCCTAGGAAATATTGAAAAGGCAGAATATTTATCTGGATGTGAAAAGAAACATGTTTCAAAAGACAGAAGAGTTGCCTATAGCTTTCTGCCCATCCCTAGCTAATGGGCCATTAAGATGGCCAGGCTAGCCCACTTTACATAATAAAGACTTCTCCTCGCTGCAGCTGTAGGGGGAAGGGATATTACTCAACTGACCACAAGGCAACTGAGAACTCACCACAGCCTAGAGAGTAGCCCCCTGCATGGCACCATGGGAGTCTGACAACCAGTCAGAATACATTTCTTACACAGGAACAGGAAACAGAGAGGTGGGACTGAACAGGGTATAAAAGCCTAGCAAGCCCCTTCCTCAGCCCTTTTCTCTCTTCTTCTCCATCAACATTGAAACATGTGATCACCTTTTCTGTACAGGGCTCAAGCCATGTGGCCCTGTCCAACAATAAACCATCTTTCCAAGCAGCCTCCATGTCTCCAGTGTCTTCTTCCCCACTTGGAGCTGAACCCAAAAGGACATTTCTTTCAACAAGGTAATGAAACTAGCTCAAAGTACCAAGAACTCCACATTTCAACCCTTGAACTATACATTTTCCTCCATGTATTTGATTACACACCATGAAGTTAACAGTGAGACACTTAGTCAACACACTGATATATAGGCAGTTTCCTGCAGTGCTGAAGGTGAATTTTAGATCTATATCCCTTATGTATGAAACTGACTGGGTGACTTTAGGGCCAGTCACTCTGTCCCTTAGCCAGACCCACCTCACAGGGTGGCGGTTGTGTGGGAAAGAGCCAGGAGTGTCAGGTTTGCACATCAAGATCAAAAAGCCACATTCCATGTTGGGCTGTTCTGTGACTGTAGCTTTGGGAATCTCTTAATTTCTGGCATATGGCTTAGCGCTCCATGCTATTCCCTATAGCAGCGATGGTGAGTCTTTTCAGCACCGAGTGCCCAAACCGGAATATGCGTGCATGCAAGTGTGCGTGCGCCGGACTGCTGGAAATCTGAACACCAGCTGGCTGGCCTGCACATTCCTGTTTTTTGGCTGTTTTGGGGGCATTTTCAGATTGGTTTTTTTGGGCCCGATTTCACGCCAAGAAACAGACTGAAAACAGCCAAAAACTGGCCTGAAAAACAGTCCAAAAAACTGGTCTGGAAAATGGTCTGAAAAACAGTCTGGTTTTTTGGCCATTTTTCAGGCCATTTTCTGGGGCTCCGCTGCCCACGAAGACCAGCTGGCGGGCGTGCATTTGCGCATCGGAAACCGGAAGAGCAGCTGGCAACGGCACACGTGCCCGCAGAGGGCTCTGCGTGCCACCTCTGGCACACGTGCCATACGTTCGCCACCACGGCCCTATAGTGTCTTGTTCAATAATCCTCGATTTCCAACAGTTCACTTACTGACCATTCAAAGTTACAACGGCACTGAAAAGAGTGAACTATGACCATTTTTAACAGTGACCACCTTTCTAGCATCCCCATGATCAAAATTCAGATGCTTGGCAACGGGTTCATATACTTACGACCCTTGCAAGCAAAAGTCAATGAGGAAGCCAGATTCACTTAACAACTGGGATTCACTTAACAACTGGGGCAAAACTCATTTAACAAATGTCTCAGAAATATTGGGCTCTATTGTAATCGTAAGTCGAGGACTACTAGTATACCATAGTTAAGCAAGCGAAAACTTATTACAATGTGTGGGTCAGATTCTCCCCCCAACCCAATTGCTCTGCCCATCCGACACCTCTCAAAACACCGCGCTTGCGTCACTGAGGGACGCATGCGCTTTGGAAACCGATCGGTGCCTGTGATCGGATTTCTCTCTCTTCTCCCCCACCCACAACTCCCAACTCCCTGCGCGCGGCCTCCCTCTTTCTTCCCAACGGCCGTTTCTTGGGTCTGCATCCGGGGTCGCCTCCTTTTCGCTTCCTGTTCGGAGTGGGGAGGGGAGGGGCGTAGGTGGGTGTTTTTGTTTGTTTGTAGGGTGGAGCGAAGGCGGAAGGAAGGCAAGAAGGAAAAAGGGGAGGGGAGGGCGGGAAGGAAAAGAAAGGGGGGGGGAAAGCTCCAATGGGAAAGCGAGCACCCGGCGCTGGTGCGCGTGCGCGGGGCCCCGTCCGCTGAGAGGAGAGCGGGAGCGCGCCCGCGGCTCTGTCAAACACCCAGGGCGGCGTGAGGGAGCGCGCGCGCGCCCGCCGGCCCGCCCCCCACGGACCCGTTGGAAGCTTCGGAGGAGCGGGCGATCACGGGCGGCGTCTGAGGGAAGCGTTGCCCCCCGGACGCCTGGGCTCCGGTCCACGCGAGGCCGGCCAAGGTGAGTAAACCGGCGAAGGGATGATGGTCCTCAGCCGAGGAATCGAGACGGAGGGCGGGTTGGCGGGGGGAGGCGTCCGCAGTGGCTGAAAGGAGGCTTCGTGGGCTGCCGGGTCTCCCCTTCTTCGGCTCGCTTAGCCCGGAGGGGTTGGGCGGGGAGAGGGCGAGAGGAAGCCCGTGCGGGAGCAGCAGGCAGGGAGAGACCCCCGGTAGGTCGCCTCTTCGCCCCGGCTAAGCTCCAGCCTTCCTCGCTTAATTCACCATAAAACGAGCTTGGGTCTTCGCCCTCCTCTGCTGGCTTGATCTTATTGTCCTCGTTTCGCACCTGCTGAAATAACGAAAGTTATTTTCAGCCTTCAAATTAAAAAAAAAATCCATACGGGCCCAAGGAGTTACAAGTAGTCCTCGACTTACAACACCGCATTCAGTAACAGAGTTGGAAGGGACCTTGGAGGTCATCTAGTCCAACATTCAGTGATCGGTCGAAGTTACAGCTGCACTGGCGAGGGGGAGTGACTTATGCCCGTGTTTCACACTTCTGACCATTTCCGCATCCCCGGGATTACGCAATTTACATTCCGAGGCTTGGCAGCGGACTCACATTTATGGCGGCAGTGGCCCCGGGGGTTCATGGGATCCCCTTTTGCGACCTTCTGACAGGCAAAGTCAATGGGGAATCCGGATTCACTTAACAGCCGCGTTGGCTGGTTTAAGTACACTTGACAAATGTGGTGAAAAAAGTTTGCAAAATGGGGAAGAACTCAAATTTCTCACTTAACCACATAAATTTGGGGCTCAGGTATGGGCGTAAGTTGAGGACTATCTTGACATAGCTGTGGTTGGGGGAATCTCATCCGCACCCCACACGTGAACTGTTGTCTCCAGCTCATCCTTTGTATATTTTATTACGTTTTCATTTCATCCTGATTTCAAGATCCTTGAGGTCTTCTTGCTGGCATTCTTGCAATATTTCTCTTCCCCGTGTACTTGTTTGAAAAGGTCTGTAAAAAGGAGCTAAGCTGAGTCTTTCCAAACTTTGTGATACACTACTGTGTCTCCCGAAAAGTGTTTGTGTGACACTCCTATGAATATTAATGATTTTATTGACTTGATGTTCAGCAAGAAGCAAACATTCCATTTACTTTTAGGAGTGGCTTTGTTTATTGTGTTTCAGTCAATTTGTATGGCTGTCCATCTCACGACAGCAACTCTGGCCGGCTAATCTAAAATTAAAATTCAATAGAAAAAGAACAAAACAATAAATACACAAAGAGTGGTAGCTGAGGGGAACAACAGTCAGTATGATAGCATCCATCTCACAGACCTCTTATACTTCAATAAAAGTAGATACAGCAGTGCAACTTTCTAAAATAAAAAGAATAAAAATACTGAACTTCATTATCACATTTCTACAGCCACTGCAAAGAATATGGCACTACACTGTGCTGAAACTGTGCCAATATTTGTTAGAATAGTTGGTTGCAATATTGCTTGCTGTTGGTAGTACACCATCAAAACCTGAAAATGTGTAAACATATGCTGAAATCAGGCTTTTGGCCATTTCATTTACATTAATAATCCCTATCTGTGAAATACTTTAAAACTGTCACAACCCTTAATTTGAGAACTCCTGGGTTATCTATGTTTCTTGCAGCGGTCTTGTGGTTGTCTGGTTTTTGAAACTCACCACAGATAATTCCGCATATCTAGTAATAATATCTATCTCTCATCAACAGATATTAATGCTGTTGAGTTTTCTTCTTCTTTTGCTTTCTTCCCATATCACTGTTTCCCTCCTTGAATAATATTAGAGACAACTTCCATAGGAAAGCCAAAAGGGTGATGGGAACTATAAGGTAAATGTTTATAATGCAGTAAGTGTTTTTCAGCCTTCCTTAAAATGATCCCTTCAAAATATGTTAATTTTTCAAGTCCCATAATACCTGGGTAATATGGCTGCAGCAGTGGTGGGTTTCTATTTTTTTTACTACTGGTGCGCTCATGCGCACACGCAACACTTCTGTGCATGCGAAGAAACATCCAGGTGGGTGGGCAGAGCCTACCACCACCGCCACTACCAGTTTGCCCAATCCGGGCCAAACCGGGAGCAACCCACCTCTGGGCTGCAGACTCAGAATGATGGGAGTTGATCCAGTCACATCCAGAGTGTCACATTAGACAAGACTGTCCTATTTGGAATTACAAAATGTCAGTGGAAGATTATGATTCAGGAAACATATATATTAGTCCAATCATAGACACATTAACTCAAGAGCACAGCTTAGTTTTCTACAGGGCTAATACATGCTGTGGACATGCCTTCCTTTTGTTTATATCGCCATGCTCTTTTATAACAAGATTTTTGATGTTTATTTATATTATGCCTTTATTATTTTTATAAATAACTCAAGGTGGCAAACATATTCAACACACTTTCCTTCTCCTATTTTCCAATATGAATGTGTTTTCCTCCTCTCCAAATGTGATTGGGGGCAGCAAGGCTGTCAGTCCCTATTTCTTTACCTACCCTCTGCCAAGTGATGGCCTCCTTGTTTTCCTGTTTCCTGGATCTTCTTTTTCTATTGGCTGTTCCGCCCCAATCCTGTTTTTGTACCTTTCCCCCTTCTCTCGGGATTGTCATGTTTATATCCTTTAAACTCTATCTTTCCTTTTTACAAAAGCAGTTGCAGATTAATAGAACACCCCCCCCACACTATTTATTTAACTATGTGGAATATTTACTTGGCTGCCTAGTTAATATAGTTGGGGAAAACAGTAAAAACTGGAACATTGCAAATATTGTTTATTTATAAGTACAATTTTCAATAACAGCAATCTGTCCCTTGCCATTTAGAGTGTTTCCATTTGCGTAAACAAACCTGAGTAATCTCAGTCAGACTAGTAGGACAAAAATGTAGTTGATTACACCTTACTCCTTTTATTATTGCAGCAGTCTGGAATTTATTCTTATGATTAACATAAGATGAGAGGAATATGGTTTCCATAAACACCGAGAGCTGCTTCTTATGTAAACATTGACTTGAAAAAAAACATTTAGAAGTGCTTTAAAAAGAAGATATCATGGTATCAAAGGCAGACCTTATCAATGAATGTATTTATAAATAGCTCAGAACCACATTCCTTCCCATTCTTAAATTACATAATTAAATATAGCCATGCTACCTGAAAAAAATAAATTGTACCTTTTTATTCTAACAGCCATAGTGGTGCAGTGGTTAGATTGCAGTATTACAGGCTAACTCTGCCCACTGCCAGGAGTTTAACCAGCTCAAAGTTGACTCTATCCTTCTTTCTATCCTTCTGAGGTCGGTAAAATGAGGAGCTATATTACTGGGAGCAGTATGCTGACTTTGTAAACTGCTTAGAGAGGGCTGTAAACCACTATGAAGCGATATATGTCTAACTGCTATTGCTATTGTATAATTAATATTTAATATTGTCGCATAACTCAGAACCTGGCACTGGAGGAAAATCTCTTTACAGTTGTTTTATAGACCTATTTTATATTTTACTAAGCATGATTTGTATGTAGATTGTACACTTTATCAGTCTATTGTATGCATATTTATTTTCCTCCTCAAGTGGAACACTTATAATCAAAATCTGAGCCATTTAATACCGCTGTTGTTATCCATATAATACCAGGTACAAAATGCTGCATTCCTATAATATATAGAATGGTATTGTTTGGGTTAACTTTTTATATTAATTGTATATTAATTGTAGGTAATATTTTACTTAATAGAGCTATTTCATAGGTGTAAATATTTGATTAACTTCAGGTTGTCCTTGACTTACAATCAGTTGTTTTGTGACAGTTCAAAATTATGACGCTCCCCCCCCCCCCACCCTAAGGTACTTACGACGTGGTTTTGGATTTCTGACTGCTACTACCCCATGGTCATGTGAATGCAATCCATGACATGGAAGCCAGCCTGCATTTACAGCTGTTAGCAGTGTGCCGCAGTCATGTGACAATGATTGACAATGTTTTTGCCAATAACTGATATTTATTTCCGCTTTTCAGCAAAAACGCCCCATAGCGAGCAGTGAGTTTACTTAATGACTACAGCGTTTGCTTAACAACCATGCTGATTCACTTAACAACTGCTGCAGCAAAGTTGTAAAATTGGGTCAGTCACTTAGGTAACCAGTTTTAGGCCATCACAACTTACAACCGTAATGGGCATTATGGGATATTACTATCATAAATCAAGGACTATATGTTAATAATACAATAATGTTTTACCGATTTGCTTGGAATCAATATTTTTGTGACCAGATCATAATTTCTCAGATCTTCCCAGGTCCCTTTTTAAATAGGAATGGAACACTGGTTACTCTCTGGTACTGAGCCCTGTTTGAGTACAAGTTGCACATGTTTTCTGTGATGCTAATGAGTTCACTGTTGAATCCTTTTAAAAACTCTTAGGTGGTTCAGGACTCTCTTATTGATTGTTAAGGTTGATTGCCCCAAGTTCTAAAACCTAGACAGAATAATTTGGTATACTGAAAAGAAGAATTAATACTGTAATGAAATATATCGGGTATCAGTTAAGAAAATCTGAGCACAGTTATGATATTCTACAAAGATCTTTTTCTAGCAATGTGAGTGAGAACTGCATGGTTTTCTTTATTATTTATTTCTTGAAATAAGGGAAAAATTCCAGTGTTAAACTCTCATACTTATGTTCACTCTGGTGTGATAATACTCTGAAATGTTTAATACATACACTTTAAGTATAAGTTACATTTCCAATTTAATAAAATGTAGATTCAATACACTTTTCTCATTGTGTTAAGGGATAATAAACCTATGTTTTATTGCATTTTCTTATTTGTACACAATATTTAGAGTAATGCTGGATACCTTATAGAAGTCTTTAAATTGTAACAGTAAACTTGGCCTTGACAATAAAGAAATTTGAGAAGGTTGGTGCAGAGACCAAAACAATATTGCAATAGTTTGGTAATTCTATAGACATTTGTGCACAGGTCTGCCCTCCAAAATTTCCAAACCATCTAAGATTTGTTTGTTTCTAACTTCATCAGTATTTCAAAAAGTTCTTAAAAATCTGAATGTTTCCAGTGGTCTGAAGGTTGGGTAAATCCCTCTGTGTAATTATAGTATTCTGTTAATATTATTTATTCTACATCATATCCTAAAATCACCTCCCAGAATCACAGTTACAAGATGCTGCTACATAAATTGGTAAAATAAATAAAACAAACCAAAGTATTGTTTCTTACATTTTTTGAAGTTGGAAAAATTGTGAGCCTGGGGATTATCTTTGTTCCTTTTAGCAAATGTTAAATTGCTTATTTTAAGAACAGCTGTCCTTTCATAAGAGGAACTATAGTTCAGTAGGAGAATAAATACAGAGTAAGGAAGTAATATTACTGATTACAAGACGATTGTACAGAGGGAAAATTATCTTCTGTTAACTTAACCTGAAGTATAGAGTAATAGGCTATTATTGACAGAATTACTGAATAACAGAGTTGGAAAGTATTTTAGAGGTCTTCTAGTCCAACCTCCTTAAGCAGGAGACTATGCAATTCTGGACAAATGGCTGTCCAATCTCTTTAAAAACTCCAGTGATGGAACATACACAACTTCTAAGGGAAGTTGTTCAACTGATTGTTCTCACTGACAGGAAATGTCTCCTTAATTCTAGGTTGGATCTCTTTGATAAATTTCCATCCATTGCGTCTTGACTTGCCTCAGATGCTATGGCAAATAGATTGAACCCCTCCTCTCTGTAACAGGCCCTCAAATATTGGAAGATTGCTATCATGTCACCCTTAGTTTTTCTCTTTGTTAGACATTATAAGGAACTTGGTTGACGCTTGGTCTAATCCAGCATGTTTATGCATCTGTTGGCAGAATTGGTTTTGAGTTAGTTCTTGGAAATAACAAATTCTTCCTACATGTTTGTTTTATCTAGGTACTAACAGAAACTTTTGTTTCAATGTTTAATATTGTTACCAACACTTAACTAGTTCCAAAGTAGAAATTAATCTTTTTAAAGCATTTTTCAGATGTGTTCTACAAAGATGAAAGACAGATTACAAAACAGCTCTATCCTTACCTGTAATCCGAATATTATAAATCCAATTCAAAAAGGAAGTATAGGGAAAGAAGACAAACTCTTAAAACTGAAGGGTCAGGTAAAGGTTTTTATTCAACACAGGTATAAATCATCCTGTCCAGAAACCTTTTTATATAAAAAATATAGACAAGATCCAGACTGAGAGGAATATATTATTCTAAATGAAGTCAATAGCTCTTATTTTGAAAGTGATATAGCATTTGAAATTTAATAAAAATAAAGCAGAATTTGATGCCAAAATATTTTATTCCTGAGCCATAATAGGAAAATTATTTTTAGATCAAAAGATTCTGAAAGAAGTGTGGCAATTTAAATTTGTTGAAACCATCATCTAGTCCTAAATGTACACAAAGTTAATCCTCAATTTACAACCATAATTGAACCCAGAGTTACAGTTGTAAATTGTGCCAGTCATTAAATAGATCACCACATGACCATGACCGATTTTGTGACTTTTTTGTGGCACTTGTAAAGTAATTCACCACAGTTGGTAAGTAAACATCATGGCCATCAAGCAAATACGGCAGTTGTTAAGCAAATCTATTACCCACAATGGGTATTTTTTCCTGGATAATGAAAGTAAATGATGGTTTCTTGCAGAAAATATTGTAAATTGGACTGACCATGGGATGTTACAAATGGCCATAGATATGGGCCATTTGCCAATCGCCCAAAAGGCAATCACATGAACACGGAAACTTTGAATTCAGGTCATAAGTAACTCTGAGGAAGTCCATCATAGCTTCAAACAGTTGCTAAGTGACTAATAATAAATTTGGGGTGATCTGTAATGTATTAATATTGTTCATTGACAATTATACTTTGGTATAATTACAAATTTACAACTGATCTAGACATAAAGATCACCAAATAGAAAAAAAATCAGTTTAACATTTGATGACTTAATTTATCGTTATTCAGAAGTAATATCAAGTCACTTTTAAAAATGCTTGCCTGTATAAAACGGCTGCTTCATATGCCAAAGATCCCAAAGCCAAAAGAACAAAATGTTTTCATCTTTTTCTTGGGCATAGTAGTCCAAAACACAGTGCAAGAACTGGCAGGATTGCTAATCTGCTCACTTTGTGGCTTTGCTAATCTGTTGCATAGTAACAGTGGCATTATTAGAATCTGGTTGTTCCAAACCATACAAAGAACTGCATGTTAAAATACCGATAATTCTACAGCTAAATCACAACATTATTTCTAAAAATGTACTGTGTTCAAGAAATGCCTGTAAACATGTTTCAGTAAGTATGAGACAAGATAATTTATTTCACACAGTAAAATGGAGCTGATGTTTACTGAGCATGTTTTCTGGGGTAGATTTACATTACATTACAAATGCACTACATTGTCAAATACAGATGTGTAGTCACCTGGAAGCCAAAAGGGCAGATTAGAGTGATGATAATACTTCTGAACAATGACCAATTGAATTTTCTTTTAATTTTTGTATTGTTTTAATTGTTGATTTATTAAGGTTTTTTTCCCCCCAACAAATTACTGTAGCCTTTTCCAGAAGGAAAAATACATTAACAAAATCTGGATTTGAATAAGCTACATAGACACTCTTAGAAATAAAAATAAATGATAGCAGCTAAAGAAGATAAAGCTAATTTGGGATTAATAATGATAGCGTTGTACAAAATAGTTTACTTTCAAACTTCTCTAATCTGAAATTTTGTGAAATGTCCCTTGCAGAGCTACCGTTTCTACACTTTGGAAGTCTTTTGTATTTGCAAAGCAACCATAATGGGCTTTGAAATACCTTGAGTAGCAGCAACAGTGACAAAGAGGTAGCACAATCTATCAAGTTGGAGCTGGAGTGGCAAGCCTGCTACTGGGTAGGAGCCAGGATTTTGGATGCTCGTTGAAACTGAAGTGTCTGTAGCTCCTGCAACAAACAAAGGTTTGTTGGTAACAAACCTTTCTCCCTCAGAGGTGGAGAATATGGTGGGTGAAGCTAGTGAGGGTTTTGCAGATTTATTTACCAAGCATCTTGGCTGAGTTGGTTTATTGGGAGTGCTAGCAGTCGAAGTTGGCAGAGATTTGTTGACTTGGAGCAGTTTGAACAATAGGAGCAGGTCTGGAGTAATATCAGGCCATGACTTGGAGCTGTCCTGATGGTGGATGTCAGTTGATGTGGCCACCATAATTTCTCCCTTGCAGCCTGTTAGAGAAGAGGACAAATGGCCATTGGCCATTTGGAACATCAACTATGGAATGAGATCTGATTTGATGCTTCCTGAAAAAGTCAGCTTGGACTGCAGGATGAAGACCATAGCACTAAGTACAATTTGTCTTTATTGGTAGAGTTGGATTAGACAGGAGTGGTGGGGGAAATGGACAATTTCTCTGCCAAGTGTGAAGGAGAAATCTACGTCCTTTCTCTTTGGTATTTGAACTTGCCATCTGAAACAGATGTGACTGTCAGCCTGTATTTTGCTGCTTGCTTTTCAGCTGCCATTGAAACGGGGAAGGGGGACATGGTATTTGGGTGTGGGAAAATAATTGTACAGGAGGACTGTTATTTGGGAGTTGTTCTCACCATCTACTGCGCATGTGGCAAGGAGGGGAGTTTCTCGCCAAGGCCAACTGTCCAGCATACCAACCTGATGATGCTTTTTGAAGATGTCTCCCATCTGACAGCTGTAGAGATATTGGATTGGACTATGGACTGAGGTTACCAAGGGGAGGGGAATGGGTCATGTATTGATATCTAATGCTTTCTCACGCTTTTGCTCAGATCCAGCTTTGCTTAGCTTCTATTTACTTATAACCAGCAAAAATACTCTTAATTCTGCAAAATGGAGTTGAGTGGTTTCTTTCTTGGTTATTAAGTGAAGCAGCCCTGACAGTGACATAATCTGAGAATAGGGGACATTAAGATCCATCTTTTGTTATGGTCAGACCATTGCTGTGGAGCCTGTCTCCCCCCTCCCCCACTTCCAGAAGTACAGACCCAACTGATCTGCCAATTCTAGGGATCTGATACATCTGCTTGGTTTCCACAGGACATCTGGATTGTTTCATTAGCAACTGTTGACAGTATGACCTGGGATTGCAATTTTCCTAAACTCATTCTACAACTTGACATTGTCGACATAATCAAGGGCCTTTCTCTAACCGTTGAAGCATATCCTGACTTTTACTTTGTACTCTTTGGCTTTCTCAGTTGGCATCATCAGTAACACTGCTTTTTCCTCAGCCAGTTTGAACACCTGGCAGTTTGTTTGTTTGTTTGTTTGTTTGTTTGTTTGTTTGTTTCATACTTCTTAACCACCCATCTTCCCCAAATAGGAGCTCTGGGTGGTGTACAATCTTACTTTCCATATAGGGTTGTGGTCTGCAATGGATGTTCCTAAGTATTACTTTGATGGCATGCAAAATTAACAATATTGTACCAAATGTACACTTTACACACTTTGTGAAGTCTCCTTTCTTTGATACTGATACTGTATATAAACTGATCTCTTCGAATCTTTTGGCAAATGTGTCCTTCAGTTTTACTAGAATTATTTGATTAGAACCTTAACTGATTCTTTTTCTTCTATTGCTTGTCATATTTCTGTAGATATTCTATAAATTCCTGTATTCTTCCAACTTGTAATGATTAGAAAGGTACTCTAATTTCATATTCTAGTACTAAGGGACGTGGCGGCTCGGTGGTTAAGATGCTGAGCTTGTTAATCAGAAAAGTCAGCAGTTCAGCGGTTCGAATCTCTACGCAGCATAAGAGAGTGAATTCCCGTTACTTGTCCCAGCTTTTGCCAACCTAGCAGTTGTATGTAAAAATGCAAGTAAAAAAATAGGGACACCTTTGGTGGGAAGGTAACAGCGATCTGTGCTCCTTCAGCATTTAGTCATGCCAGGCACATGATCACGGAGATGTCTTCGGACAGGGCTGGCTCTTCAACTTTGAAATGGAGATGAGCCGCGTCCCCTAGAGTCGGCAACGACTAACACATATGTACAAGGGAAACCAACCTAGTACTAGCAGTAGGGAATATTTTTCTATTTTGGATGTTAACATTTCTACTGTACCCAATTTAATTTCTTTGATCTACTTAGAATCTATCCATTAGCATCCATTAAGAGAGCCAGTTTGGTTTAGTGGTTAAAGCATCAGGCCGGGAGACCATGAATTCTAGTCCTACCCTTCATATAAAAAATTCAGGGACTTATCCAGAGAGTCATCAGGAGTCAACATTGACATGAAAGTATGCATATGCATGTATGCACATATATGTGTCTGTGCGCACACGCACACACCACCACCACCCTTTTATTTTATTAATCCAGATTTAGAACCCTCTTCAGTGTTTTGGGAAGACACTCATCTTTTTTCTGTCTGTTTTACACATGTCTTTATAAATGTCATTGTCTCTTCTAAACTCTATGAGATGTTTTAAGTTCCTTTTAGAGGTCAACATATTTCTTGGCTTTTAATTCTCTTCTTAACAATTTCTACCATTTGAGCTGAGATTTATTTTGTGTTCTTGTGTTTCTGTATCTTTTATTTCATATTCATCCCTAACAAATTACTTCATTTCATTCCACAGTTCTCTGGTTGCCTCTCAGTGGACTTTAAAGCAATTCCTAATGTTCTCCTTAACATGTTAGGTAGGCAATAAAATTCATATAATAAAAACTGGTTATTTTTCTTCTTCTACTTTAGATTGACTTGGAACTTGCACAGGAACTGTTCCACTGCCAATTTCTGGTAAGCTCTGCTTTTCTATTCCATTGTGTAGTATTGCCAATTTGATTTCTTTATATTCTTCTAGTGATGATGGTACATGTGGAAGACTGAAAATGTTGTGGAAGATTGTATTACCAATGAAGAAATAATTGGATTGTCAGAAATTAAATCATCCCCCTGTTTCATTTCCAATGCCATGCAATCCAACTATGTTTTCCTCTTAATATTTTCAGCTTAGGCATCCCGATCTTCAGCCACAAGCAGCACAATCTGCTTGAAAATTCTGTTGAACATGATTGAACTTGAAAATCATCAACATGTTTTTTCCTCTGCATCAGCGATTGGACCATAAACTTGGATAATCAGTATATTAATGGGTTTTCCAAGAGGTCAACTGTTGATATTCATTCATTGACTGCATTGTGTCCATGGATTGTGTTTCTTTATCTTTCCTGACTATAGAAGCAGTCGTCTTCCTCCTCCTTTTGTGTTTGTGTGTGTGTATGCGCACGCGCTAAATAATAAATAGTTCTTCCAGTAACTTTCTTACCAAAAGTATCCAATTGCAGTCCTCTTCAATTTACTGATGCCTGTCAAAATGTGGCCGGTTCATTTTATTTTTCATTATGTTAAGTTTTCCCACATTCATACTGCTTATTTTCCATGTTTCCGCTATAAATCTGCTTTTGTAACTTTGAAACTTTTTTTCCTGCATTGCAACATCAGCAGCCAGAGACTCTGAAGGTTTAAACTAACAACTCTGAAAGATCCTCTGCTCTTCCTCAATAGTATGTTGAATGCTATCCAACCTGTGGAGTTCATTGTCCACTATATCTTCAATCACTTTATATTGTTGATCCATACAATTTTCTTGATAAAATCCCAGATTGGATTACAGATGATCCTGCTTTTTTGTTGTTAGTTGCGAAGTCGTGTCCGACCCATTGTGACCCATAGGAAAACATTCCTCCAGGCCTTCCTGTCCTCTACCATCCCCTGAAGTCCATTTAAGCTCACTCTGACCGCTTTGGTGACTCCATTCATCCGCCTCATTCCCTGTCATCCCATTCTTCTTTTGCCCTCAATTGTTCCCAGTATTAGGCTCTTCTCCAGGGAGTCCTTCCTTCTCATTAGGTGGCCAAAGTATATGAGTTTTATCTTCAGGATCTGGCCTTCTAAAGACCAGTCAGGGTTGATCTCCTCTAGGACTAACCGATTTGATCGCCTTGCAGTCCAAGGGACTCGCAGGAATCTTCTCCAGCACCATAGTTCAAAGGCATCAATTCTTTGGGCTCAGCCTTTCTTATGGTCCAACTTTCACAGCCATACATAGCCTTAACTATAGGAACTTTTATTGGCAGGGTGATGTCTCTGCTTTTTAGTATGCTGTCTAGATTTGCTATAGCTTTCCTCCCCAAGAGCAAGCTTCTTTTAATTTCTTGGCTGCAGTCCCTTATCTGCACTGATCTTGGAGCCGAGAAAAGTAAAATCTGTCACTACCTCCTTTTCTTCCCCATCTATTTGCCAGGAATTGAGAGGGGCGGGTGCCATGATCTTAGTTTTTTTATTTTTTAATTTTTAATTTTTAAAAAAGATTTTATTGGTAAAAAGAAAATACAACATCCATAACTTGTAAAAAACAATACAAGATCTTAGTTTTTTTAATGTTGAGTTTCAAGCCAACTTTTGCACTCTCGTTTTTCACCTGCATCAAGAGGCTCTTTAGTTCCTCTTCACTTTCTGCCATTAGAGTGATATTATCTGCATATCTGAGGTTGTTGATATATTTCCCAGCAATCTTAATTCCAACTTTAGATTCATCTAGCCCTGCCTTTCTCATGATGTGCTTGCATATAAGTTAAATAGGCAGTGTGACAGTATTCAGCCTTGCCGGACTTCTTTACCAATTTTGAACCAATCAGTGGTTTCGTGTCCAGTTCTCACTGTTGCTTCTTGACTCGCATATATATTTCTCGAGACAAATAAGATGGTCTGGTACTCCCATCTCTTTAAGAACTTGTCACAATTTGTTGTGATCCACACAATCAAAGGCTTTAGCATAGTCAGTGAAACAGAAGTAGATGTTTTTCTGAAACTCCCTAGCTTTCTCCATCAGCAGAATGGAGAAAGATGGATAACTAAATCAGCATTCCTGATTTAGTTATCACAATTAGGATCAGGAATTTGCTCACTGAGTGAAGTGGTTGCTGAGTGAAACTATGACTGTGTTTTATGATCTTACTCAGTTTTCCTTTGTTTTATAAACCTGCAAAGATTGTAGATGTGATTGATTATAAGGTTATTTTTTCATCACCATTGCTACTCTGAATAGTCATTAAACAAGGCAGTAACAGGCTAATTACAATCCCATTTATGACAGTTGTCCTGTATGTTGCATGTTCTGTGTTGCTTTTCTCTACTGATGTGAGTTATTAATATATTTTTCATTATATAATTTCAGAATCCTTTTCTGAGCTTCGCACAATGTGGCTTAATCAAAAATAATATGTTGTTTTACATGTGCATAGTTTGTATTTTGTAACATGGTGATATTTCATTAAATAATTTAATGTAAAAATATAAATTCTTACATACCAAATTAGTCTTATTTGTCATTACAGAAGAGGCAGTAAGGAAGGGATTACAAATTTTAGGGAGATGTGAAAGAAAGATGAAAGTCATCTCAGTCTCTGAAGTTTTTTTTTTTTTTAAGTAACTTCAGAAAACAGAAGTGACAAGTTACTAAATACCTTGTCAATGTATATAGACATGTATTGATTGATTGTATTCTTAAGGCAGTCTAACTCCCAAGAAGACACACTCTATATTTAGGATATCAGCTTTAATCAATAACTAATAAATTCAAACATATATTAATTGGTAATTCTATGAGGCATAAAACAGAATGTAAGGTTACAAAGGAAAAAAATCTATGATCTCAGCCCCTAAAATGCCTTTCCCATTCTATAGTATATAATATTTGAGTGCAGTATTGCAGGCTAATTCAGCTCACTGCCAGGAGTTCAATCCTCACTGGCTCAAAGTTGACTCAGCCTTCCATCCTTCCAAGATCGGTAAAATGACCCAAATTGTTGGGAACAATATGTCAACTTTGCAAACCACGTGGAAATGGCTGTAAAGCACTATGAAGTAGTATATGTCTTAACTGCTATTGGTATTGCTATCTGAGTTCTTCTGTCTGTGTAGCTTTCCATGATATAACTTGTTGAAATCATTCTTTTTTCTCCATCTGTCTGTCTCTTTTCTAGGGTCATATGACTTGGACATTTACCCTTCAATAGCTATGTTGAATTTGATTATAAGTTTAGTGTTTTCAATAAAAAATCAAACAGTATGATGTCCAAGAGTTGAGAAGAAGTTCATATAAATATTGTAGAATGTTTCTGGATGATAGAAAAAATCCATTCCTATATTGCAACAATTGGATAACAGAGAACTTCCCAATAATGTGACCATCATGTGAAGTAGGGAGCTGTGTGGGACCTCCCTGTTCCAAAATAATACTTACAGGTACGTTTTTATTTTATTTGCTTGTTTATTTCTCTTCCAAACTCACCAGTCTGCAGGTACTGTGATTTTGTTTAGGGGCAATGAGAAAGTTACATCATGCACTCTAACTTGCAGAAACAAATAATATATGTAGAGAAACATTCAAATGCTGCTGTACCTTAATCCCAAGCATAATTTTAAAAAAGCTTTAGGGTTTAAAAACAACTGTTTCTAGGAAATCCTTTGAAGAGTTGATACCCTGACTAACAAGAAGAGTGTTCCTGAAGTTCGTCTGTGACATTATTGGAGTAAACATCATTCTTTTAACTGAGAGATATTAATTGGGCACGGTCCAAGAATAAATTAGACTTTGCCTTTGTTGAATTCAAAATATTTCAATCCTTTGCATTTTTAAAGAGGATCCACTTTTCAATTTACATTAGTCTTATGTACTTTTATTTGTTAGTGCAGAAATTCTCAAACCTGAATTACCTTGAGACCTGCTTTGCAAAGTGTGCTAGAGTGATCAAGGTCTAACTGGAGAGACTTAAATTTAAAATTTCCATGAATGGGAGGGTCTGTTAAAGTGGGTTTGCATGTGCACTGTATGTATGAGAACTATCCCATGTGTGTATAGCACGAACAAGGTTCTCTCCCAGAGCAAAAAACTATGAATTTAAGAACATATGAGTTTACCAAATGCAAATCTAGTCAAATTTCCTTGTTACTTTATTAAAAATATAATTTTTAAGTAAATCTTTAAGGGGTTTACTTTATTCAAATACAGATATAATTATAGCAAAAGAATTAAAAACTAAAACATACTATATTTTTATCCAGTGACTCAGGTTGCTGATTAAGCTATCATTGGAGGAGGTATTGGATAAGGGAGGAGAGAATCTTATCCAGTGCAACAAATGTATGTCATGGTAAACTGGCCGGATTCTAACTTTTGTTCCAAAATCTGTTTATGGCCAGAACTGTGTCACATTTAACTTCTGACAAAATAACTGTTTTCCTCTTTCAGCCTTCAGGATAAGCCTTAAAACCTGCCTATGCCAACTGGCATGGGGTCTGCCTCTCCTTTCCAAACCCTTCTTGTTTAAGCTTGTTTCCATTTTTGTAACTTTAATTCATTTTTATATTTATAATTGTGGATTTTGCCGCAAAGAGTTGCCTGAACCATGGGGAGATAAATTTAATTAATTATATAACTAATGTACCGTATTTTTCACACTATAAGTCACACCTGGCCATAGGACGCACACAGGTTTAGGGGAGAAAAATAAGAAAAAAAATCAGGCGGAGTCTGAGAGGACCACAGATAGGTGTCCTCATGTGCCAGCTCTGCCTATTGACTCCTGCACTGCAGAAAAGAGCCAGAGGAGGCGGGCAATGATAAAGACAGAAGAGGTGGGGTTTAGCACTGTAAAAGGACCCTGCTGCCACAGCCCGGCTGCTCTTCACCAAAGGCACCAATGCACAGACATTTCCACCCACTTTTGAGGGGGAGAAAGTGCGTCTTATGGAGTGAAAAATATGGTAATTAATTAATACCTGATTGCTCTATCTTTCTGTTCTGTTAAACTCTCTATCTGGCAAATTTGTCCATCTTTGAGTGCTGCCATTTCTGTTTCCTATTTTCTGTTGGGTGGGTTTTTAGGTCCCCGTTAGGCATGGTGAAATACTTTGTCCCTGCAAACGTGCTCCTAGTCAAACGTAGTTTGCAATATTATTAATTTTCCAATGAGCCGTAGGTGGTTCAATTAACCTAATTATGCAGACTGGAAGGCAAATTGTTGACAAATCTTGTATTTGTTGTTGCAGTGCATAGTTCTGAAGGTGTGATATGAAATAAATTGTGATTGTGAAAACACACATAAACCTATTTATCTTTACTTAGTCTTTCCTACAGGAATCTACAATCATAGTTTTTTGATAGTATTCAAAGAAAAGGCCTAACAAAATGCCTCCACGACCATCATCCGGTGAATTATGGGGCATGCACTTAATGCCCCCCAAAATCCTAGTAGAATGTCTTCTACCTAACGGTATGATAGTGACTTTAGAATGCCTCCGTGAGGCCACCTTGTTAAATATTAAACATGAACTCTTTAAAGAAGCTAGAAAATACCCTCTCTATCAGCTCCTTCAAGACGAGTCATCTTACATTTTTGTAAGTGTTACCCAAGAAGCAGAAAGAGAAGAATTCTTTGATGAAACCCGGCGATTGTGTGATCTGCGACTCTTCCAGCCTTTTTTAAAAGTGATAGAACCAGTGGGCAACAGAGAAGAAAAAATTCTGAATCGAGAAATTGGTGAGGCTTGATCTCTCTTTATTTATTGCAACTATAAATATGATTTATTGTTTACAGCACCTATGTATAATGATTTACTGCATGCAATTTAAAATACTTGTAAAGAAAGGTGCCTCACTTCCCTCCAACCTCAGGGAGAGATGATTCATATGATAGGCACTGCTAGTTTTCGGGAATTGTGATTGAATGACCTTTCACCTGATTTTAATTGGGTGAGGAGATACACTCTCTGCATTGTCATGCATACAAAATAATAATTTAGGACATGTTCGAATGCTTCCTCAACTGTGTTGACTGCCAGTCTTCTAGCACTTTTATTTTTAGTATTGTAAATAATTTTGAAAATATGCCCAGAAACTACAGTTGTTTGAACTATCTAAGATGAGGGGAGGTGCTAATCTTTAAATTACTTGGGGCAAGAATATATCAAGGAAGATTTCCTTTCATATGGAGCTGTCTGTGCATATACTCGAGTTATTTGCAGTCCTAGGTGGCGGGTACTTTTATTTATATTTTTGATTCCATTTTTAGTATTGTAAATAATTTTGAAAATATGCCCAGAAACTACAGTTTGGACTAGCTTAAAAATATAGTAACCACATAAGAAAATTTAAAAGTTGAGTGATTTAAATCAAATGTTTTGTTTAGGTGTGTGCTTACTGGCCCTCAAAGTAAGAAAAAAATATGTTTAAATAATAAAGAAATATTGCAAAGGTTGGGGAATAAATGGTTGTTTTGTGATCAACCGGACCCGATAGTCATTGGGTGAATCTGCAATTCGCTCACGTCAGTTGCTGTAATTATACACTTCTAAAACTGATGTGCTCAGTAACTTAAAAAGATTGTTTTGCCCCTTCCAGTAATAAAACAGTCTTTTAACATACAACCAAAACTTAATTTGTTATGCACCACTTCTTGCTTTTATCCTTCCTTTCATATGAGCCAACTTTTAGAATAACTATTAAGATAAATAAAGAGTTATCTGGGGGAGGGGAACCAGGTAGGGGAAATCGGTGCCTCCTGGAACAAAGAAGACTACAGATGGTCCTCAACGTAGGACCATATTTGGGACTGGACTTTTGGTTGTAAGTCATTGCAGTTATAAGTCGGGGTGCCCACATGATCTAGACTCAATATTTTTACCATATTCACAGAGGTGATTAAATGAATCGCATGGTCATAAGTCTGAATTACACATTCATTATGCATATCACGTGGTCACTAAGTGAATCCATCCTCCCAAATTGGCATTTTTGCTGCACTCTGGAAAAAGAGCACAAGTTGTGGTCATGTGATAGACACGGCAACCAGTCATAAAAGGGGGCTGCTTGTCAAGCATCCCAAATGTGGCCATGTGATAAGGATGTGATGCTTTGTGAGCATCTTTTTCATGACTATTATAACTTTGAACATTTATTAATGACAGTTGTAAGTCAAGGACAACCTGCATAAAGCTGTAAAGAAGCATTATGTCCTGTATATCCAAACAGAAACAATTTCCCCATGTTTTCTGTCCACATAACAGCAGGGTCCATATACTATTAGATCCTCTGAGTAAAAGGGAGACAGGATGCCAGTTCCCCTCTCTTCCAATTCTAAGTTCCTATGTTAAGGAAAAATTGACTGATAAGAGAAAAGATAACACCACTAGAAGAATAGAACTGAAGAAGTTTCTTGGGTGAGAAGCAAAATGTCTTCAAAGAAAAAAAAACCCCAAGAAAGTCTAGTTCCCTTTTGAAAAAGCACCTTTAGGATAGCCATGATCTGGATGACTGAGAATTTCCATAGATACTGAAAGCACACCAAATGTATCTTATCGGAGTGGTGGCATCCAAACTCTTTTAATTTATCCCCAAAATAGAACAAATCATACCACTTTTGATTACCGTATTTTTCGGAGTATGAGACGCACCGGATAAGACTCACCAAGGTTTTGAAGAGGCAATTTTTTTAAAAAAGTAGGTAGGTAGATAGAGGGATAGAGACGGAGAAATACAGTAGGTGGGGGGGAGAGAGAGAGAGTAGATAGGTCAGTAGGTAGATAGAGGGATAGAGAGGGAGAGAGAAATACAGTAGGTAGGTAGGGAGAGAGAAAGTAGGTAGGTAGGTTGTTAGAGGGATAGAGAGAAATACAGTAGGTAGGGAGGGAGAGAGAGAGTAGGTAGGTAGGTAGATGTTTCCAGGTGTATTTATCCATGTGCTGGAGAAGGAAATCACTGAAAACCTGCAGCACCTAAGACTTGTTTCTGCTGGCACAGCACTTGATCAATGTAATTCTCATCAACCACTCTAAAGAGCTTTCTGAAAGGGAAAAAAAGTTTTTGCTCTTTGCAAACCTCCCCCAAAAGGCCTATTTTTCAAGAAAACGGGCCCATTTTTTTTTTCAAATAAAAGGCATGAATAGCCTTGGGGGGCTTGCAGAGTGCTCCTGGGAGGGGGGAGAAGAGCCAAAAGGGCCCATTTTTTTGAGAAAACAGGCAGGTTTTTTTGTCAAACAAATTGCATGCATAGCCTTATAGAGGCTTATAGAATGCTGCTGGGGGGGGGGGCAAAAAGTGGCCCATTTTTTGCTTATTTCTGCCCTCCCCAGCCCCCAGGAGCTGTCTGAAAGCCTCCATAAGGCTAGGCACGGCCATTTTGGTGAGGGGGGGGCGGCTTCAGGAGGCAAAAAATGCTGTATTCGATGTATAAGACGCACCCAGATTTTCAGCCTCTTTTGAGGAAAAAAAGTGCGTCTTATACTCCGAAAAATATGGTAAATGAACCTGTTGTCATCGCAGTCCTGGAACCATCCCATATTGAAGGGAAATGTGGTTTGCTTTTGGCTCTTAACAAGATGTGTGATTGCAGCTCTTAATGTATTCTAAGCCATGTTTATGGTTCAACATTTTGTTTCAGCTAGGCTCCTGTTGTTTTTTTAACACATCTTGCTTAAAACAACTGGATTAGCACAACAGGGGGGACACATTTCACATCTATCCTGTTTCGATGAAAATAAGACCTCCCTGGATAATAAGCCCAATCGGTCTCCCCTAAAATACTTAAATGCATGTGCAGCCAGTCCCCGCCATTTACTGGGGAGGGGAGGAACATGCCCCACATGCAACTGCCGTCCATGTGGAATGGCCTCGCAGAGGCCGCTCCTGCAAACCCTAGCTACTGCACCCCTTCTCTTAGTGGCGGCCGCAAAAAAAGCAGCAGGCCCAGCGAGGCTAGGGCTGGCAAGAGTGTGAAACAGAAACAGAACGTCCGGCCCTTTCTGGATCAGCTGATCCACGGGCTGAGGTTAAGGGGTCTCCTGCACCTCAAAAAAAAAAATAAGACCTCTCTTAAAATAAGGCCAAGCGCTTATTTCGGAGGTCAAAAGAAAATAAGACCCCTTCTTATTTTCAGGGTAACACAGTAGCTTGAACTGAAGGGTTCCACCACAAAACCGCAGAGTACAAAATCGCGCTCGACGAAAGCGCGCATTTGACGTCATCACAGCGCGACGAAAACATCGCGCTGTGATCAAAAAATGTAAAAATAAAGCGAAAACCTTACCCTAACCCCCCCAAACCTAACCCTAAACTTAACCCTAAACCTAACCCTAAACCTAACCATTAACGTAACGCTAAACCTAACGCTAACCCTTAACCTAACGTTAAACGTAACGCTAACGCTCTAAACCTAACCCTTAACCTAACCCTAAACCTAACCCTTACCTTTATGTGAATCGGCTTGCTTTAATTTTAATTTTATTTCAATTTTTAATTTTTTTCGTCGCGCTGTGATGACGTCACATGCGCGCTTTCGTCGATCGCGATTTTGTCCTCCGCGGTTTTGACGGGTCACGGAACTGAAGAACCAGCCCCAGTTCTTGGGGTACTTCCTGGAGATAGTTGCAACATGCTTGATATTCAAGCCCAGAGCTGGGTTTTGTCCAATCTCCAGCAGGTTTTGAGATGGGATGGTGAAGCCTTGCACTCTAGCACTGTCTCAAAGGAGGTGTTTTTCTTTTTAGGTTTTGCTATTGGCATGCCCGTTTGTGAATTTGACTTGGTAAAGGATCCAGAAGTTCAGGATTTCAGACGAAACATTCTTAACGTTTGCAAAGAAGCAGTAGAACTACGAGATGCTAATGCTCCCCATAGTAGAGCCTTGTACGTCTGTCCCCCAAACATAGAATCATCTGATCTACCAAAGCATATATACAATAAACTTGATAAAGGTAAAGAAAATGCACTAATTAATTGTTTCAGCATTTCAGAGAATTGGGATGATACTTTATGAATTTGTACTGTAAATTGTAAAGCAAACTTTGAAGCGCACACCACGCTGGTCTGTGTCCATAATAGATTTTATTTGATGTACGTTGCTCTCACATCAGAGTAATCTGTTCAGTACAAATAGTTTATTTTAAAGATACACCTTTATTTGTTTGGTGTAACCATTTCTTCTCAAATTAATAATAATCACAAAAGTTTCCAGAAGTTTTTGTTATTTATTGTATAGTAAACCACCAATGAATTCAGCTGTTGTTTTCTAAGTGGAATTGAAATGTTGTAGCAAGATTGTAGACATCCTTCCCCTTTGCCTTTCTCCCCTCTCCCCCACCACCCCCACCCCATATCTCCTCCCTGCCTGTTAAATTTATTTGCATGTTGCTGGTACAACTTTAAACAAAAGGAGAAACTTGACTTGATACAATCAGTTCTCCTTCCTGTCCAAACTGACTCTTTCTGTTCTGCAACAGCAATTTGTCTTTCTCCCTCCTTCCTGTGCTGCCTGTTCCAGAACCAGAAAAGGTGCAGCACCTCTGGGTCCTAGGATCCTCCATCTCACCTGCCTCCTGCTATTACTGCTGATACAGCCGGAATCTCTCCAAGCCCTTTCACTGATTTCTGCCTCTCACCCTGCTACAGTATATCAGTTTGGCAATTTATAATCCTGTTGCCTTATAGCCTTTTTATTCATGTTTCTAAAACCTAATTGTTACCATTATATCAGAAAAAGATGGATGGTATTTAGTGCTTTAGGTCTGTTCATTTTTTGTTTTGTTTTAATTTTAGGATATGTATGATGTAGAATAACTTAAAAGGAGCAGAGCTTTTTCCTTCTGTCTGCTGTTCCATGGTATGATACCTAATGCAATCCAAACCACATTTCTTTTCTTTCAGGTCAAATAATAGTAGTGATTTGGGTTATAGTCTCCCCCAACAATGACAAACAGAAGTACACCTTAAAAATCAATCACGATTATGTGCCAGAACAAGTAATTGCTGAAGCAATCAGGAAAAAAACACGTAGTATGTTGCTATCGTCAGAACAGCTGAAACTCTGTGTGCTGGAGTACCAGGGGAAGTATATTTTAAAAGTCTGTGGCTGTGACGAGTATTTGTTAGAAAAACATCCACTGAGTCAGTATAAGGTAAGTGAATATCAAGTATATTTTCATAATTAATGTCATTCATCCAAGATGGAGTCGGGGAATTGTGGGAAAACAGACTTGTGTAAATAAGAAAAATGTATCAGGTGTAAAATGCAATGCTCTGGAACTATTTTTATGTGTGTGTTATTTAGCAGGTTTACTGGGAAATTTTGAATATTTTACTTACTTAATATAATGTATTGTTATATAGTGGAAATCAATCTTACTGACTCCAGTGCCTGACAGGTCAACTGTTTGAAATAAAATGGTAACACTTTATTTAACCTTAGCCTGAGTGTTGCATGTTAGCTTCATTAGATGCTGGTGTTGTGTTACCTTTTGGCCCTAAATAGCAAAATCTTAACAGTGCTGACATTGTGAACTTCCTAGCTACGTAAAGATGATTCAGAAGAGGTATGTCCAGGATAGTCATTGTGCTTTTGTTTTGTTCTGCTTACCTATTTCAGTATATTCGGAGCTGTATCATGCTTGGCCGAATGCCGAATTTGATGCTGATGACTAAAGAGAGTCTCTACGCCCAACTGCCATTGGATACTTTTGCAATGCCATCTTATTCTAGGCGTATATCTACAGCTACTCCTTACATGAATGGGGAAGCTTCTGCCAAATCTCTCTGGGCTATTAACAGTCATCTGAGAATTAAGATTCTCTGTGCTACTTATGTAAATGTAAATATTCGGGACATTGACAAGGTAGGTAGGAGAGGAACACTAGATGTGTGGGTATGATCGTTGTGTTCTTGATTAGCAACATAAAAATATGTTCTGATTCTGAACTCTCTGTGGACTATCTTAACAAAAACAATCCAATCAGAAATGGAAGTTGATTAGTAAATGTTCTGATGAGGGTGTCATGGGTCCCTCTTATTGAAATTTATGTGTTTTGGTTTACCACTTGGATCATCTTAAAATACTTTTTGTTACAAACTTCTTTTTTCTTTGGATACTCATCCAAGTTTGAACTATATCAGAAATTCGGTAAACTTTTACACAGGGCCTTGATTTTATTCTGCAGAATTTTAATGCTTGCATTTAGTCTTAAATGTGGTGGATTTGCAATATAAAAAAAAGTAATTTTGCTAATTCTTCTGTTAAAAGAAAACATTTTTATTGGCCTGTACTTGCTAATTCTATTTAATTTGAAAGTTGCTCTTAATTGCCTTGAGTTATTTATAAAAATATTACATGCAGGATACAAATAAAGAAATAAAATAAACATAAATATAATCAATCAATTGATTGTACATTTTGTACATTTTGCTTTTCTTGAACCAGTGTCAATTTTTAGCGCCTCTATGATTATGTTTATACTTTTTTCAGATTTATGTCCGAACTGGTATCTATCATGGAGGAGAGCCTTTATGTGATAATGTAAATACTCAAAGAGTACCTTGTTCCAATCCCAGGTAAATGATACAAATGAAATAAAGAAAAGGAAACTAACCCTTTGTATTGAGAGAGCACATCATGATATGTTTACTTATATTCAAGTGTAGAAGGATGGATGGCATGTTTTGGCATGCTACTTTTTCACTTAATGTCAACTAACGTTTGTGCTTAATTTGATATTTTTTATATGAGCAAATCCAGACGATGACATTCAAATTTTCTCTATCAAGAGTATGCTTAGGTAATTTATTCCCTTGCTGATAAAGAGTGAATTTGTCTCATGACATTGCACTTTATGACTGGCATAAAGTGACTTAGCAATAGAAATTCTAGTCCCAACTGAGGTCAAAAGCTAAGGAATATCTTTACTGCCCATGACCATTATCTGGATAGTTTGTTTTCGTGTAGTTAATTTCTTTGAACAAGTGTTAGAATGCCTCTTCCTGGGATTATACAATTCCTACATTATGCTTTGTGCAAGTGCAGTATAGCCATCTGTTAACTCTGAAGCTGAAATCTGTCTCCTTTACTCTCTCTAATTGGCATAAATAAGGGGGAAAGTGTACCATGCTCAGTTTTGATAATGGCATAGGGCATTCTGGCTAGCTCTAACAGAGCTGCATTCAAAATGGAATGTTCAGAATAGCCTTTCCAGGGGTGTCAAATTCTCAGCCCACGGGCCAGATGCATCATGCGCTGGCCACACCCACACCCAGTTTAGCGAGAGGGTGGAGTCGTGATAAGTCACACAATGATGATGTTATGACGCAAGTTTGACACCTCTGCCCTAAGCTCTTTAGGACTTTCCAGATGACCACTGATTGTGCTGTACCTGCCCCATTAGAATAGCTAAATAAGCAGTTGTACCCAGGAAATAATCAGTAATGGCTAAAAATCTTTGTTACCAATTTTTGATTTACCATGTCATTGAAAAATATTTGGCAATAAACATATCTCTTTCAGATGGAATGAATGGCTGCAGTATGAGATGCTTGTACTTGATCTTCCACGCGCTGCTCGGCTTTGCCTTTCTATCTGCTCTGTTAAAGGCAGAAAGGGTGCAAAGGAGGTAAAATTCTTCTCATGACTATTAGAAATGTAGGGCAAACTGTTGTTTTAAAAATATCAACATTTATACTGTCTTGATTGATAAAAATAGTACTGTAACTTATGTTTCCTCGTTTATTTCCTTAAAATCTGAGTTTGCAATATCTTACTAATAGAGGAGACTAAACACTGATTATTTGCTCTTTTGAAGGAGCACTGCCCATTGGCGTGGGGAAATATTAACATGTTTGATTACACAGACACTCTTGTTTCTGGCAAAATGGCTCTGAATCTGTGGCCTGTCCCCCATGGGTTAGAAGACCTTCTTAATCCTATTGGAGTCACCGGATCCAACCCAAATAAGGTAAATAATAATAATAATGACTCAATAGATAGATAAAAACGCCAAACTCAGTCCAACCATCTGACTTTGCAGCCAGGGGAGAGTAGAGTATAAGACAAAGAATTGGAGAGGATCAAAAAGTACTGAAAATCCAAAGTGAAAAACTATGGTATAACTGGAGAGAAGTTCGGTCTACTAGTAGTTAGGACAGCAGGCTAGAAAGTTGGAGACCATGAGTCCAAGTCCTGCCTTAGGCATGAAAACCAGGTGGGCAAATTTGGACACGTTAGTCTCTCTCTCTCAGACTAACCCATCTTAAAGGGTGGTTGTTGTGGGAAAATAGGAAAAGGAAAGAACATTAGGTATGTTCACCACCTTGAATTATTTATAAAAATAATAAAGGCAGGATACAAATAAATAGATGACCATGGTGGTCCCAATACTAGGTATTCTACCACAACAAATTGGATGGCACTTAAAGAAATTGATGCATTGAAAAAATTTCCACCTATCAATTACAAAAGGCCACATTGCTTGGATCTGCACTTAAACTATTCTGCTATACATAATAGCATTCAAAATTATTGGGAAAAATTCAATGCATCAGAAAGCTAATACCCGCTAATGAACTGGCAATTGTGATTTCACATTATTGTGTTTATAATAAAATATTTAAAGCCAATTTCTAGCATACTTCATTGTCTTAAATCAGAGGTTTTGATCATAATTCCTAAAATTGTCTGTAAAACATCCCATCATAGATTCAAAGCTTTTGAAAGATTTCGTTGGTCTCATTTCTTTTCAAGTTAGGCGAACCATTATTTTTTTAAAGTTACAGAAGAAAGAAATTGTTAACTACCTGCAGAATAATATTAATTGTATTTAATTTTAATTAATTTTTAAATTTTGCTTAAATTAAACTTTATTTTTGTCCATGCTTCACTTACTTTCATTTGCATACCATTCTGTTTTACAGTAATAAGGTGGTAAAATATTATTTTGGGCGTAGTCAGGATTTACGTGGCTCTTCCATGTAGCACACAAATAAACACCAACTAATTGGCATGAAAAGAATTGAGCAGAAATCCCTGCTTCAGCTTTCAACAGATACATTCATGTTCTCTGTACAAGATTATATGCAAGAAGCAGTACTAATGATCTAAGACAGTTAAACATTTTAGTTATTTTAAGTTTTGTATTTTCACGCTATTTCTGTCTATAAATGAAAGAACATGTTTTCTCTTTAGGAAACTCCTTGTTTGGAACTGGAATTTGATTGGTTTAGCAGTCCTGTCAAGTTTCCTGACATGTCAGTAATAGAAGAACATGCCAATTGGATTATTTCTCGAGAACAAGGATTTAATTACAACCATGCAGGGCTGGTGAGGACTTTTTTTTTCCTTCTCTAGTTTTCTTGGGGCTAAGAACATGAACAATGAGCCACAGCAAACTCCTAGGTCCTTTTTGAATAGAAATATAGCTATCAACCTCCTCTTTAGGTAGCAAAATAAAATAACAATTGTTTTACATCTTCAAAATGTAAAATTCAAAATTGTATAGTACTAATAGCATGAGTTCAGTGTCGTGACCTAACAATAAAATTGTAACTATCTGTATACCCGAGTCCTCACCTGATTGAAAACTCTAAACAGGCTCATTAATATAATTGCCCTTCTTTAGATATATTCCATATTAAGTCATTGAATAACTTTTATTTAAAATAAACATTTTTTAAAAAAAAATAATATGTGCAAGCTTATTGATTTATGGGGGGAAACCCACAGATTTTAGTTCATCAAATTATATCATAGTGGGAAAAAATATTAAATCATCTATGTCTATAATGCTGTATTTTTAAATCATTTGAGGAAGCATCAAAACCTGTTTGAAGATCTCTGGAACTTCATGCACATTCTTTAGTGCTGAACAAAGAAACACTTTTTCCATTACAAACCTTGTAACAGAAATATTCCCAAGCACAGTTTTCCGTCCGCTGATTCAGAAGATAAAATAAGTCTTTTTGAGCCTTTTTGGCAATAACAGCATTTGAACAAGGTGTTCATTATATGAATGATGCTATGTATTCTTTTCTTCCACAGAGTAACAGAATAGCTAGAGATAATGAGTTAAGAGACAACGACAAAGAGCAGCTCCGGGCTATCTGTACTAGAGACCCCTTATCTGAAATAACTGAACAAGAAAAAGACTTCCTTTGGAGCCACAGGTATAACAACCAGCTTTTCAGTATGTAAATGATATTACAGAGCATAGCTATGTCTATAGTTCTTAGATATGATCCAGCTCAGAGGTGATATTCAGCAGGTTCTGACCAGTTCTGGAGAACCAGTAGCGGAAATTTTAAATAGTTCAGAGAACCGGTAAATACCACCTCTGACTGACCCTGCCCCCATCTATTCTCTACCTCCAGAGTCCCGGCTGATCAGGAGGAAGAGGGGAATTTTGTAGTAACCTTTCCGTGGGATGGGAATGGTGATTTTATAGTATCCTTCCCCTGCCATGCCCACCAAGCTATACCCACAGAACCAGTAGTAAAAAATTTTGAATCCCACCACAGATTCAGCTGCCCCAAACTTGGGTAGAGGTTTTTTATACGGAATTTTATTTCTGTAAACTGCCCAGAGTCACTATGAGTGAATTAGGCAGCCATAAAATTTTTCTTAATAAATAAAGAAACCACCTGAACGTAGAAATTTTAAAAAAAATGTATCGAGAGTAGTTTGTGCTATTTGCATTTGTTTAACCAAAATATTAGTTCTCTTAATATATAGGGTTCAGTTCCAGTTCAAAACAGGAGATTATTCCTAAAGTTTTAAATGTATTAAGTGATCTAAATATGTTTTACTTAAAGCCACCAAGGTCTTTTGAGATTATATTGATGACACTGATTCTATATATTTTTTCTGGAGTATGGGCCTATGTCCTGCTTTAAGACTCATTCTTCTGACATTTGAGAATGTTCTTTTCAAACAAAATTTTTTAAAAATACTATCCTTAGTTTAATATATTATTTCTTGATTCATATAGATTTCATACAGAAGTAATACATAGAATTATTTGTGCAATATACTTCTCTCTGTCTTCTTTTTCAGGCACTACTGTGTATCTATGCCTGAAATCCTACCTAAACTTCTTTTGTCTGTTAAATGGAATTCCAGGGATGAAGTAGCCCAGGTAAAAAGTTTATTGCTGAACAAATGCCTTAAAAACTTGTTTATTAAGCAGGACTTCTTTAATGTTTCATTATAGTAAGATGCTATTATATTATATCTGATGCAATATGGGATAATATGATAAGATTCCCTGGGGCTACTGGGCCTGTTGAATGGGCAGAACATCCATATTTAGAGATGGAGCACCATTAGCTACCAAGTTTTATGGACTAAAAGCCAGCCATTAACTTATGTCCTCTTTCTACCCTTCTCACAATACCTGGTAGTCCATTGTTGGAAACAGGGTAATAGCTGAGAAGAATTTGGTCTGACTCAGAAGGTTGTTTTCATGACTGTAGTCAAAATTTTGCTCTCTTACTGTATCTCACACAGATGTACTGCTTGATAAAAGACTGGCCTCAAATCAGGCCCGAGCAAGCAATGGAGCTTCTGGACTGCAATTATCCAGATCCAATGATGCGAGCCTTTGCAATTCGGTGTTTGGAAAAATACTTGACAGATGACAAACTCTCTCAGTATTTGATTCAGCTGGTTCAGGTACTGTGCTCTGTTTGAAATAACTGTGCTTCTATCGTATGTACAGGAATTCAAAAGCTGCATACTTAAATGAAATTTCCCAAAGGACAGTATGACAGAATTTTTCTTATGGAATTTTTAAAGTGATTTGGAATTCATGAGAGGAGGAAAGCAAAGAAAAAATGTAACTGAAAAGAACTGTTTTATGGGCAGCTATCTGAAAAGTTACCACTGCACAAGACGCAAGCGTCTGCAGTTTACAAATGAGCATCATTAAAAAATGAGATAAAATCCTAAATCATTAGCCCACCCAATAACCAAACCCCAATACCTACTTAAAGGTATCGGTTAGAAAACATAGTACAGGATGTCTTCATTGAATTACCGCTTGTTCATGGTGGTAAATGAGGGGGACTTATGTCAGGTCTTCGTAGTTGTTGCCATCACAGTGACCCCACTTCCACGTGTCGTAAGACACTTTACAACAGGCTTAGAATTACATTGTTGCAGATGCTCCCAATTACCATCATTAAGCAAAGACTACCTGTATACAAATACCCATTGCTGATGTCCTCAGGAGTGTTCCAGCCTTAGAAATACTGATAATGCCAATCACAATTCAATTTCATTGTTATCTCTAGGTTCTGAAGTATGAACAGTACTTGGATAGCCTCTTGGTAAGATTTTTACTCAAAAAGGCACTGACTAATCAGAGAATAGGACACTTCTTCTTTTGGCATTTAAAGTAAGTTTAGATTATTGTTGTTGTTCTTAATCTCTTTTACATGAAACTCAAATCAACTGAACATTTAAAAATGTGTTACAAATACCATTGACTGGTGCTAACGGCCAGCATCCTAGGTATCAACCAAGTAAATTCTTAAGATGTACGATGCTCTGAGTAGCGCAGTTTTTTGCAGTTCTACTGATATTATTGCAGAAAGCTGCAATTTCTTGATGTATTTTATAAAATTCTTGGACATTGTATCAAGTGCCCCGATGACAATGGGTATCTGTTGTTGTTGTTGTTGTTGTTGTTATATACTTTATTCATTAAACATGAAACTCAGCCAACTGAACATTCAAAAATGCATTACAAATACCAGTGACTGGTGCTAATGGTTGATACGGGTTGCTACCAGCGTCCTAGGTATCAACCAAGTACCTTATTAAAATATAAGATGTTCCGAGTAGCACAGTTTTTTGCAGTTCCGCTGGTGTTATTGCAGGAAGTTGCAATTTGTTGATGTATCTTGTAAAATTCTTGGACATGGTGCCAAGTGCCCCGATGACAATGGGTATCACTGTTACATGCTTCATCCATAGCTCTGTAGTTTCGATGGCCAGATCACATATTTCATTATTTATTATATTATTATTATTATACAATTGTATCACAGCGGCCAGTTGTTTCGCCGGATTTGGCATTGGTTACTAGTCGGGCCCCACCCAGGGGCCTAGGACGTCGTAACGTATTTTCGTAATATGCGTGCAGATCCAAGCAGTGCGGCTTTTTGCATTTGGCTGATGGTGATTTTGTCAATTTTTAACTGTTTTAAATGTAATTCCAGTGCTTTTGGAATAGCACCCAGTGTGCCAATTACCACTGGAATTACCACTGCTGGTTTGTGCCATAGTCGTTGAATTTCGATTTTTAAGTCTTATTATTATTATTATTATTATTATTATTATTATTATTTTCATTCATTCATTCTAAACCACCCATCTCCCTTAAAGAGTATTACATTATAATACCTTGTATTATAAAGACAAGGAATCTAAGCTTAACTATCTTGTGACTAAGAAGCTAAAATAGTTTTTTTTTAATGTTTTATATGATTGAAAATATACTTGATAAACAAGATCTTCCAGTAACTCTTTTGGCTCTAAAATAAATGCCAAAAAGTTGGTGATATTAAACCATTATCATAACATAAAATTGAATATGTTTTATGAACACCTTTAGCAATCCATATCATTACTTAAGCTAAGATATTCTTATGTATAGGTCTGAAATGCACAATAAAAATGTGAGCCAGAGATTTGGTCTGCTCTTGGATTCCTACTGCCGAGCTTGTGGAATGTACCTAAAACATTTGAGCCGACAAGTGGAAGCTATGGAAAAATTGATTAACCTCACAGATATCCTGAAGCAGGAGAAAAAGGATGAAACACAAAAGGTAAAATTATGCATCAGCAAAATAAGGTTTAAAATTGTGGCATGTTTTATATTTTATTATTAGATTTTCACATTGCCTTTAGTACATTATAAGTATCTCAAGGTGGCGAATATACTCCTATTTTCCCCACAACCTGTAAGGTGACTAAAAGAGAATGACTAGGCCAAGGTCACCCAGTCAGCTTTCATGCCTAAGGGGGGACTAGAACTGATCAATGCCTGGTTTCTAGGTCAGCACCTTAGCCATTATAGCAAACTGGCTCCAACTATATGTATTTAGAAAGCAGCATTTGTAGAATTTGCTGTATTTTTCTCCCATTGAAATGTTTCAAATACCATGCTGGTATTCATGCTAAAAGCAAAACTTTTGAAATATATGGGTCTATCATTAACTACTCAGTGCTGTCATTAAACAGGTACAGATGAAATTCCTTGTGGAGCAAATGAGGCGGCCGGACTTCATGGATGCTCTTCAAGGCTTCATATCTCCTCTTAATCCTGCTCATCAGCTTGGAACTCTGAGGTATTGTTTCCTTTCCAGAAATTATTTGAGCCAGGAATATATATGGAATGTGAATAATGGATCAGCAGGATGGTATCAAAATATGAATTCTTAAAAGTATGAGTTCACTTTGTTTTCTTCGTCCTGATTTGATCTTGCAACTTGTAGGACAAAGACTGTTGAATTAAGATGGCCCAAGAAAATATTAAATTTATTGGCATAAGGAAACCAATGATGATACAAAGTAATTGTTACATTTTGTATACCAAATACCACTCACTCATCATGAAATGTCCAGAACTGTAAAGCCTACAAACTTGAAATTTGGCATCTATGTTCCTCTTGGCTTCTAGGTGCTTGCTAAGAAAGGATTTTTCAAAATGACCATCACATCATTAGTATTTTTAATAAAGTAATTAACACGCTCTGATGCTAAGGAGTTCTACTCCCTCTCCCCACTGAAAAGAACTCTGTTCCAACTGCCAGTTGCCTCACATTCCATTACCTCAGTTCAAACTGGCAGATATTCCACTCCTTCACTCAGGAGCGGTCTTGGGCTGCTTAGAGTACTAAACATCAGTACCTCACCAAAATGTTTATGTCTTCCACCTATGGAACTGCTTCCGGACTCAAGGCTGCTGGAGCAATATTCCCCTATGTGTTTCAATCACCGACCATCACTGAGCCAACAGATTGTGAACCAAATTTCTCCTGCATAGCCCAATCACACAGCTTCATCACGAAGCATGGGTATCCAGCTAGTAAATGAATAAAATTGTGTGTTAAAATAAATAAAACAATTGAAATATCTTTATTATTTCTTTCAAATAATGAAATGATACCATGAAAGAGATGGTATAACTAAGACTTTCAGAGTTAGAAAAAAGTAATCAGTGTGCTCCTTATCATCCAAGATTCAATTTCCCCCTTTTCAGTCAGCATAGATGTCTTAATGACCTAGAAAAGACATCTCATGATCGGTTGACCACCATGTTTCTTATATCACACACAGATTTCACTTTGCATTCCATGACTAGATTATAGTTAAATTCTAGAGTCTACCAATTAAAACTGAAACTATACTGGTAGGTTATTAAACCAATCATTGCTGATTTCTTTGAACCTATGATTCTTAATTAGCTTTTTTGCATCTTTCCTATTACTAACTTATAAATTTGTCCAGCACAATTTGATTTTGATTAAAAGTAAAAGTATTTCAAATGTGGAATGTTTCAAACTTGGAAAAATAAAGTCAAAAGAATGTGTTGCAAGCTCAAAACATTTTGCGCACATACACTATATTGCCAAAAGTATTCGCTCACCCATCCAAATAATCAAAATCAGGTGTTCCAATCACTTTCATGGCCACAGGTGTATAAAATCAAGTACCTAGGCATGCAGACTGTTTTTACAAACATTTGTGAAAGAATGGGTTGCTCTCAGGAGCTTAGTGAATTCCAGCGTGGAACTATGATAGGATGCCACCTGTGCAACAAATCCAGTTGTGAAATTTCCACGCTCCTAAATATTCCACAGTCAACTGTCAGCTGTATTATAAGAACGTGGAAGTGTTTGGGAACGACAGCAACTCAGCCACGAAGTGGTAGGCCACATAAACTCGTCCAACATTAGTGTGTGACCTCACAAATGCGCTTCTGGAAGAATGGTCAAAAATTCCCACAAACACACTCCTGAACCTTGTGGACAGCCTTCCCCGAAGAGTTGAAGCTGTTATAGCTGCATAGGGTGGACCAAAGTCATATTGAACCCTATGGATTAGGAATGGGATATCACTTACAATAAGTTCATATGCGAGTAAAGGCAGGTGAACAAATACTTTTGGCAGTATAGTGTATATTGTACCTAAATAACATGCCTTATTTAGATTATCTACATTAAATTACATTTTTTTTGCTTTGGAGTGTCTATTCAGATTAATTGATCAAAGTTGGATCAAATTAAACTTGTGCCTTTATGTTCTGTATTCTGCAAAACTATTTCACTGTAGCAGAGTATATCAATGTAATATTGCAATAAATACAATTATATAAAATTAAATTTATCAAAGCATTAGCAATGTATGATATTCCCTTTATAACTGTTTTATAAATTCTGTTAAATTCTAATAAATTCTAAATCACTCCAAAATCAGGTGGGGTTAATCAGAAGTCAATCTCATGGGGATTTTTGCTGATTTTAATTAAGGAAAACCTACTCCTTCAAAAAAGCATCTCTGTAAATTATTGTCCAACAAATGTTTCTATAAACTTCAATTCAGAATGGCTTTTTCAATGCAGTTTTTCGTTCATGGCATGAACAGTGACAGTGTTGCTTTAGATTGGATATATTTTGTGGTTAAAACTAATTCACAGTGATACATTTTCATTATAAATTATAATTAGAGAATGATCATTAGAAGTGAAAAGTTAATCTACTTCTAAGGGTTCTACAGAAATGTAATAATTCATGTCTACTGGAACAAAACTTGTTTAAACCAATATCTATTTCTTTGTAGGCTTGAGGAATGCAGGATTATGTCCTCTGCCAAAAGACCCTTATGGCTTAATTGGGAAAACCCAGATATTATGTCTGAGCTGCTATTTCAGAACAATGAGATCATCTTTAAAAATGGGGATGGTAAAGAAAAACATTTTGTTCTAATTTCTACATTGTTGTTTTCACTATCCTGCCTTGAAACACTCCAATTCAGAGTGTATATCCCAGCATAAAAATTCATTTCACATGGATATCTGGATACTGACACAGTGGTATCCCTATGCATCCCAGGATATATATCTGAGATTATTTTCTGAAGGTATTTCTTGCCCTTCTAAATCCAAATTTATTCATACTTATTGAGCATAATGGTATCAGGTGAAGATTTCACACAGAGCAGGAGATTGTTCTTTTCTATCGAACAGTTTAAATGTGTTTCTCTCCTATGTGAGAGCCCTCTGTTAATTTTGAAAATAGCAATAGAATTTAGAATAGAATAACAAAGTTGGAATGGACCTTGGAGGTCTTCTAGTCCAATCACCATCTTAGGCAGGAAACTCTATACCATTTTAGACAAATGGTTATCCAACATCTTAAAAAACTTCCAGTGTTGGAGCATTCATAACTTCTGGAGGCAAGTTGTTCCACTGATAAATTGTTCTGTCAGGAAATTTCTCCTCAGTTCTAAGTTGCTTCTCTCCTTGATTAGTTTCCACCTATTGCTTCTTGTTGTGCCTCAGGTGCACTGGAGAATAGTTTGACTCCCTCTTCTTTGTGGCAACCCCTGAGATATTGAAAGACTGCTATCAAGTCTCCCCTGGTCATCCTTTTCATTAAACTAGACATACAGTTCCTGCAGCCATTCTTCATATGTTTTGGCCTCCAGTCCCCTAATCACCTTTGTTGCTCTTCTCTGCACTCTTACACTTATATACCACTTCACAGTGCTTTACAGCCCTCTCTCTAAGCGGTTTACAGAGTCAGCATATTGCCCCCATCTATCAGGGTCCTCATTTTACCGACTTTGGAAGGATGGAAGGCTGAGTCTGGTGAGCCTGGTGAGATTTGAACTGCTAAATTGCAGGCAGCCGGCAGGCAGCAGAAGTAGCCTGCAGTAATGCACTCTAACCACTGTGCTACCGTGGCTCATAACATAACATTTTAGCAATGCTCAACTGATTTTTTTCCTGGGCAAATTTCTTTTTGTTTTTTAAAGAAGGAATTTGGTGCTTTATATTTGTATGAAAACTTCTGGCAAAAACTCACATCATTTCCATTCTGATGAGCAGGGCAATCGATTTACAGAGTATTGGAGATAGAAGGAGAAATAATGGAGAGGGGAATTTCCAGCCTAAGGAACAATGCTGCCATCATGGTTGAACTTCCTACTAAATATTTGGGGATCCTGCAGTTTTCTTGATGAAACCCTGGGTGGAATAGGTAGATGCTTTGTTTAAGAGAGAAGTCCTTGCAGGGACATTGTTGCTTGTTCCTGTTCTCTTTTACTCTGATCTAATAGTATCACAAAAGAATTACCTTTACCTGGCCACAGAGTATACAGGCACATGCAGTGACTGCTATAGGTATATTCTCTTTTGGTCAAGAAATGAAGTTATTTTGTTGAAGTTGAGAACTGACTATAATATTTGGTGATCTCTGCTTCTGTCCCCTATAGTGCCTATCACAAAGTTTATAAACGTTATTCCTAAACTCAGCATCTCTGGATTAAAACTGGATTTTAACATCAGCTGGTTTAACAGTCTTTAAAGTAATCTTAATAAAAAATACTGTACATTTGATTAAAAAAAACAAAAAATAAAGTTGTAAAAACTCTATTCAGTTTTCTAAAATTCATCCCTTACATAATGCATTTTTTTATCCAGACCTACGCCAGGATATGCTCACGCTTCAAATAATTCGAATTATGGAGAACATCTGGCAAAATCAAGGCCTTGATCTTAGGCAAGTATTCCTAAATTCTGCCAATAGTTCTATTTGTGTTTTTCCTTTCTGCTGCTGTCTAATAAAGAATATGATCTTGGTCAAGAGTTTGCAGCAAATATTACATCATCACTTATCACGGCTTTATCAATGTTACAAGTGTTTCAATTTGTTTGCAGTCTTTTTTCTTTGTGCAGGATGACTTTGCATTTTGTTTCATTCAAGCAGCTCAGGAAAGTACCACTGTGTTCTAATGTTTTGTGTATCTCCATTGTATACATTTGCCAAGATTTAAAAAGCCCTTTCAGGCATTCACGGTGGAATATTTCAAATGAAAGAACAGATCTTGCCCTATACCACAAAGTGTGCATGAAACTTTCTCCATTTTAGACATAACATGTGGGCCCTTGGAACTATTTGCACAATTGTTTAAAATCTCTTCTTAATGACAATATAGCTCAATGACGAGTGTGAGGTTAATTAGATTCCATTAGAAAACCCAAGCCTAATTATTGCAGTCTAGGGTTGCATACCTGTGCATTTTGTTCGATGGACATACTCATTTACTAGTATTTTGACAAATCTATTGGAAAACAAAAGTGTCATGTTCTTTTTTTAGGATGCTACCTTATGGATGCTTATCTATTGGTGACTGTGTGGGGCTTATTGAAGTTGTGAGAAATTCACATACAATCATGCAGATCCAGTGCAAGGGTGGCCTTAAAGGTGCGCTGCAATTCAACAGCCACACCTTACACCAGTGGCTTAAAGACAAGAACAAAGGGGAAATGTGAGTTGAATAACTAACCTTTATTATTATTATTTTTAAAATAATCTGTTCTTGATTAAGCCTAATCATCTTGACTTTTCCTCTGCTAAAAACTATTGTGCTCACAACCCAAGGACGTTAAGCACACCAATAAGTGTAGAACTCAGTGGATGATTGACACTTGTCATCCAGCTTCCTTGATTGTGGCGGAGATGTAAAGTTAGGGTGATGTAACAGCATGCACAACTTTGTATCTTCTGTAAAATCCTCACCACCACCACCACAACATAGTAAAGATTTTCCAAACAAACTTCTAATAAATGCCAGAGTTCTCTGTAAATGTTACAGAAGCTTAGTTTATGTGATAGACAGTATATTAATGGTGGATGTTGGCAGCTGGAAAATACCAAAAGTACTATAAAAGTTGTAGCTTTGGAGGACAGCTCAAATCAGCTGGCATGGAATCTGATGTAATGATCTACAGCATAGATATAATAAAGTTTGTTATTTCATCACAAAATTATTGGACAGCAGGGTTTGATAATGGACAAAGATCTACATAAGATTTTGCACTCTGTATATTTTGTTAACTTAAAAATCATGCTATTAATACTTTAATTAAAAAGGAATCTTTAAAATCTTTTTTTTAACTTTCTCTTCTGCCAAAATGTTTGTAAGGTTATTACAAGATGGCTACAAGAATTAATAATTATTCTACATTATTTGACATGTCAAAATAACAAAGTAGTCTTTACCTAACTAACATTTTTTTTATATTTCCTAGGTATGATCCAGCTATCGATTTGTTTACTCGCTCCTGTGCTGGCTATTGTGTAGCTACTTTTATATTGGGAATTGGTGATCGTCATAATAGCAACATTATGGTAAAAGATGATGGGCAGGTAAAAATATTTGAAATATATTCTCTTTCAGTATCTTTATTTATGGGGTGCAATAATTGTCATATTTTCTATCTTAGAGATATATTTTGTGCATCAGTTGAGGATATTATAGATATGGGTCCTGTGTTCTCTGTGCACTGTAAGAATCTTTAGCTCTAGTAACATTCACATGGGACACAAGCAAAGAAGCGTAGACCGTAACACTACAAATGTGACCTGAGAATATTCTTTAGAATTCACCCAGTGTTTTCCATTTCATTGGAAACTTCATTGTTTTGTGGAAATCCCTCCCCCACGCACAGTTAAGATTTTCCAAACAAACTTCTAATAAATGCGAGAGTTCTCTAGTACATTTTGAAGAGTGCTAATCTTATAGAATTATTTTGTACCCTGACATATGGACTGTAAAACCAGAGCAGGTACAGCAGAATAACAGAGTTGGAAGGGACCTTGAAGGTCTTCTATTCCAATGCAGTGGAGTACCCCAAGGCTCTGTTTTAGGCCCAGTACTCTTCAACATCTTCATCAATGATTTGGATGAGGGGATAAATGGGGAACTGATCAAATTTGCAGATGACATCAAGCTGGCAGGAATAGCCAGCACTCCAGAAGACAGGCTTAAGATACAGAAGGATCGTGACAAACTTGAACATTGGGCACTGTCTAATAAAATGAAATTCAATGGTGAAAAGAGTAAGGTTCTACATTTAGGCAAGAAAAACGAAATGCACAGGTACAGTATAGGTGGTACCTTGCACAATAGTAGTAACTGCGAGAGGGATCTTGGAATCCTAGTGGACAACCATTTAAATATGAGCCAGCCATGTGCAGCAGCTGCCAAAAAAGCTGGTTTGCTCTGAGGGTCGTTTTGACTGCTCCAGAGGCTTCAGGGAAGCCTCCTGAAGGTCCCTGAAGCCTTTGGAGCGCTCAAAACGACCCTCAGAGCAAACCAGAAGTGACTTCCAGTTTGCTCGGAGGGTCATTTTGCCTGCTCCGGAGGCTTCAGGGAAGCCTCCTGAAGGTCCTTGAAGCCTCCGGGGGGCGGGGAGGCTGTTTTCGCCCTCCCCATGCTCCTAAAAATCCTCTGGAGCCTGGGAAGGGCGAAAAAAGCACGCAAAAAATGGGGGGAGCGCCTGTAGTGCACGCATGCACATTGCATTATGGGTGTGGCACGCCCCTACACGACCCCCCCTGCGCTCCCCCCCACTTAGGGCACGTGAGCCAAAAAAGGTTCGCCATCGCTGGTATAGGGTTTCCTGCCTAGGCAGGGGGTTGGACTAGAAGACCTCCAAGGTCCCTTCCAACTCTGCTATTGTACTGAATTGTATTGTATTGTAACCCCCTGCTCATGCAGGAAGTCCTATATCATTTCAGACAAAAGGTTGCCCAATCTCTTCTTAAAAACTTGCAGTGTTGGAGCATTCACAACATCTGGAAGCAAGCTGTTCCACTGATTAATTGTTCTAACTGTCAGGAAATTTCTCCTTAGTTCTAGGTTGCTTCTCTCCTTGATTAGTTCATTGCCTCTTGCCTCTTGTCCTGCCTTCAGGTGCTTGGGAGAATAGGTTACCCCCCTCTTCTTTGTGGCAGCCCCTGAGATATTGAAAAACTGCTATCATGTCTCCCCTAGTCTTTCTTTTCATTAAACTAGAAATACCCAATTCCAGAAACCATTGTTTATATGTTTTAGTCTCCAGTGCCATCTTTCTTGCTCTTCTCTGAAAATTAACATTTGGTCTTTGTTCACATTAATAACAATCTGAAATATATTCTCCGTAGCTATTTCATATTGATTTTGGGCACTTTTTGGATCACAAAAAGAAGAAGTTTGGTTACAAACGGGAGCGTGTGCCATTTGTCTTAACACAAGATTTCTTGATAGTGATTAGTAAAGGAGCACAAGAATGTACCAAAACAAGAGAATTTGAAAGGTGAGTAAGCTGGAATAGAAATGCTATTTGGTCTGACCAAATTTCTGCTGCAGGGCGGTGCAAAAACATGCATTATGTGTTATAGAGAAAACAGTATTAGGGTTGCCTTGAGTTTTCCTGAATAAAAACATTGGGCCCAATTTTCAATTACACTTTCTAGAAAATAATTACATATGCCTATGAGTCACTGTTGTTATTGTAATAGGGGGAAAAAGCAGGTTAGAAGCCAAATGGCAGCAGTCTGCCCTATGATCACAGAGAGATTTCCACCAAAAAAATGTTACCAAATACTGAAGGTATCCTTCTTATCTTTCAGTTAAACTATTGTACTTTGCCTTACATGTGGCTGTCCTTGAAGGGAATTCAAGAGTTTACCTATCACGAGAATATTTGGCATAATACAATTGCACTTACTCTGTAGAAGATGCACATAATTGAAGCTGTTGGTGATTTATGGTTTAAGTCCTTCATATTTTTAGGAACTTCTTCTCCAAGTAGAACCTGCTCATTCTAGATAGTTTAGCTAGGATAAGAGTATTTATAGTGCAGGTACCGACTCCTCAAGGGAATTGGGGGCACAGAAGGCGACTTCTTCTCAGCCCCTTCAGTGTAGAACAGCTTATCTTCTTATCCTTTAGAAAATAGTAAAAATAGTTCTGCTGTACATTGTTTTTGAAAGCAAAGTTTTTTAATTTGGCACAGCAATTCAGATATTTTCATTTCATATATTACATGTCATTTTTATACTGTAAGCCACCTAGACAACATAGAAATTACCAAAATAACTATGGTGGTAATTATGATGGTGATGAACCAATCTAGCATCAGCTTCATAAATAAGCCTTCCTCCATGAACAATTTGCGGGTGGGAAATTTACAAAAACACATCTTGGCCTTATGATCTCTACACTGAAAATTGCAGATGAATTTGGCACCACCCATAAGCCTTATATAAAAATAGCTGTATTTCCTTTTATCTTCCTGTATGTAGTCACATCATAGTTATGCTTATTAATGCTGAACGTGAAGGTTGTTCATTGTGACTATCGTCAAAAGTATAGAGCTGAATAACGCAAACTCTTTCAAGAGTAATGTTTGTTACTTTTACATTTAAAGAAACTGTTTCTGGAAAGATATTCCTTGGAAATTATATATCTTTTGGCAATCAATATGTCTCCAGATGTGTTGACTTACAGCTCCTACAGCTTTAACTCAAATGATTTGATTGCGGGATGACTTAGAATTTGAGGAATTGTAATCCAGAATGAGTGAATACTACTCACTCATTCTGGATTACAACATACTATAAAATTGTTTTCCTTAACATTCGAACAAAATTTTGTCATCCAGATAATCTTTTTAAACAGAAGGATGCCTATGTATTTGTTGGCCTGATCGCAAGTTGTTGTTAATCTGATAGGGTGGTGTGTTTTCTTTCTCTTTTCAAGGTTCCAAGAAATGTGTTACAAGGCCTACCTAGCGATTCGACAACATGCCAACCTCTTCATAAATCTCTTTTCCATGATGCTTGGTTCAGGGATGCCAGAACTACAGTCTTTTGATGACATTGCATATATACGCAAGACTCTTGCGTTGGACAAAACTGAACAAGAAGCACTTGAGTATTTCATGAAGCAGATGAATGATGCTCATCATGGTGGTTGGACAACAAAAATGGACTGGATCTTCCACACAATCAAGCAGCATGCCTTGAACTAAAGAAAAGACAATGAAAAACTGATAAGCCTAGTTTTTTTGGCTGTTCCACTGCACTGTTGTCTCAACAGCTTAAAAAAAAAAGCCTTGTTGCATCACAGTTGCACAAACCAAGGGCAGGGTTTGAACTTCCAACAAGGTTAAAGATGCAAAGTTATTTAAATAAAACATTTGTAGTGTTTTGAACACTATAAATCATGCATTTCAACATGTAACTTTCCTATATGTGTAGTTGTGTTATGCCTTAAGTGTAAGAAGGTAAACTTGGAGATTTGTTCAACTTGGTTTATTTAACTGGGGATTTATGCCAGCATAACAGCCCAATCTTTCATATGTCCAGTCTTTCACATAGTGGAAAAAAAAGGATTCAGATAAGTTACAGAATAATGAAAAGAAGGAAAGTTTAGCAATTTTGTTCATTGTTTCTAAAAGAGCTTTCTTCTCCCATGAACTGTACTCAGTTAAAAAAAAAATAGAGGGGATGGTGCCTTTATAATGTCAGATAAATTTGTGGATTTAAGAGTAGTGGTTTTTCTTAGGTTTTGGAGTTTGGATTTTATTTTATTTTTTCTAACCTAAACCTCAAAACATTTTCCCGCATGCTTTCCAGAGCCTAAAAAAAAAAGAGGTGAGTTATTAGAATTAAAAATTATTTTTATAAAGGTTATTTATATAACAGAAACTTATTAATATATATGTATATATATATATATATATTTCTTTATGTTGATTTTCTGTCATTTTAATTTTACAGACCACTTCTTTGTCTAACAGATTTATATAAACCACTAGACTGATGCAGTGACTTGTAGGATCAGAGTTAAAGAATACTGTGCTGTTCCGGGCATGGTTTCTCTGTGTGTAGCAAATTCTGACTTTAGAACCAGCTCAAATGCAGAACTATGGGCACTGCAGAACATATTTTTACTACATCCGGGGATTTGTTCAGCGCTTGCTGAGTAGATTTTGAGACCTCTCTGTGGCAAGTTGAGCAAAGCTGGATATGTATGCCTACAGTTCATATATTCAGAAGGCTGCTTAGGTTCGGCAGCTGTACAGAGTCTGTACTGGCATTAGGATGAGGTCAGGGCCTGCAATTCCTTGTCTGTGCCGTCACAAAGGGGAAGGGGGAAATCTTTTGAAACTGGTAACACTTGCTTCCAAATAAATACGACTTGTGATCAGAATGCTCAATTTCCATTGTCTACAACTGCCTTTTCTACCTTTCCATTTGCCAAATCTGTTGGGCTACAGCTGCTGTCCTCCCTATCCAGTAGAACTAATCGCTTTGTAGTGGGAGTTATACCCAGACATATCTGGAGAGTGCCAAAATGGTCAATAATAAACATGTTTAAATCCTAAAGTTTTATCTGAACTCGAGCACATTTGCTGAAATTCAAATGGTAAAGTTAAGCTAAGTGGAATCTAGAAATCTTTTGACTTATTTTAAGCTTACCCAAAAGGGAACATTATATATTTACAACATTCTTATAAAAGTTTGGGATAAATCTTAATACCTGTGGTTAACATAGTCAGAAAATAACCTTGAATAGACTGAGAAACAATTGGATGAAAAGGGGAAAACTTGTGTCTTCAGCATCCTAACCAAAGTAATGCCACAAAGTTTGTTTCCATTGGTAACTGAATGTTTTATAAGAAGATCTGTCTATGGAAGTAGAAACTGATTCGTCTTTATGCTAGTTTTGATGCATTAGAATGACATAAGATCTTTCAGATCTTCCTAAAAATAATCTCAGGCAATGCTCTTTAAAAGATATTGGGGTATCTTGATTATTTTTAACTTGCCTTCCACCTCTCCCTTGGCTTTCCTTCCTAGACTGCTGGAAAGGAATTGCTTAATTAGAATAACCAACAAACTAGAAATAATAATATAAATCTGATTGTTAAACAGTCTTCAGACTGCTACATAATTTGCAGCATGCAGAACTAACCAACCAATATTTTCTAGATATGTTTGTGCCTGTGTATACCATATGTCTTTATTGCAATATGAAAGTTATAAAAAAATTGGCATCAACCAGCATAGTGACTGGTACAAATTGTTCCATAAATATTTTTTTATAATATTGTGTATCCTGAGCCCAAAAACCTAAGATGCCATTTCTTTTATACTAATGTTATCTCACTGAGTTCACAGGATTTGAAAATGTTCCTGAAATCTGGATATTTGATCACATTTGCCTCCCCCCAAAAAATAGGTATTATTCAGAGTGCAATATAATTCGAATATGGTGTTCTGACAGTAGCTAGTAGAATATAACAAATAAATGTGTATAGAAAGTAAACGGTTAAGAGGCTATTTTTGTTGAACAATGTAAACATTCGTTATCTGTTAGTAATTGCATCTTTAATTTATTTTATAGATACAGATAACACAGGTCTGCAACTAAAAAGCTGTTTGATTATTTTCATCTAATTTCCATGTATTTTGGTGTGCTGAAAACAAATAAAATACTGAAAAAACTCCTAGACACAACATGCAAAATTGTCTTCAAATTTACTAATTTTTTTTAAAATTTTGATATTTTTTTATATTACGGGTTTTTAACCAAATTTAAAGTCCAAATTACTATTAATTAATTCACATAAGTGCATTTAAGATATAAAATGCTAAAAAAAACTTAAAGGGTTTGTCTGAGTTATGTAAAAAAATATAACACTCTAAATCTGATGGTCAGCAATATACATAAGCAAGATTTAAGTCTGTGCTTCTAATGGTAGAAGGGGTTAATCTTTCCTGAAGAATCCAGTGGGAGGGAGACACAGGGCAGATAACAGCATCTCCTGTCAGTGCAGGGGGTGTGGCCACTGTGACCTCTTGTGTACAGACACAGAGCTGCTCTCTCCTGCATGCCACACTTGTGCACGAATCATCAGGTTCTTGGTTCAAGGCTGTTCATACTTTTTCATGGCAATTCATGTTAGCTCGTCATTCTTCAACCTCTCTGTTATGACTCTGCGAAAGTGTATTAATTTGCCAGTCAGTTTCTGTTTCATCTGTGGTGAATATACAGTGTTGAAGCAACAGCAGAATATTACAGACTTTGTGAAAAAAAAGTATATTTTGCATAATTTGGACTAAAAATTGGAGATCAAGATAAAGTTTGGGCGCCTCATAAAGATTGCAAACGGTGTGTTGAGGACCTCTGAAACTGGTTCAAGGGTAAGAAAAAATCTTTCCGTTATGGGATTCCTATGGTATGGTGAGAGCAAAAGAACCATAGTGATGACTGTTACTTTTGTTCATGTGATGTGAAATGGTTTAATTCCAAATGGAAGCATTCCATTTCATACCCCAATCTTCACTCAGCAGTTCGTCCCATCCCCCATGGCACAGATATACCAGTACCCAAGCCCCCTGCTATCTTGGAAGAGATATCTAGCTCCGATGAAGGTGAAGTCATACCTGAACCAGATGACGAATCAAGTTCTGACTTTGAAGATGATGCAAGACCAAAATTGTTTTCTCAGGAGGAGATGAATGATTTGGTAAGAGACATCTTCCCAAAGATGCCTCTTGAGTTACTCGGATCAAGGCTGAAAAGCAAGAATTTATTGTTGCCAGGAGTGTCATCTTCATGGTTCAGACATTGTGAAAGGAGTTCGTTCCTTACTTCGCCCAGGAAGACAAGTTGGTTTATTGCATCAATGTCAAAGGTCTGATGGGTCAATTTAAAATCCAATATGATTCAGAGCAATGGCATCTTTTTATAGATTCTTCAAAAAGAAGTCTCAAAGCAGTTTTACTCCACAATGGTTTTTATGCTTCCATACCTGTAGGTCATTCCGTACACTTGAAGGAAACCTATGAGAACTTGTAATTGGTTCTTCGTAAACTTAAATATGAAGACTATGGTTGGCAAGTGTGTGGGGACTTGAAGGTCTTGTGCATGCTGCTCGGGAAACAAGCTGGGTATACCAAATACTCTTGTTTTCTGTGTTTATGGGACAGTCGAGACCGACAAAATCACTGAACCAAGAAGAGTTGGCAGCTGAGAGTGCTAAGAGTCGGTGTAAAAATTGTCCTCCGAGAAACTTTGGTACCTTCCCATAAAGTTCTTCTACCACCTCTCCACATAAAATTGGGATTGATGAAGCAATTCGTAAAATCACTTCCAAGAGATGGAGAATGCTTCAAATACTTGGTCACCAAGTTTCCATGCCTGTCGGAGGCAAAATTGAAGGAAGGTGTGTTTGTCAGACCAGACATTAGAAGGCTTATAGTTGATCAAAAGTTTGTCAATACTATGATGAATCCTCAAAAAGGGTGGATTGCATTTAAAGAAGTAGTACAGAAATTTTTAGGCAATAACAAAGATCCTGATTACAAAAAGATCGTCAGAAGAATGCTGAAAGCATTTCAAGCTTTAGGTTACCTGATGAGTTTGAAAGTGCATTTCCTCCAGTCCCACCTTGACTACTGTCCTGAAATTTTGGGAGCTGTGAGTGAGGAACAAGGTGAACGATTCCACCAATCGTTTAAAGAGATTAAAGAGATGGAAAGGAGATACCAGGGAAATTGGAGCATTACAATGATGGCAGACTACTGTTGGATGCTTCAGAGAGACATTCCAGATGCTACTCACGAGCGTAAATGCACCAAGAGGAGCCTCACAAGGAAGATGAATCGAGTTTAGTGTGTGTAGGTTAGCTCATTTCAGTTAAAAAAAGGATTTTCATGAAAATATTGTAATAAAACTTTAATTTTATAAGTCTATTTCCATTTATTTTGAGGTATTGCCTTATTTAACATAGTTACCTAAGTTGTCAGGAAACGTGATATCCTATGACATAATGGAGGTCATTTTCAGATTCAGTGCACCAAAAAACAAAGATTACGTGGAATAACCAAAACAGCTCTCGAAAAAAAAATTTTTGCAGACCTGTGTAATGTGTGTGACAATTATGCACAGCTCCTTGGAAAAAATCATAAATCCAGACATATTGAAAGCTAATGTTGGTACAGATGATACCACAGGGCAGGAAAGAGGAATTTCCCACCTTCCTAATGTTTATGAACTATAATACCTACATTTATTCATTTATTGTTTATTTTACTCTTTGTGTATTTAAACAATTTACATGTTTGCTTAAAATATCCCTAATCATTGATCATTTAAGGTAGAGTTGCTTAGGAACCATAATTTTACAATAAATACCTGCACAGTCATTGGATCCCTTAACCTGCATATAGCAATAGCAATAGCAGTTAGACTTATATACCGCTTCATAGGGCTTTCGCCCCTCTCTAAGCGGTTTACAGAGTCAGCATATCGCCCCCACAGTCTGGGTCCTCATTTCACCCACTTCGGAAGGATGGAAGGCTGAGTCAACCTTGAGCAGGTGAGATTAGAACCGCTGAACTGCAGATAACAGTCAGCTGAAGTGGCCTGCAGTACTGCACCCTAACCACTGTGCCACCTCGGCTCCACCTCATATATAATTGTGGAAACCTGGAAGTGGAGTAAAAATATTTCTTGGGTTATCTGGACTACCTTTCAGCATTTTGATATTTGTCTGAGGCATAATCTATATGCAGTTAGGATTCACCCACCTGCTACAAAAAAGTACCATTAATTCTATGCCTTTGATTTGTATTCCCCCGCTCCCCCCAAAAAGAAAATTCCTTCATGCTATATGGTAAGTTGAATGTGAAAACAAATACTTCAAAAACATCTCAGAAATTACCAACTGACCATTGCAATCACAAAACATCCTAAGTAAACCAAAAGATTCAACAGCCCCTGGAGGAAAAACAGGAATCATCCACACTATACAATGTAAGGACTGCCACAGCCACTATGTAGGACAAGCCAGCAGTCAGAAGACATGATGAAAATTCTTTAATTTTGCAACATACGGATAGAGTTACCCGTATATACTCGAGTATAGGCCGACCCGAATATAAGCCGAGGCACCTAATTTTACCACAAAAAACTGGAAAAGTTATTGACTCGAGTATAAGCCTAGGGTGGGAAATGCAGCAGCTACCGGTAAATTTCAAAAATAAAAATAGATACCAATAATGTTTTTGAATATTTATTTCAAAGAAAAACAGTAAACTAGCGGTGTATTCAATGAAATACTTCACTCACCTCATGATGCTGATGTCCCGCTGTGATGATGATGTCCCGTGCAGCCGCGGGAGCGATGTCCCGCCTCCTATGACACACGGCACAGTGATTCCTATCATTGGATCACTGTACCAGAGGAGGTGGGACATCGCTATGTGGCTGCTTGCCATAACGAGGAGGTGGGACATCATTGCAGAGCAGCAGGAGGGAGAGGAAGGGGAATCGTAAGACAGCCCTGCATTACATTAGAACATGAGGAGGGGGGATGGTGCGGTGCGTGCTGCGCGGCAAACTGACACAGAGGGATGGGAAACTCACAGGGGCGCCGGGCCATTCACGAGTGTCACCCAGCGGCATGGCCCCGCCCCTTTTTCTCCTCCATTTCGGGCAAATTTTTCACTGACTCGAGTATAAGCCGAGGCGGCTTTTTTCAGCCCAAAAAGTGGGCTGAAAAACTCGGCTTATACTTGAGTATATACGGTAACTGTAGTTTCCATTGGGACACTGTGACCATCCTAGACCAAGCCAAGTCCAAAACTGCAAGAGAATTCTTGGAAGCCTAGAAGACAAACCAGCCATCAATAGGCACATCTATATACCATCCAAAAGAGACAATCAACAAGACAAAAAAACAAAAGACCAGAACACCTCCACACCAGCAATCAACACCCAGATGAGCAGAGATTAACATCATGCTTATCATTAGAGACCAATAATCAAGAAACAAATATTACCCCAATCAAGGAACTGCCAAACAAGCTAACAGTAAACAGCCTGACCAAAGAACCACCAAGTTTTCTCCCAACAACAGAGCAAGATACTGTAAAATGAGAACAAACCTCACTCCCTAGTAGCACTGATTATATTACCCAGTTTTGGGTGATGGAACATCTGCAAGAAACAACCAAGCTCTGAGAGGATCAAGAACCCCTCAAAACAAATCGACTTTCAAAAGCAAAATTTAATATGGTATTCTGGACTAGAAGGTTGTTAATCTATTTTTAGGTATCTAAAATTACAACTTTTCTTTCTTAGTCAATGTCTCCAGTGGCTGCAAAAGATCCTTATTTTGCATTACTGTTCAGTTGTGATTAGGTTTGTTTCTTTAATAAAACAGATACAAACTGTCTTTAGGAATTATTTATTTAAATGCCATGATGTGCCTGTTCCTACAAAGACAAGAATCATGCTAATCATATTCCCTGTGATATTTTGTGGAAGCAAAAGTTGAAGAAGCTGGATAGAAAGATGGACATCCTTAAAAGTTGGTGTTGAAACTGCTGGAAATATCCTGGACTGCCAAGAAAAGAAATAAATGGATTAATAAACCAACCCATAGTTCTGTCCAGAGGCACAAATGACCAGCTCAAATTATCCTTCCAGCACATGTTGAGACTTATCTCGTTGGGAAAAGTGGAAGGAAAGGTGAAGACAAGCAGGAACAAAGTGATTAGACTCAGTAGCAATGAGTAAAATTAGTGGATCAGAGGAATACTCTTCATATAATGTACTTGGACTTCAGTAAGGCATTTGATAAAGTAGACCATAACCTACTACTAGATAAAGTAGTTCTCTGTTGAAAGAGCTGAAAGGCCAGGTTAAGAACAAATTATGGAGAAACGGTTGCTAAGAAGTAACAAAGACCCATACATCTAATGTGGCATGTATGTATTTGCTTTATAGGAATAATGAAAATTACCTTATACCAAACTAGATATTCTATGTGCTTAAGTATTTTACTTACAGTATTTTACTTACAGTATTTTTTTTTTTACTAGTATACCGGATGTATCCAGGATTCTTTACATCTTTATCTGGAAACACCAGGAATTGAACCTATGAATTTTCTACAGGTCATTGCAGCTCTGCCGAACTAGAGCTCTTTCTGATCATAATGTATTTTTATCTATCATAAGAGTTGTGTTCTACTTTTGTACACTGATTGACAGCATTTTTACTTAGGAAATTATACATAAGTGCTTGAAAATATAGCTCTCCCAATATTAAATGATCAGTTATAACCTATAATTTGCTTTCTGGTGAAGGATTATTTTGCGTAAAATATATAATATCTACTGAAAATCATTATAAAACTGGTTTGACTTCCACTTTCCCATTTGGTGTTCCAGTGAACATAAGTATTTTACGGGCACTCTAAGTGCAGTTTAAAATTTGACATATATTATTGTGATATAGTGTCACATTATCACAGTTCTCAGTATTTTTTAAATAATATTTTAATTCCTTAATGCTGTTACAGTAACCCGTTTAAGGACTAAAAGGCAGTATTGAGATGTATGTAGGCATCGTAAGCAATAGTAAAGATTATCCTGGCTACAGTTTAATTTTAAAACAAAAATGAATGTTAGAGTGGTATTATTGTCTTTGAATATTCCATTTGATTTTTAAAAGTTTCCTAGAAAAATAATTACAAAATGTGATTTAAATTTCATTTCAGTTACAGCAATAGATATTACAGGTAAATTTTGACATACAACATAGTCCTGGAGCCTGTCCAGTATGATTGTAAATCATAATCATAAAATGGATTGGTCATATGACCAACCTGAGTTTGTAACACTTTGTGGTCATTAAGCAACAGTGGTTGTAAAGTAGCCACCATGGTCATTAAGTGAACTAACCAGGATATATTGAGCAAAACATCAATATAATATACTTTGACTATGTGCAAATAACTCCTGGAGAGATGCAAAGAGCCATTCTCCAGGAAATTAGTCCAAACCAGTACTATCCCACCCCTGGTATTAAGAGCTAGGCTTTTTCATAGTAAACACCTTTTTCAAGTCAAATTGATGCCAAGTGAGTTTCCATGAAGTTTTCTTGGCAACAATACAGAAATTGTTTGCTACTGTTTTGTTCCTGGATGGATGGATAGATGGATGGATGGATGGATGGATGGATGGATGGATGGATGGATGGATGGATGGATGGACGGACGGACAGACGGACGGACGGAAGGACGGACGAACACTTCCCAAACTAGTCTCCAGTCTTGGAATCCCTGAGTCTTTCCATTAACCTTTAAAGAGGCCTGACCTTGATTAGCAAGCCCAGACAGGAACAGCTTGGTACTGCTACCTGTTGAGACATTTTCATATTGGTAAAAACAATTCCAAAATTAAAGAACACACAGAGAAAATTTGGAGGGAATAATCTGAATTTTAAATGATGTTCCAGGGATGGTGAGATCTTGCACATTACTGGAGATCTGTAAAGAAAAATGACAGACAAAAACATGATAAAATTGAAAGTTTAGGGAAGAAAAATTATTCAGCAAGGCAATTGTGCAAAAACTGAAGCTTCCAGGCATAGTAAACTCAATTCTGACAGCCCTTTGATATCCAGAAATACTATGAAATATTTGTAATAAATTACCTTGTTATATAGACCGCTAAGAAGCACACTAGAGCAGTGTTTCTCAACCTTGGCAACTTGAAGATGTTTGGACTTCAACTCCCAGAATTCCCCAGCCAGCATTCGCTGGCTGGGGAATTCTGGGAGTTGAAGTCCAGACATCTTCAAGTTGCCAAGGTTGAGAAACACTGCACTAGAGAACCAATCTAGTGTAGTGGTTAAGGCCTCAGGCTAGAAACCAGGAGACCATGAGTTCTAGTCTTAGGCCTCAGGCACAAGGCTACCTGAGCCGGTCATTTTCTCTCAGCCCTAGAAAGGAGACAATGGCAAACAACTTCTGAAAAATCTTGCCAAGACACCTGCAGGGATTTGTCTACCATGTTTCCCACAAAACAAGACAGGGTCTTATTTTCTTTTGACCCCCAAAATAAGCACTTGGTCTTATTTTCAGGGTCAGGGGTGGGTTCCTGCCAGTTCTAACCTCTTATACAGAAGAGGTTCCACAAATCTACAGTGATGTTTAGAACCGGTTCCAGTTCCCTCCCCCCGCCCGTCCGCACATCATCAAGATGAAGAGCGAGAGGAGGAATTCTGGGAGTTGAAGTCCACAAGTCTTAAAGCTGTCAAGTTTGAACACCCCTGGGGTTTTTCCTAAAGGGTTAGGGGTGCAAGGGTCTTGTAACATGACAGCTTTAAGACTTGCGTGCTTCAAATGCCAGAGTTTCTGAGCCAACATTTTGGTTGCTAAGCAAGAGCGTTGTTAAGTGAGTTTCACCACATTTTACAAGTTGGCCACGCCTACCCAGTCACATGGCCGACAAGCCACTCCCACAAAGCAGGCCACACCTACAGAAGAGGTTCTAAAAAATTTTTAAACCCACCACTGTTCAGGGCGGTCTTATTATTTTTGAGGCACAAGAGGCAGCGAGCATGGTCACCTCATGGCTGCTGCTGTGTTGCAATATTTTCAGGGAGGGCTTATTTTAGTGCATGTGCTCAAAAGCCTGATTGGGCTTATTATGCAGGGAGGTCTTATTTTCAGGGAAACCGGTAGATAAACTCCAAAAATTAGACATGAAATAAGGGGGGAGGGGCACAAGGGAGTGTATGTAACTATAAGTGCTTGTTAAAAATGTAACTGAATCAAGGCCCTGATCAACAGAGAATTGGGTCTGCAGTTGGGTAATGAATCAGGAGTGAAGAAGGACAAGAGAGCAGTTTCCAAAGCAAAGAGATGCTACAGTGGAGGTGAATGTGCCAGAGTAGGAGAAGCGTGAAGTCCTTGCTGAATGACAGTGTGATCTCAGCTTAACGACTACTGGAACTGTTTTGCCTAACAAACTTCTTTGCTTAGCAATGGAAAGTCCCAACCGAATTAGGGCGGTTAAGTGAGGACCGCCTGTAAGAAGTCAATTTTAACAATTATAGCCATCAAAGTGAATAAAAGGCAGTATCCAAGACCCACTCAACCCCAAATTTGTTATTTGAAAAAAAGCCAAGGAGAAAAAGCTGGCTTTTTCTCTTAGACATGGGAATTAGGAAGGAGAGGGAGTCAATTTTGCTTTCTGGGTAGTAGGATATCTGTTCTGACCCCCTCCTCTGTCCAGTAACGACTGCCGAGACAAGCTTAACTGGAATGTACTTTAATAGCAAGACACCAAAACCTCGGTGGCTGAAAGCCAAGCATAACAAACAGATAAAGACCTTGGCAGCAACTCAGAAAAACTCCGGCAGCAATAAACACAGATAAGGCTTGGCAGCAATCCAGCCTGCCAAGCTCACAGTAATGTCCTCCGACATTCAATCCTGCATTGACTTCTGCAAAGAGGGCCGTGTGCACAAGTAGCTTTTAATAGTCTGGAGAGGAGCCTAATACCACCAGCTGAGTACTATCACCTTCTGTAATTGCGTAATTGTTCCTGACGCCTAGTAGCTCTTCGATGGCGTGCATCCAGGAACAATTCACTACTGGCCTCTGGCTCACTTTCCCTTGTCTCCTCCCTACTGTTCCAAGGCTCAGGTGCCTCCTGTGGCCAACCAGCCTCTCTGCACCCTGCTCAGAGTCGGAACCCTGTCCAGGGTCCTCCACATCCTCCAGAGCCGACTCAGAGGGCCCCTCGCTGTCGGAGTCTGGTGGCAGCTCCAACGGCACCTGCTGGGCCACAACAGATTTCTTTCCTGATAAAGCCCTGGTTTGGGTACTCTTAGCAGAGCCAATTCCTCAGATAAGAAAATGCTAAAATGTAATAGCAATAGCACTTAGACTTATGTGCCACTTCACAGGTCGATAAAATGAGGACCCAGATTGCTGGGGACAATATGCTGACTCTAAACTGCTTAGAGAGGGCTGTAAAGCACTGTGAAGCGGTATATAAGTCTAAGCACTATTGCTATTTATAGACCTCTCTATACATACGTTTACAGAGTCAGCATATTGCCCCTCCAACAATCTGTGTCTTCATTTTACCAACCACAGAAGGACGGAAGCCTGACTCAACCTTAAGCTGCTGGGAATCAAACTTCTGGCAGTAAGCAGTCTGCAGGAATTAGCCTGTATTCTAACCGCTGTGCCACCATGGCTCACATCACCAGTTCTTCAGTATCTGGAATACAGAGGTGGGTTCCTACCAGTCCGCACCTATTTGGTAGAACCGGTTCATCAAATCTACCGAACCGGTTAGAAGAGGTTCCACCAGTGGACCCGGAAAGCAGGCCACACCTACAGAAGAGGTTCCAAAATTTTTTGAAACCCACCACTGGTCCTTGGATATGATTATTCTACACTATCATGCTCATATTTATAAAACTCAGTGCCTCTGTGAAAGATAAGGATGACTACTACGTTTGTGGTGCAATCAGAACATTGCGTGTGTTGAAGTTGTTTTAGCGCAAACCAAAGATGCCTTTTAAAAAACAAGTTTACCTCATATTCTTATTCATGCCAGTGCTGTGTGAGAGGTAATTTAAGGTGGTTCTGACAAGTGTCGTCGGCATCTTCATATCCGGTCACATGGGCAGCAAGCCTCTCCCATCCAGTCACATGGATGGTAAGCCACTCCCACAAAGGCCACACCCACAGAGTAGGTTCGAACAATTTTTGAAACCCACCACTGCTGGAAGATCAAGTCTCTAAAGCTATAATGGCGACAGCCAGCACTACAAAACTAAGGAAATCTGGCACTTTCTTCTCTGAGCTATAAAATGAGATGAGTTATCCGAGTTTCCCAAATATATCTCTCTGGACACACAGGAAAAGTACACACATTGCAGCGTACCCAGTTGCGACGGGATCCAGAACCCATCACTGTTCTATGTCCTTCACTGGTGTTAGGATTTTATTTATTGGTATCTTGCCATTATTATTTCTACAAATAACTCAGGGTGGTTTAAATATCCACCACATTCCCCTCCTCCAATCTTCTTTAATGCAAATTTTTTTAGAACCTCTTCTGTAGGTGTGGCCTGCTTTGTAGGAGTGGCTTGCTGGCCATGTGACTGGGTGGGAGTGGCTTGCCCGCCATGTGACCGGGTGGGCATGGCCAACTTGTCAAATGTGGTGAAACTCACTTAACAGCGCTCTTGCTTAGCAACCAAAATGTTGGCTCAGGAACTCTGGCGTTTGAAGCACGCAAGTCTTAAAGCTGTCAAGTTACAAGACCCTTGCACCCCTAACCCTTTAGAAACAAAACCCCAGGGGTGTTCAAACTTGACAGCTTTAAGACTTGTGGACTTCAACTCCCAGAATTCCTCCTCCAGTCATGTTGGCTCAGGAACTCTGGCATTGAAATGTGCAAGTCTTAAAGCTGTCAAGTTACAAGACCCTTGCACTCCTAACCCTTTAGGAAAAAAAAACCAGGGGTGTTCAAACTTGACAGCTTTAAGACTTCAAGGTTTAGATAGGACTCTTAGAAGTGAGTGGGGCGATTGGTGAGCCAGCCAATCAGTGAGCGGCGGGCGGGGCAAACGTGGTGCGGATGGGCAGGGCGAGGGAGCTGGAAGCGGTTCTAAACAGCACAGTAGATTTGTGAAACGTCTTCTATAGAAGAGGTTAGAACTGGCAGGAACCCACCCCTGGTTGATGGAGACTGTCTGGTCACCCAACTGGCATTCATGACTAAGGCAAGACTAGAACTCACAGTTTCCCGCTTACTAGCCGGGTGCTTAAATCACTAGACCCAGCTGGAATATGAATTATTTCTTTTAATAAATCTCAAATTTGCTTGATATTGTGGGGCCCTTGGCAATCTCTGAGCTTGAGGGTTTTTTTCATGCAGATGTTCCACTACCCAACAAGGTAACATCATCAGTTCTAGAAGCAAATGACGGTGGCTTGACATTGCCTTGGCATGTTGTAGATGCTGCACTGAGGTTTACTCAACAAACCATTGTTAAAGCAAACTGTTATGGCCCGCCAGTGGCCAGTGGAGGAGGCAGCAGATTTGGACAGTGAAGAGGTTGGGGAGGACCAGTCTTGGAGTCTGGGGAAGGCTCGGACGAGGGCAGAGATGGGGCCAGGGCTGACTGACAGTTATCAGCTGCCTTCGGAGTCAGACATCAGTGAGGCAGACGAACAGCTGGAGCCTGTTCCCGGTGTGCGCATGCACAGAGTTGCCAAATGAAGGGAACAGCTAAGGAACAGGGGTCGACTTGGGAGTAAAGCCACAGGTGGACGGTGACTGGCCCTTCCCATAGGGAATAAAAGAGGAGCGAAAGGGGAGTGGAGTTTGCAGGAGTCAATTAGTTCATTCCTGCATTCTTGCCAAATATTGTGGCATCTGAAAGATATCGGCCTGGCCACTCTCCAAGCCTGATAAAGGTCGGTAATTGTGAACTACCTTGAAAGACTGTGGGAGAGGAAAGACTTTGCTGGAGAGGAATTCACTGTAAATTAAATACAAGGAGACAAGGACTCTGCTTCCTGCTGCTGGGGAAGCCTAGGTCAGAACACAAACTTTAGCTCACCATAATGCGAGACCCAAAGGCACACTCTTATTCCAAGTCTTCGAGCTTACCTCATGTGATCAGAGTGGTCCTCGGTAGTGCCCATTCAGAACTTCAGGGCTGCTCGAATTGCCTGACAAGCTGCTCTCTTGACTTCTAAAGCTCTTTCTGGTTGGCCTGACTGATAGACTGCTACCTGGACTTGAACTTCTGGTTCTGTCCCATCGTGGTCTAACAACAAATCACAGCAAAAGAACCCATCAAGCAAGCATCTCAGCCAGCGCCGTGCCCGGGCCTCCTGTTCTGCATCCAATCCTGGGTCTGGATCCACCTGCACAATGACTCCAACCAAGGCCACCGGGTTGTAATAGATGCAGTTCTTCAGCTTGTGTAGCATTTCGGCCAGTCGATCCAGTTGGTCCCAAGACTTAAGGAAAGGGGCTCGGCACAGGAAGAAGATGAGCTGGGAGTAGATTCTTTCTTGTTGTCTGGAACAGCCGTTTTCATTCAGGAGCTGAGACCTTTCAGGCCACTGGCTGACAGCTTGATCACAACAGATCACCGAGCTGGTCACGTGGAAAGCTGGTATCGGGAATTTTGCGAACACTTCCTGTCGGAAGTTCTCCACCACCGCCTGGCTTTGCAATTCCCCAAGTAAATGCACGTTGCCCCCCATCATAAATTGAAGGGTCACAAATTCCAACTCCAACTTTTCCTCAAGTGGGAGGTCAGACCTGGTGACCACTGTCAACAGGTCTCTGACTAGTTTTAGACCTGCCTCTTGGCCTTCGTGGTCTTCTTCTGCCGTCCGGCTCTGTCCTGTCCCCACTCTCTCTGTGACTTCTTCCCAGGATCGCCCAGCCTGCCTCAGGATCTTCTTGTGAGGTCCGACTGAAAACCCTCGGAACAAATCTTGGCCTGCCCCAACCAATTCTTCGTTCCTTGTTAGGACTTCATCCGATGGTTCTGTCAATTCTTCTTGTCCGCCTTGAATTTGCTCTTTGATCTTTGGGCGAGCTCCAGCGACAAACTCACAGTCCCTTCCATTCTCCTCTGGGATGTCTCCATTCAGCTCTATGCTATCTTCTGGTATTCCTTCTTCTTGCTCTGGAGTATTTTCCTGGTTGGTTATCTCCAGCTCTGTGATCTGCTCCTGAACTGTTTCATTCATCTTCCTACTCTTCGTTGCAGTGTTTGTCTCTTGGTCTAAAACCACTTGGATTCCTTCTTCCTGCTCCATAACCCTTAGCTTCCTTCCTCCCCCTGATCATTTCTCCAGATCCTCCCAGGTCTGACCTGACTCCTTGTTGCCTAGACCCCACTGGCTGTCTTGTGTCACAATAAGCGCTGACTCACTGATTCATCGGATACTGACTGTGACCAGGTTCATCTCTGTGAAACTTATATTTCCCTTTTCAAACAGCAAACTATTTTTTTTTAACATAATAAAGGGGGAATAAGTCCACCAGAGCTTTTCAGGCTGCATTTATTAACAGGGATAATTCTAAAGCAAAGGCCAACTGGAACAAAGTAAAAATATGGGGCTAATGGAGTTGACTGTTGCAGATTCTATTGTATTCATTTCAGCACCCAAATGAAATCTGCGTAGCAGGGGTGGGTTGCTGTCAGCATTCCTGCTGGTTCGGGGCACAAAAAAATAGAACACATTGCAATAATTAAGGTTGTGCGTAACCAAGCTAAAATTGCCAAATCAAACTAATCCAGGAAGGATTGTAGCTGAAGGGTCATGACTGTAAACGTTGCCACAACCACCATCTGCAAATCCAATCACAGCTGACGATCAAGGACCACCTTCCAGATGCTGTACCTGTTCTTTAAGTTACAGAAAATGCGATCACATCCAATATATAGTAGATGCCTTGAATCTTAACTTATTTACGACAGCTTTTCCATTGTGGCTGGATTTGATTTCAACTTGTTCTCCATTAGCATTATTATCTTTTTATCCTGCCTTTTAGATATTTTGGGCAATTCAACATACCTAGCAATACGGGAGGAAGAGCTAGATGTCGCTGTGAAATGACGGACTTTCCCAGGGCTCTGGGATCGCCACCGAATTTGGGTCGCAGGACGGTCCAATCCAGACCTAAACCGTCCCAGAGAGACGGTGAAAGGGGAGGCATATCCTGTTGATCCCAGAAACATCCGCAAGTCTCTGGTGATCTGGGAAAAAGCCCCATTAGGCTGCTGGAACGGCTGACAGTTCCGTAATGTAGGGGCAGGAGAGAAGCATGTTGTTTTGGTAAGAGTTTTAAATCTTTTTTATTGGAGCGAGAATACCCTAAATTTGGAAATTTATTTTAAAATAAAAACATACCTAGCAATACATCATACAGATAGTCCCCCTTAACGATCATTAATGATCATTTCCAATTGTTGGCAGAAATGTCCTTCTGGGTTCAGCTCCAAGTTGCGGGGGGGGGGGGGAGACAATGGAGACATGGAGGCTGCTTGGAAGGATGGTTTAATGCAGGACAGGTTCACATGGCTTGAGTCCTGAATAGAAAAAGTGATCACATACTTCAGCGTTGGGTGATGAAGAAGAAAGAGAAAGAAGGACCTGGCTTTATACTCTCTGTTTGGCCTCACCTCTCTCTTTCCTGTTCCTGTGTAAGAAATGTATTCTGATTGGTTTTCAGACTCCCATGGGGCCATGCAGGGGCAACTCTCTAGGCTGTGTTTTAAGTTCCAAGTTTGAGTTTCCAGATGCCATGTGGTGAGTGGGGTAAAGAGCTAACACTATCATGCCTTAATCCCATCACTCTGGAGCTGAAGGGGGAAAGTCTTTGTTATGTAGAATAGACTGGCTTGGGCATTTTAATGAGCCGTTAAGAAAAGTGGGGGCTATTAAGAGTGAGTCTCTTTTCCTGCCTAAAAACATGTTTCTTCATTTCTGATCCAGAGAAATATAATATTCTGACTTTTCCATATTTCCCAGGATATTTCATTTTTGCAGGAGGGTGTGTGTGCTTAATTTCCTACCCCAGCATAGCTGGCTGGAGAATTCTGAGAGTTGGAGTCCACCAGTCTTAAAGTTGCCAAGTTTGGGGACCCCTGCTATAAATGCTAAAAGAAGAAAAGAAGATTGGTCATCTAAGGCAGTGTTTCTCAACCTTGGCTACTTGAAGATGTCTGGACTTCAACTCCCAGAATTCCCCAGCCAGCATTCGCTGGCTGGGGAATTCTGGGAGTTGAAGTCCAGACATCTTCAAGTAGCCAAGGTTGAGAAACACTGATCTAAGGATTTCACAAACTCTATTTGGATTAACATTTGGTACCACTGGAGGCTTCCAAGAAGAGATTGGACTGCCATCTGTCAAAAATGGCGTAGGTAGGGTGTCCTGCTTGGGCGGGGGAGAGGGGGGTGTTAAGACTCCCTTCCAACTCTTGTTATTCGGTTAACCTCACGCCTGACCCAGGTCGAGGAGCCCTGGCGCGAGAGAAAGGAAGGCAACGCGCCTGCGTATTGGCAGGCGCGCGCGCCCGCCTTTCCCAGAGGGGCGGGGCCAAGCCGTTCCCTCGCGCTTGCCAGGCTCCCGGCGCGCGCTCCCCGCCGGTCTCCCGTGGTTCCGACGGTGCGTGAGGCGACGTTTGCGGCCTTCTCTTTTGAGGTGAGTCTGGTCGCGTCTCTCCCGCTCGCGTGCGTCGGGTGGGGGGGGGGGCGCGCTTCAAGGCCGGGCCGGCGAAGGGGATTTGTTTCCCCTCCCCCTCCATGGATTTCCCCTTCCCAGGAGCTCGGAACGCCCGACTCGTCTTGCAGGGAACCAGGATGGGGGGGGGGGTCCTCGCTGCGGGGAGCGCCATGCCTTCTCGGTCTCCTCGGAAAGGGCGGCGAGCCTTCTCCGCTCGGTTATCGTGGCGGTTGTTCCCCCCACGCTTTCCCCGCGCTCCAAGGTTAAATGGCACCCGCGCGAACCGTTTGCGCCGCCTTTCCTTTTAAACAACCCCAGGTTGTTTTAATGGGAAATCTCTTCTTCCCGCCCGCCAGGCATCGGGTCGCCTCGGATTTCCCATTCTCATTTCCCCATAAAGGAATCTCGGGTCCGAAATACGATGTAATCCGAGCAGAAACCAGATTGAGGGTGTGTTTTTTCGGGGGCGGGGGGGGTAGAGGTCTGAGTCGACGGAGGAGGCTGGATTTGGAGGAGATTATTAAAAGGGGGGGGGGATAATTCATCCTTCCTATAAGAATATGGTCTTTGCATCATCTGCAACGGTTGGGACATATCTCTATATTTTCTGCCGATTGCTTTTTTAATGATAACTTAAGCTTGCTAAAAAAAAAAAGAGGGATTTTTTTATTTTTAAAAAAGTAAAATTAAAATAGGAGTGGTTTAACTGCTTTCCCTTCTTGCACTTCTCCCCATTTGAAAATGCCCCAGAAAGGAGATTTTTGAGGATTGTTAGTAGATCCCTCTTATTTCTCTTGTCTTTGAAATAAGTCTGCAAAAATGGATGTCCTTTCCCACTGCCTTCCTCTCTCTGTCTTGGGTAAATATGTTATACCTCACCAGAGGCAGATAATGGTAGCGCCTTGGTGTTGTAAAAATGTGTGCTGCCGGTTCAAACTTTCCTCATTCAAATAAGCCATCTTTGTAACACTTTAAAATCTTTTAAAATGGTAATGGCCTTCCTTGCTCTAAAGGTTTTATTTGCTGAAATATCTGAAATCTATTTTCCACTTAGAGCACCACCTTCCTCCCCAGATTCTGCATGGCTATTTTTTCTGTGGTCCATAAATTAAAGTTAAAGACAGTGGTTGTATGTGAATACCAAGCAAAACTTAGTTTTATTGCAGGGTGGGAAGAGTATTGTTTTAATATGATGTACAAACCAAGGCCCCTTTCCTTTCGTTAGCTTATGATTCATTGTAATATGGGAGTTCAGAAAAATGTAACCAGTTTAAGCATATTGTGTGAATCCAGTCAGTATATATCTGATTTAAATGTAGGAAAGATTGATTTCTTCTTCTGTTCTAAAATAACTCCATTCTTCTATTCAACCTGAGAATTTTTGACAGAAAAGGTTATATTATGGATCAAAGCACACAATCTTTATTTATGGCTATTCATTTAATTTAAAATATTTATATGACTGCCCCATCTTGCAGTACAGTACCTACAACCTGGGAGTAGCTAACTACAGTGATAAAATCAAAAACAATAAAATGCCAAGAAATATATCACAAAAAACCAAGTACCCAATCCATCATATACATCACATTCATTTACGGTATGTTATGGGTGCCCAACCTTTCACCTTGCCTAGGCCACATTGAGTAACGAGCAATTTTCTTGGGACACATATAAAATATATAATATGGTTAATGTATATAACTATACTATATAATATTCAACGTTTACAAGATTGTGGGGCCACATTTCTAGCTGTCCAGGGCCACATACAGGCGATGGATTTGAAATGCCTGAGCTATGGAATCCCAGAGGTATGTATGTATGTATTTGGGGGTGAAAGCTTGCTAGTTCTCAAAGGGGAAGGGTGTTCCACAGCAGGTCTGCCATGGAAAATGCATGCTTCTTAGGTTCCACTACATGAAAACAAATCAAAATTCAATCCATCTCTTTGAGGAACATTTATTGTTACGTTTCTTTCTTCATATTTTATGTAAAGGGCAGGTCATCTGCACCACAGTATTACTGTGTCATTTACAGATCATATGGTAGACACTCACTCACTCACTGTCAGAGTTCCAAATAACATCCAAAAGTGAATCGGAGTCTAAAGCAACATACTGCTCAAAATTCCAATTTATTAAGAGAGCCATGTTGGCACATTTGGGAAAACCCGAATCAGAAAGCTTCCTGGTTTTCCCCACCTAGTTGAAAGTTCAAGATCTTGCCTCCCACCCACAATTCCATCACATGGTCCAATCTCCCACTGCCATGCTGGCAGTTGCACCCATTCAGTTCCGGTCAGGTGCAGAGAGAAAGGATGACCTTGGCTTTCTAGAATGAATTTTATTTTGGCTACACAGTGGGTATCTCTGTACAACCCTCCTCCCATTTTCCCACAATAGAAAAAGACATAGTAGAATAATAGAAAGTGTGGCAGGCTAAAGATCCAAAAGAAAGCTGCAGGCCTGACACACACACACTCTTCTGTTGGCATAAAAGGAAAAGAAATTGAGGTTTCACTCGACATGACTTTTGGGTATTTTTAGATGCAGGTTTCCTTCTGACTTCCAGCTGATCCATATAGCCTCATATATAATCCAACCCACCACCCAAATTAGTGGAAATTTCACAGACCAGGGTGATCCCTAAGATATTGTGGTGATGGGAATTGCCTTTGGCAAACACAGAAATTTTTGAACTCAGCCAAAGGTTATTCATTTGGAAGCAGAGATGCATACTTGAGAGTGGTATGTCTGCTCTCTTCCTGTGCAAGAATTGTCTCTCTATTAAGGAGGTCAGCATCCAAGGTCTAAAAACTTGAGCAGTGCAGTTAAGAAGATAAATTGGAAACTTTGCAGGCAATATCTGAAAGTGAGAAAAGCATGAACAGCAATACTTCTTCCCATTCCCAAGTGCTTTTTCTGATCGTAATATTTACCATTGATATAGTCAAGATAATCTCGACCCATTGGATCATTGTTTCAAAGATATTTTTTTGCCTAAAGAGAGAAACAAAATACCCCTGGATGAGCAAAAATGCACTGGGAGTGCAGGGAACTTCCTGCCAGATCCCCAGTTGACTTACCTTAAGGAAAGCTGGCAGGGAGAATTGGAAATGTCAATCACATGACCACAGATGGGCTTGGCAGTCCTGAAGTGGCTATAACCTTGCCAAATTTCAATCTCAGAAGAGTCCTCGATTTTTGGATGCATTCTTTAAAAGTGAGCCCACCTGAGGTTCACGATTCAAACATTGTTGCCATATAATCTCTTTTTCCTCAATTGGTTACAAATGATGAAACAGATAAGAGAGATTTAGCAGTATATAGATTTTAGAAAGTTCAGGTTCTTTATAGACTTTTGTTGTTATTTTTTTCCATATCTTGAAAACTCATGCCTAAATAGCTTGATGGCATTATGACTACAGCTTCTCTGAACCCCATCTATATAATAGAATGTAGTTCAAAGGTTTATGAGGAAACCAATCCCTTCTTAGCCTATTTAACACCTCTCCTAGTTTCATTGTACACAAATCCCCATTACTCCAATAAAAGGTTTGCCATCTAGTGACTTGATGGCAGGGCAAGATAGAAACTTCAAGGACTTTTGTCATTGACTGTTCTCATAGCTCTTATGAGGGGCTTAACAGGTGCTTAACCAAGCATAATTCTCCCTTTGAAAAACATCTGCCTGCGCATAGATGATCTTTTTGAAGATTGCCTTGTATCCTGCACAGTTCAGGGTATTCTTTTTAGTGAATTTCCTTCAGGACATTTCAGTGCCTTGGGAACACTTCTATTTTGTGAACCAGGAATTAGAAACCCTTTAAGATTTCTTAAAATAAATTCAGTTTCTTAAGAAATACATTATGTTCACACACATACATAGATATATTTGTAAATTTCAACCTTCAATTTAGTGATAGATAACTCTTTTACTTTATGTTTATGTTGGAGGGACATGTCCAATTATAAAATAACTGCCATAATAGCATGCCAATCACAAATCAAAAAGCCAAATTAGTTGAGTGCGGGAAAATCAGTTCTTAGATGAGAAGAATTGATTAAATGGTGTTGATATATAAGGCTACAGTTTGATACCTTTTAGGATAATCCCTTAGATTTGCAATTGGAAATGTTTTTCTTTTGGTATCTGGCATTCCCAAATTTCACTCTACTCTTTATTTATGGAATATGTTTCCTGCCCTATTTTATTGCTTTATTGTCCCGCTTCTTAGTTTCTAAAGGAAAACAGTGCAGAAAGTGGCCTGAGGTCCATTACTTGTAGTAACATAGATCCAATACCTATGAATATGTATGTTTACTGTACATAATGTGTTGTTTATGCATTAGTCTCTACCATCTTTCTGAGATGTATAAATATGAGGGGGTGGGATTTCTCTCAATATTCTTTGGAGGAAGTCCCACTAAAACGTATTATTTAAGAGTGGCCCCCAGCCTTTTGGGCACCAGGGACCAGTTCTGTGGAGAGAGGTTTTTCTGTGGACCTAAATCAAGGAGCTACCAAGGAGAAAATCACACCACCACCAAGACTGGCATTATATTATAATACAAACAGGGAGCAAATCCCACACTCACTAGCCCTGATGATGTTACCTAGTTGGTAATGAAATGTCTGCAAGCAAACAACCAAGCTCAGAGAACACCAAGGACTCCACAGTTCAACCCTGATCTATAAATATTCTTTTCTATTAATAGAATTATTTGTCCATGTTTATACAAGAATTTGAGCTGCATAATATATTCCATTGGGAATTAAATAACATCCTTATTTTTAATTTTGGACAATTTGTAGTTCTCAATCACTTGATGTTATTTCTTTTTCTAATATTCAGAAATTCTATTTAGTGCCCTCAAGATGGTGGGAAGTGGGTGATTTCCCCCCCCTCCCACCAATGAACAGCTTATTTTATTGCCAAAGTTGGTTATTTGGTGGCTACGCTCCCTGTGTTTTGGAAGTGGAGACTAGGAAATACCCAACATGACCTTCGGACAGCTGTGCATTTACAGAGGAGGGGATGTTGAGACTGCAATTCTTGGAGAGGAGCAATCAGAACCTTATCAACTTTTATTTGTGGATGCTGGTTTGCGACCTATCTGTTTCTCATGTCCTTGGAAAGAACTGTGTTTCTCAAATGTCTCTAAAAGACAATATAATTTTCTGGGAAGCATTTGAGAAAAGAATGCTCTCCAACCATTTCATTTGAAAATATAAGCAAAAACTTTTCTGGGTCAACAGTGAACCACAGTCAAGACCATATCCTAAAGCAGGAAATAATAATGGTGTCAACTTTCAAAACAACTCTGGCTGAGGCATTGAGGATTTGATTTGCAACTTGATGAATTGGAATCTAATATGTTGCTGTCAGATGTGAAGAAGAAAGCACTTGGTTTGAAAAATATAGATATGCCAGAAGAAATTGAAAGGAATATGAATGCAAGAAATTCTGAGATAATGGAATTGATGAACAATGGACTGGACTTCCTTGGCAAGAGGAATGTGTTTTTAAGGATAATTTTGCAAACATGGATGTTGCAGAGATATTTACAACAGAGACTTATGAATTATGGAAATGAGAAGAAATTATTGGGAAAGTTTCAAATTAAAAACCTAAGGAAAGGTTTCATTATTAAGAGCCAAACGAGGGTACAATATTTGATCCTGGACAGATTAGTAATAATGACTGGGGTGATTTGTAATAGATAAGAAACTGTTGTACTCTGAGTAAATTACAATGGTAGACTGTTTACAGAAGGCCTTTACTTTGCTATTGTTTTTCAGATATATAAAACATATGACAGGTCAGTTAGGTTGCAGAGAGATGTAGAAATTTATAAATTTTGGACTTGTTTTGCAAGGGGGGAACTATTGCAATAGATTTGTCAGTGCTCAACTAGGATGAATGACATGGGGTGTTGTTGTTTTTTGTCCTTTTTACTTTTTTTAATGTTCTTGACTACTTTTGTTTTGTTTTTGTTGATTTTTTTTCTTTTTCTTTTAGAATTTTTTCTTTTTAATTTTTTGAATAAAAATATTTTTAAAAGAAAATTCTATTTAGCAACTTGAATGTTCTTTCACATTTTTATTTTACAGATTTGGAGATGCAAACGGTTAAATGAAAATCTAACCTGAAAAAATCATATTGCAAAGGATTCATTATAGTTAGAGGAAAATGCTCAGACAAATTTTCTTTCAGATCATTTCATTCTGCCCACAATATTATTCTTGAACATCAAAGAGGAGGAAAAAATGAGATATTCAAAACAGCAACAGCCAAAAGTTGTATAATTCTTAGAGAAGATGCTTACATTTTGGTAAACCCCCATAGAAGTTAACAAAAACTACGATGAATACACTCACTCCAATTTCAAGAAAAGGCTGACCCTTTATTCCCATTGGCCCCTAAACTACAGAGCTTCATTTTACATCACAATGAAAGCTTTGTTGTTCAGCCCTCAGAAGAGGGAGTTGCATTGGTGATAATGACAAATTTCAGCTAACTGTCAAAGCTTGTCAATAATCTAAAGCTTCTGAAAAAAGGAGTTTCTTCAACAATAGAGAACCAAGACAGAAACCTACTGTTTATTCCTGCTGGGTTTTAAATTCCACTTGTAGATAAAATACCATCACAAGTGTACTTCCACTCAGTTGGGGAAAATTTTACTATAGTGTTCTCTTTCATTCAACATTTTGTAGTGTGGATAGAGAAGCATTACGTGGTTTTTGTTTTTTAAAAAAACATTTTGGAGAAATAACTTCATAATCCCTTTTCACTCACATCTCTTAAATAGTGCCTCTCACTAGCTTACCTGGAAAGAATGGGTCATTTTGTTTCTGATCGTGCTTTTTCCCAGGTGCATGCTTTTAGGCTATAGTTTTTTAAGCCACATATGTAGCCTCCAGCCACATTTAAACAGGATCTGTCATTTTGTTTATAGATCTCCAGAAATCAGAGTCTTATAAATGAGTTTGAATGTCTGAACATTCTCTGCTGGTTTACTGATATTACCAGATTTGTGCTGGAAGGGGGCAGCTTTTGTTTAAAAGTGATATCAAATCAAGAACAACTTATTTTATAAGTAATATACAATACTAAAATAAGTTGCCTGGTGAGAATTGAGAACAGTCTAGCTAGGTTCTGCCATATCAGGATCACACTTATGAATTATGCATTGAAACTGACAGAAAAGAATCACCCTGAGCAAATATTGTCATATCTTTCTCCATAGTGAGGGGAGGAGTATCCAGGATATGTTGAGCTTATCCTCTTGTTGATTGGACTGAGTCAGATAAGCTCTTGGTATACATCCCTGGTCCACCAGGCTCCGCCCAGATATCAACTCAGTCCCTCAACCGGATGGATTGCCATCCTGGATCTCCAATAATTTGGAAAGAATTTTAAAGAAAGAAATAGGATTAATTCATTTCCCTACGGCAGCAGCCGCAAGCGAGCTGGACAGCTCCCTGAGCTGCACGAAAGCCTGCCAAAAGCCCCCTTGGGGGCAGCACGCTGCCCAGGCATCTGAGTGAGATAAGTATTACTCAGAAAAGGAAATCTGCCAGGCAAGCAGGAAACAAAGGGCACAAGCCTTCCAAAGGCAAGCTCTGCCGCAGAGGCTACAGCGGCGCCGGAGCACTCCGCCGCTCCCCACAGGCTTGAGCGGTGAGCCGTGGCTTCCTCAAGCACCACGGGGTGCGAATTGGGCCACCGGCAACCGTGGGCGCCACTGGATCCCCACCCAGAAGGTGAGCCTCGCTGCGGGAACTCTGCCGGGCACCAGAGCGCTCCACTGCTCCCCGCTGGGTTGAGCAGCGAACCGCGGCTTCCCAAACGCCGTGGAGCACCCGCACCATTATCCATGTGGCCCACCTCGCTGGAGGGGGTCCGCGGACAGAGCAAAGCCTCCAGCGGCGCCAGAAGGAGGCAGAAGAAGCAAAAACCAGCGGCAGAGGCGCGCAGCAGCTCCTCGGAGCACAAGGCACCAGAACAGGAAATTTAAAAGAGGCGCCCTTTGTCTCCTGGCACGGGTGCCATCTTGAAGCCGGGAGGAGCCACATGTTCCAAGATGGCAGCGCCCAGCAGCAACGAGGAGACCGACAGGACTCAAGTACTTGCAGCAACAGCCAGCAGCCCCACCAGAGGGGCAGAGGATCAAACAAGGTTAGTGACCACCCCAGAGGCTGCCCAGAAGGGGGGGGGAGAGCAAAGGCTAGAGATAAGTAGAAGCACCTTTCTCCCAGGGTGAAGCTGGAGACAGAGGGTGGTCACAAGCTTTCCAAGCCATCTAAGTATGAAAAGCAAAGGCACAAGAGGCTGGAGCAACTCTACAAAAAGGCAAGTGGCCTTAAGTCCATCCCAGGCTTGGGACAGAAGGGGAAGGCCCTGGGAGTCCCTGCAACAGGCGGGGCTACAGGGGAGGCACCCACATTGCAAGCAAGGATCCCTATTGACACATCAGGTCTTTGGGGTCTTCCTCAAGGGTGGCAATCACCCCCACATATGGCTTCCTTGGGATCAGCCCTGCCCACAGGGCTGCCACCTCTGGTTTTCCCCCACAAACAGGTGGGCATGGGTTCCAGTCAGCAACCCCCCACAGGGGTCCCCAATTTTCAAGACCTAATGATGCGGGCCTTCCAGCAATGCATAGCAGCGGCATTTCAGCAGCCACAAATGCAACCTCAGGTGGCATCCTCTCCTAGGATACCAGAGGGGCTTAGTTTGGCCATGAGCCCCTCAGTATGTTTCCCTCCCTAGGGATGTGTTAGCTTTGGTACGTCCCATCCTGGATACTCCTCCCCTCACTATGGAGAAAGGGTGTTGGTACTTACCTGATACGCCTCTTCTCATAGTGGGGGAGGAGTATCCAGACCCTCCCTGCCATGTGTTATGATGGATGTTGCACTAATATGTTCAAGTTATAATTCAATAAAAAGTTTGAAACCTTAACAAAGGTCTGGAGTGGATGGCACAATGGGTCGGATAGATTTCTTCGCCGATAACTGGGCAGAGCCTGGTGGACCAAGGGCGACCTGAGACTCCTGTGGCTGTGTGGTAATATTAAATTGAAAAGCATTTATGAACGTCTTTTATTTGAGAAATTATTGAATGTCATTTCTAATGCCTCAGGCCTTTGGGCATCTACATTTAATAACGGGCAATTCATATCCTAAAAAAAAAACCCTCTGTAAATAGTTCTTCAAATTCCCACCTCTCTATAATGTCCAGTTCCAAGGTTACAGTTAGTTTTACAGTTCTTATTTTAGAGTTCTCGTCCACCTTAAATTTATCTAATTCAGCTGCTGTGGAGAAGAGCAACAGAAGCCATCTTAGTCTTTTGTTCTTCCTTAATGTCCAGTTCCAGAATTGAAGTTAGTTATACCGTTCTTATTTCAAATTTCCGGTCCTCCTTAAATTTAGCTAATGTGAAAACAGAAGAGAAGCTGGAGCCATCTTGATCTTTTGTTTTAAAAAAATCTTCATATTTTCCCAGTTCTTGATTTTATTATTATTATTTCCCGTGCTACCTTATGGTTGCTCAAAACATATTAATTGGAACAAACTTGTGAACAGCCAACTCGGGTATGTTTGCTTCGTCTCCTGCTTTTCCAAGTTCTGATTTATGGCAGTTGGTTAATTTAATATCCCACACAGGCAAGATTAGGTTATCAGTTATCAGTGAGAAAATAGTGCTTTTTCCTTGATTTTTCTCCCTTGTTGCATTCCATCTCTCATTAATTGGAGTTGCTTAAGATATATTAGTTAGAAGAAATTTGGACGAAATAAATCACCTCGGAATATTTGGTTAGTATTTTAAATCCAAAACCAAATTTAGAGTTTGTATTTGAGTGGGTTCTTCACTTCTCTGCTTTCTCCCTTTCTGTCCAAATTGTTTGAAACAAATGGCTTTTGGGGGGGGGGTAGTGTTTCAACCCTCCATTTTCTCTTTCTTTCCTTTTGCCAAAAATCCAGATCTGTCTATTAATATTATTTGTACTGTCAAAATTCTTTTCCAAGTTTTGATTTATCACTGGGTTAAATGAATCTTCTTACCTGTCTTCAATCTCTTCCTCACGCTCCTGTTCAGTTGCTTTGGCTGGAATCCAGCTTCTTGTGCAGTCATGTTGCCATGCTGCTGCCACTACTCCGATTCAGAGGCCAAATCTCCTATCTGCGAGGGACCTGTTGCCGCCCTCTGGATCTGATGAGACACTGCCCCTTCTTCGCCCCCCCTCCAGGGGGGTTCTGATCCAAAAAGGACCTCGGACTTGGTTTATCAGACAGGGTTCATGTGAGGCTCTAAAAAGCTCACATCCCAATTCCTGTTCAGCTGGAGAACTTCCTGCTTCTTTGCATAATTCAATTCTTATTGTCTTTTTTGTGGCTGTTATTCAGTGAACAACCATTGATCCACTGTCATTAAATGAATGTTGAAATCCAAACTATTGTAAAACGCATTCAAGATGTTGAAAACAGTTGCCTGCTTGCCAAGCGTTTGCAGTGTGGTCATCTGGCCATGGAGGACACATACCTGTATTTGGTACAGATAGTCCTCAAGTTATGAATGTAATGGAGCCTGCTGATTACATTTGTAACCTGAGGATTCGTTGGAGTGAATCACGTACAATGAAAAAGAAACCTCGCTGCTTTCACCCACGCATTTGCTAATCAAATGCGTAGGTCATTAAGTGCACATGAGGTATTTCAGGGTGGGGAAGGCCATGGGAGGGGCCTAGTGATGGAGTAGGCCACCTGCTTTAGACCACCCAAAGCCTCCTCTGACCCACTGAGATACCTCATGCGTTTGCTTCCCCCCACCCCATCCTGCCACACTGTATAACTTTCCTTGTGAAGATCTAGCAAGCTGTCTCCTATCCAGCCTCTCATTCCACGCAAGATCACAGCCCCCAGAAGCTTCCAGTCTCCACGCAAAACATTTGCAAGCCGGTGGGACCCTTTGAGGGAGTGAAATCCTGCTGCCTCAAAGCATCCTGTTAGCTTGCAAAGGTTTTGCGTGGAGACTGGAAGCTTCTGAGGGCCGTGATCTCGCAGCCTGAAGTCCTGTGAGATCACAGTGCCCAGAAGCTTCCAGTTTCTGCCCAAAATGTTTGCCAGCTGATGGGACACTTCGAGGCAGTACAATTTCTCCAAACAAAAAACCCCCAAACCCCTTGGCAGAGAGGAGACAGATCTTCGCATGGTGAGTCCGGCAGGGCAGAATGGGAGGGGGAAGCAATTGTGGGAATGCGGGGGGGGGGGGGAATAGACAGGGTGAATGTTGTAGTGCCTCTGCGGTTGTTCATGACTGCCGTTGTGCTGCATGTTCGTAATTTCAGGACTATGTCGTAAATACTTGCGGGGTCACTGCGTAACTTTGAAGAGTCACTAAGTGAACTGTCATAACTCGAGGATTACTTAAATACAAGACTTCCAGGGCATTCCAGAGCTAGATTAGAAAACTTCTGAAATTCATCCAAAAGAGAGCAGTGGCAAGTTACTAAATATCATTGCCAAAAAAAACAGGAGTGAGCTCAATTCTAAGTAATTTGTGTTATTGTTGCCGCTGCTGCTGTTAAATAATTGGCAGCCTAGATTTATTAGACATTCTCTTAAAAAACATCCAGGGATCAGTTAGCATTGCCACCTCCAACAACCTGCTTCCCAGTCTGTTAAATGGCAGTTGCAAAATTCTCAGCAGATCAGTATTTTTGGTGCCCCAAATTAAGGACGGTTGTACTTGGGAGATCTGGGTCTGTATTTTAACTGAACCCGCCTGAAAGAGCACTTTGTGGGTGTTTGGGCAGATAGATTAATTGTGTTGGTCAATGGAGTGGGGTTTGGGTTTCTCTTTTGAGGATTCCATCTATGTTTCTCTTTATTCTTTATAACTGCAAATTGACCACTAGTGCATTAACTGAAATGTTTGACTTTGATTGCTGCCTGCAGTTATTTCAGACTAAAGCAAAATGAATGAGCATCCAAAGAAAAGGAAAAGGAAGACTCTGCATCCTTCACGCTACTCAGGTAAATCAAATGTAGCTATATTTACCCAATTTCAGTTACTGTAAATTGCATTTCCCCCAAATGTGTTTGTTAAACTTTGCAGAAGCTAGATTTTTTAAAATGAAATTGGTTAATTAAAAAATGAATTCTTAAAATTCTGGGTATAGACTGTATAATTCATTGTTACATTGTATAAGTAACAGGACAAAGTAATTGGTTGTAGTAGAAATATTGATGTCTGTATCCTAGAATGTAAATGTTGAAGGTATCTTGAAGACGATCTAGTCCCAGGATGGCGAACCTATGGCCTGCGTGCTGTAGGTGACATGCGGAGCCATTTGTCAGGCATGCGAGGCGTTGCTGAGTTCTGAAAAGCTGAGTTCAGTCTTTTTTTAAACCATTTTTCGCCCTCCCCAGGCTCCAGAGGCTTTATAGGAGCCTGGTGATGGCGAAAAGAGCCTCTCCCCCCCCCCCCAGGAGGACCTCCGGAGGCTTCAGGAGCTTCCCTAAAGCCTCCGGAGCACAAGAAAAACCGGCCCTATGGGCAAACTGGAAGTTTGGGAACGGACTTCTGGTTTGCTCATAGGGTCAGTTTAAGCCTCAGACTAAAAACGACGCTGTGAGCAAACCGGAATTGACTTCCGGTTTGCTTGTAGCATTTTTTGCCCTACAGAGGCTTTGGAAAGCTTCTTGAAGGTCCCTGAAGCCCCCGGAGGGCCTCCAGGGGGGCGGGGAGGCTGTTTTCACCCTCCCCAGGCTCCTATAAGGCCTCTAACCTGGGGAGGGCGAAAAAAGCATGCAAAAAATGGGGGGGACGGAGCACCTCTCATGAATGCGCACTGGGGGGGTCACACATTGCATTATGGGTGTGGCATGCCCGCCCATGACCCCCCTACGCTCCCCCCCCTCACGGCACGTGATCCAAAAAAGGTTCGCCATCACTGATCTAGCCCAATCCCTAAATTTAACCCAGTTCCTATACATTTTATTTGTAATTTGCTATTGGCTATGCAGCAAAGAACAGGGGGTCTGAGTGTGACAGAGGGGCTGGGTGCTTAGCAACACAGGTATTTGCCCGATATAACCCTGCCAGGCTACAACATACCCTGCTTCTGGTTTGAGATATGTACCAGACTCCCAAGTTATACAAAAAAAACAAGATCGCAGGAGTTAGATCACTGGTAGATGCAATTTTAATTCTTACAGAAGCGAAATAGCAAGTTATTATTATGTCCCCGTAATTCTACCTATTCTACTACTATTATGTCTCTTCAATATTCTGGCAAACAGAGTCCTGATAAAATTCTTTATAGAGAAGATAGTGATGCTCTCTGGGTCCTGTCTTTTTTTAAAAAAACCAATTACCTGTGAGTACTTCGAATGACCTCAGAGAACTGCTACCTTTCTTTGCTTAAATGAAGATGAGAGCAATTCGCAATTTAATGATCTTATATGCCGCCCAATCCCGGAGGACTCCGGCCGGCTTACAAATACAAAATAGAATAAAATAACATATAGGGGAAAGAAACACACAGTTTAAAAAACACACAACATACATTTGACTTAAACTGGGGGTTGGACCAGATTTTAAAAAATCAGCAACCCCAAGCCTGTCGAAACAGCCAGGTTTTGGTGGCTTTTTGGAAGGCCATGAGAGTGGGAAGGGTCCAGATCTCTGCTGGTAGATCGTTCCACAGAGCCGGAGCAGCTTCAGAGAAGGCTCTCCCCCGAGTGGTCGCCAGCCGGCATTGTCCGTTCAACGGCACCCGGAGGAGGCCAAGCCTGTGAGTTCTTATCGGACGTTGGGAGGTGTGTAGCAGGAGGCGGTCTCTCAGATATAAGCAGCCATAATTACCCCTCAAAAAGAAAATGAATCAAAGGACAAGCCACTGTGCAATAAAGCGCCATCAGATTTAGAGACTAGCAGAAGAATGGATAAAGAAATAGTAGTGATTTTCTGACACAGAAGGAAACCAAGAGACTAAAGTTGGGCAAACCTGGCAAAGAAGAGGAAAATGCAAGGAATCTGAGACTTCTGGGTAGGGCTGGTAGGTGCTAGGAGATTAGATGCACGAAAGAGAAAACAGGAAGGTGTCCCTGTATATGTTCTGGGTGTCAGACCTGGAAGCCATCTACTGTGGAGAAATGGGAGGGGGGATTATATGGCGTATGGTTGATACATAGTCAAAATAACATTCTTTCTCAGAAAGTCAAGGCCATCTTGCCGTGCAGCTGCAATGAAGTGACTGGCAGGCATCTCCAGTTTTGGATGGTGCCTGATTGGATCATGTGATGGACATGTGGTTGCTGGGCAGGGACTTGGACTTTGGTTTGGGTGGGGAAAACCTGGATTTGGGTTTTCCCAGATGTGCCAATATGATATCTTTAATAAAATGGAACTTTGAGGAAGTTCAAGCCTCGTTGGGGGTGTTATTTGGAACCTGACACTGGGTAGAAGCAGATAGATAGCACTGAAGAATTTTTGCAATTAAGAAGGCTGGAGGAGGTGAGAAAGAAAATCAAGATTGGCCTTCTTGATTATCTTGGGTATAAGGAGAGGGAAATAAACTTTCAGGCTTTTAAGTTTTTGTTCTGATAGGCTATATCATCTACTATCAGAAAAGTTGAATTTTAGAACTGAAGGGAAAAGAGTTAAGAGAGAGATCTGCATGAGAAATAGAATTGTGGATTCAAAGATACAATTTTATCTACAGGAGCACAAATCCCATTTTTGTTTTGCATTTAGCTTCAGTATTAAGCATTGTTATTAGTTATCTCTTTCTTCCATAAATATAATAATACCTGGTAAAGGGGATCACGAGAAGAGAAAGAATTCTTCCTCTCTCATATATATAACAGGCCACCTATTGGTTTTATGTTAGTTGAAGTTTATTAGAGTCATAGACCACCATCCAATTTTTGTGCATTTATATATTCCTTTCTTGGTCTGCAGTTCTGTAACACTTAACTAGGAATAAATGTGGCCTACCCAGTATTTTTTAAAGAAACCTATTAAGGATTTTACTATATTCTCTATAACATCAAATAATTTAGCCACAAAAAAATTTATGCCAATCTCAAGAAATATATTCCATCAGATATTTTAAGTTCATACTTTTGTCTTTTTTTCTGTCTTAGATTCTTCAGGAATTCCAAAATACATAGATAATAGTGGCATATTTTCTGACCATTGTTACAGTGTCTGTTCCATGAAACAGCTAGACACAAAAGTTCCTGAAAGCCGAGGTAAAATTTGCATTTTGCAAATTTATTTGCAGGTATATTTTTGAGCAGGTTGCCTATCTCCTTGTACGTGTTATGAAAGATTTGAATAGTATTTTGCAAAATATCCTATTTTAAGGACTATGTAGCGGGAACCAACAAAAATTTATGAAAAGATAACTATAAATGCTGTCAGGATGTGTTAAAAATTGTAAGACTGCAGAAGTAGATGGTGTAACTGGATGGGAAAATTGCTTTTGATATGTCTATGCTGCTTAATATTTATTTGCATTTGTGCTTGACAATTATTTTGTACAAAGGAAAAGATAAAAAGGGAATGCAAAATCTACAAGGACATTAGTTTGTTATATGCTGAGGATTGTTTGCCCAATTTTTTATCAAAAGGTTACAAGGTATGCAGAATTGTGAGTGGTGTACTGTGGCTTTATGTTGAATAGAATCTGCAGAAGAGATTTTTATATGTGCAAGTGAAAAAGAAAAGTTTACTGCATGTGTGATGTTTAAAATTTATGATAAAATGAAAAGGCATGAAATGTAGAGTGATTTGTGAAAATACGTTTGATGAATTTTATGCACATACACACACATACATATATAATGGATTAAAAGTTGGGGTTAATTAAGGGTACCTGAGCCATCATAATGTGTCATGATTGCACAAGGCAACAACTGGCAACTCCATTTTTATAGACAACTACCTTTTACTGATATAGGTGACTTCAGAAACATTTGACAGGATTACTAATATTTTTGAAAGAAGTGCCTCTGAGTAGATATGATTTCAAATAATCAGTTCAGATTGGTATGTTAAAATATGCATTGGAAATTTAAATATTTAAGGAAACAGTAATGTTTTAAAACATGTCATGTTATATCATCACATACCATGCATGACATAATAAATATGGACAAGTTTAGGAGAAGCAGGCATAACTTAGTAGACTTTCTCAGTGTCTGTAGTTATTCTATCTGTACAGAGGAAATAAGTTAGTTTTTAAAAAAATGTACTACAGTGTACTCAAGTAGGAGGGAGCCATATTATTTGTTATGAGTCTTGTAACAAAGTATGAAACATGCTCTGAATTGCATGTTGTAGAGCTACTGAAAAGGAATGAATTGAATTAGGAGGCTAACACAGGAATGCGCTGAATTGTGTGCTGAATAGGTGCCTATATAAATTGATTAAATTAAATAGAATAATCTCTTTTCTCCACAGGTCGATTTCATAACACGACGTCTAGTATAGATACTGAGGAGGATGGCAGCCCGGTGTATGCTGGGACATCTCAGTGGAGTGGGATCCAGTCTAATGTTCCGGGGACACATTTGATGGACCCTAAGAAAAAAGGTAAGAGAAAGGCGATTGTGTCGGTTCCTATTTACTCTCCCTATTCTTAATAATGCCAAAATGAGAAAGGGGGTGGGGTGGGGAAAATAGATGTCAAGTAATAAAACCCCTTTCTGAACATTAAAATTTTTAGAGCCTAAGAGCCTGTGCATTGTAGTCATTAGAACAAAGGTAGATCATCTCATGCCCTCCAGATGTTTGGGGCTATAAACCAGAATCCTTTGATACTGGGCTTGTTCCCAAAGCATGTGATAGTTTTATATAACAACATATAGAATATAAGAAAGCTATCTTCAGCTTCTTAATGAAGGACAATACACACCTCTGAGATTCAGATTTGCAGTTCAGATGAGTTCAGCAGAACTGACAAAATAAATACGCAAAGAATATAGTATTCCAACAAAAATAATGATATTGCAAGTAAGCTTTTATTTTCTATCATAGCATTCAGTACCTCCCTCTACTTATTCTTAGGGAGATCTGGCACTCCCCTCCCTCCCCTTAGGAATAGAATTAAAATCTGTCCCCTGGTGATGTTGGTTGTTTTGATAAAAGAAATACTCTATACATTAAAATATAAAAATGTAATAGAGTCCATTCTTTGTAAGTTTGGTCTTGGCTCCTTTTACAGATAAAAACAACAATAACGGAGTTTTTAAAGATTCGTGCGAGTCCCCTGTCTTCAGTGACAGTTTGACGGAAGAGGAGAAGCCTTTGGACATTCAAACTGTAGAGATCTCCACTACTGAAGTCCAAGCTGTAGAGGTCCATGACATTGAAACTCAGACCGTTTCCCCCGAGAAACTTGAAGCAGAAGAGGCAGAGGAAATCCCAGTTGGAAGTTGCAAGGGGCTTGACAAAAATCCTCCTTCGAACGCCGCCATTCCGCCCAAATGGCCCCTGCTACGAGCAAACAGCAGCGGTTTGTACAAATGTGAACGGTGCACGTTTAACAGCAAGTATTTCTCTGACCTGAAGCAGCACATGGTGCTAAAGCATAAAACCTGCCCCGAGGGCAACATCTGTCGCGTGTGCAAGGAAACCTTCTCTTCCAAAAAAGTGCTCATTGAACACTTGAAACTTCATGACGAGGACCCCTACGTTTGCAAATATTGCGACTACAAAACTGTGATGATTGAAAACCTGAGCCAGCATATAGCGGACACGCATTTCAGCGACCATCTTTACTGGTGTGAGCAGTGTGATGTTCAGTTCTCTTCCAGTAGCGAGTTATACCTCCATTTCCAGGAGCACAGCTGTGATGAGCTCTACCTGTGCCAGTTCTGTGAGCACGAGACGAGCGACCCCGAAGACTTGCACAGCCATGTGGTGAATGAGCACGCGGGCCGGTTGATAGAGCTGAGCGACAGCTACAACAGCAGGCAGCCCCAGGGCCATTACAGCCTGGTCAACAAGATCAGCTTTGACAAGTGCAAGAACTTCTTTGTGTGTCAAGTGTGCGGCTTCCGCAGCAGGCTTCACACCAATGTCAATCGCCACGTGGCGATAGAGCACACCAAAATATTCCCTCATGTTTGCGATGAATGTGGGAAAGGCTTCTCAGGCATGTTGGAATATTGCAAACACTTAAACGGCCACCTGACTGAAGGCATTTATTTGTGTCAATATTGCGAATATTCGACAGGACAGATTGGAGACCTCAGAAGTCACTTGGACTTCAGGCATTCAGCTGAACTGCCTCACAAGTGCACTGATTGTTTGATGAGGTTTGGTAACGAAAGAGACCTTTTGAGTCATCTTCAGATACACGAAACTGCTTGATTGTGGTTGTGTGAATTTTCTCACCTGTCCTAGAATAATAGCATTTCAGAGTTTCCATCAGCATAAAAAGCAGCTGAGCCTCTGGATAGTGTATTTCATCAAATGTTTAATGCATAATAGATAACATGTACAGTTGTCTGGAAACAGCATTAAATTCTATGACAGAAATAAACATAACCAGCCAAATGTGTATTATTTGTGTTCATATTACTATTTAAAAATCAAAACAGAACTTATTTAGATATGTGCCCTGACACGTGACATGAGTTTGTCATCTGAGCTTTCTTCATGCGCATGATGATCTTTCTACCTCACAGATTTCCTAGTATTTGCTTTTATTTATAGAACCATAGGACTTTGAATGTCATTCTTATACCCAGATACCTTAAATCTAGCCATTAAGAGGGTTTTTTTTATTTGCCAGTATCTCTGTACAATGATAGTATTGGAAATACCAGTTTTGGCTAAAGAGCGAAATAAAAAGAACGAACAAATAAATAGACAATATAACTAATGAATTTTAAATACTCTTCAAAAAAATCTTTCATATCATTTTTACTTTTGTGATTCATTACTCTGTTTCTGCAAGAATCCTCAATTTAAACACACATATATTTCTATCCACAGTATCTTTTTTCCATTTATTTTATTAAAAATAAATATCCCATATTCAGTATGAATCAGCCCTGAGACAAGAAAACCAATTAGCCTAAAATATTATCAGCAGCATAATACTCTATAGTACTAGACATATCTTTTCAGAAGTAGGTTCCATTGAGTTAAACGGGACATGTGCCCAGGACAGACATTGTCCTCTTATCCAATGTTTTAATTTCCAAGCCTACTGTAAAGCAGTTTTGTTTTAAAAATGAAACGTTGCTATGTAAAGCATCAGTAATGCTAGTTACTGAGTGAACCATTTCAAACAACCTGTTTATGTTGAGCTATTTTAGCAGTTCTGTTAATAGAATGCTGTGGCCCCAAAAGATTCTTCATTTTAATGAATATAACATCATCTAACAATTGCCATGAGTATTGTAGCTGTGGAGAGTTAATTCTTTTCTTGATTGATGGTTAATGTAATTTTATTCAGTCAAAAGCCCCCTTAACTGCCCAATTTCTATAAAGTTCACTTAAATTTTTTTAGGTTTCAACATGTACATCTTGGATTTAGATCTGTCATACCATGGGGGAAATAAGGTTATACAGGGAGTCCTCAACTTATAACAGTTCATTTAGTTATTGTTCGAAGATATACCTACTGAAAAAAGGGACTTTGAATGTTTTTCAGTTATGATCTGTGACGTATCCCCATGATCATGTGATCAAAATTCAGATGCTTGGCAACTAATTCATACTTAGACTATTACTATGTTCCACGGTTATATAATCACTTTTTGCAATCCTTTGACAAGCCCAACGGGGAAGCCATATTCACTTAACAACCAGGTTACTAACTTATCAACAGCAGTGATTCATTTAACTATGTCAAGAAAGGTCATAAAATGGGGGCAAAATGCACAACAAATGTTTCACTTAATGTAATTTTGGAGCTCAGTTGTGATCGTTAAGTTGATGACTACCTGTACGTTATGTAGCAGTTACTTGTTACAAACACATAACAGAAGTCCATCATTCCCGTTGTCTAAAGATAGCTGTTTTCCCCATATGAAAAATCCAATCATGACAGAACGTTCTTGAATGAGGAGATATGCCACTTTTGGATGAAGCTAAAAAATTCCAGAGAATTACTGAAAGCCTGGCGCTTGGTCAAATCAGCCATCAACAGGCACATAGAACTAAACCACATATACATACAAAATCATTCATTCATACATACACACTGGTTAAAATGCAGTACTGTAGACTACTTCTGCCTGCCTGCCTGCAATTTGGCAGTTCGAATTTCACCAGGCTCAAAGTTGACTCAGCCTTCCATCCTTCTGGGATCAATAAAATGAGGAGCCAGATTGTTGGGGACAATATGCTGACTCTACACATCTTACGGATGTAAAGCACTGTGAAGTGGCATATAAGTCTAAATTCTATTGCTATTTTACCACACTCGTGAGGCAACAGATGGAGTACTACATACAGTTCTGGTCACCATGAAAAAAAATGCTGAAGCTCTAGAAACTATAGAAAAGAAAAAGATGATAAAGCATCTGGAGGTTAAATCTTATGATGAACTGTTGAGGGAGCTAGAGGTGGTGTCCAAACTTGGGAACTTTAAGACTTGTGGACTTCAACTCCCAGCATAGCTGGCTGGGGAATTCTGGGAGTTGAAGTCCACAAGTCTTAAAAGTTCCCAAGTTTGGACAACCCTGGTCTAGCCTATCAAAAAGAATTGGGACGAGATATGATGACTGTCTTCCAGTACTTAAGGGGATGTTACAAAGAGAGGATTGACCCCAAACAACCAGGGAGCAGGACAAGAAGTAATGGGTGGGTGCTTTTTAAAGAGAGATCTAACTTGGAAGTAAGGAGAGATTTTCAGCTGTAAGAACAATTAATGGAATAATGGAGGTTTTAAAAAGCAGACTGGACAGCCATTTAGTTAGGATAGCATAAGGTTGCCTGCCTTGTTGAACTAGAAGATCTTTGGGATCCCTTTCAGCCCTATTTTATGTTCTATAGTACCATTCAAAAGAGAAATGTTTTGAAAGAAAAACCAGAAAGTCTAGTTTCCTCTTGAAAAAGCTTATTTGGGACAACCGTGACCTGGATGACTGAGAATTTTCATAGACATTCAAAAAAGGGATCATCCAAAAGCTAACATACCACAATAACTCCTAACCAGCCACTAAAACCCAGATAAGCAATGAGCAATAACCCAATCAAGGAATTACCAACTGGGTAAACAATCTAGCCTAATCTAGGAATTGGCCACATAATATAGTTTGGAAGTGGTTGGTTTGATAGAGAAGTCTTTGTTATTCCTGGAAAACGTGGAAAATCATAGCCTCTCTAACTAGAAAGCACATCTGGTTTGGTAGGGAGGAAATGCAGCTTGGCTCCCTGTGGGGATTTTGCAATCTTTATCTTTTGTGACCTCAGATAGAGGTGTGTGAAGAAATCTCTTAATGAAATGAGGAACTTCTAATATCTTGAGATCCCCCCCCCCCACATCCCCAGTTTTATTTAGATTGTTGATATTTGCCAATTTCCCTATCTAAAGATAGGCTTTATCAGTTTCAGCCTTGGAGGCTTAGGAGTTCTTTTGTCCTATTGCCTGGAATTCATTTGGAGATCAGGGCTACCTGTAGCCTCTAGACACCTCCACATCCTGAGGTCATTAGCAGATTAATGAGCCAACAGATTTAGCAGCTCCATGAGCCTTCTAACCAACAACTACCTCTCCTGTGTCTGAGTTTTCCGTACAGATTTTAAATAAATGAAACCTCATTTAACAAATTACAAGCTTTATCAAGGATGTGCCAATTTACAAGAAGCCTAAAGCTACATATAAAAAAAGCCAGTAACATTAATATGTAAGCAGGACACCCAAGAGAGAAAATGGCAGGAAAGATAAGACTTCATAAAGGAGAGAAAGCAACACTAAAAAGCTAATATCAATCTAAAACTTTGGAGACTATTTTCTTTATCCAAATTATCTTACTGATTCTATTTTCCAAAAGATTTGGAAGAAAAGTCTACTATCTCAGACCCATTCAGGAAATAAGCTGTTTTCGTCTTTGTTGCTGTTTTCAGTCTATATGAGAGAGAAGAAAAAACCCTAAGAAATCCTGGCTTCTTTTCTTCGACTAAATTTAATAGTGTATTTCATGGAAAAAGAGAAGTGCATTTATGGAGCTAAGGAATAGCTTCTACGTTAAACTACTACACGCTTTATACCAGTGTTTCTCAACCTTGTCAACTTGAAGATGTCTGGACTTCAACTCCCAGAATTCTCCAGCCAGCGAATGCTGGCTGGAGAATTCTGGGAGTTGAAGTCCAGACATCTTCAAGTTGACAAGGTTGAGAAACACTGCTTTATACAGCAATGTCTCTCAATCTGGGCACGTGACATTGGGCTGGCTGAGGAATTCTGGGAGTTGAAGTCCACCCATCTTATAGCTGTTGGAAACTTCGCCTTACAGATGCCAAGTTGCAGAAATGGCAAAATTGGCTTGTTTGATTAAGAAAGTATAATTATTTATATAAAAGACTAAAAGCCCTTTACGGACATTTTTCTGAAAATGGACAAAAATGAACTGGTGATTCCGGATTTATTGATTAAAAGTTTGTCTATGGGAAGAAGAGAGTCAGGATTGTAATATTGGAAGACAATATTATATAGGCAATTGCTATGTTTGTAACTGCCACAAGGATTGAAAATCACTTCTTTAGGTATCTTAGTTTTCTTTCCTTTTTCTCATCTTTCTCTTTTTCTTTCATCCTTTTACATTTTCTTTCTTTTTCTGCTTTTTCTTTTACCGGTATCTTTCTATAGTTTTATCTACATAAAATCTTCTTTCTCTCTTTTTTAAAAAAGAGAGAAAGATAACACTGCTTTACATAAACCCTTAATTGGACTCAACTACAACTCCAATATCTATCTCCGTGGACAGTCAGGTTGGAGAAAACTGTCCTTTGCCCCGCATAGCCAGCAGTCACACGGCAACCTGAAATAGATGGCAGTTCCATTTACCCCGGCCTCTTAAGATAAACCTATGCTATCTGGCTGCAAAAATCCAGACGGTCACGAAACGGTACCCTAAAAAAAAATCTTTAAAACTCTGTTTACTGCCACCTGGTACGGGTCCGGATTTTGAAGGAGCAGAGAAAGGGGGGACGGGGAAAGGGGGAATGAAGAGGAAGAGAGTTTGGATCCCCACTACACTTCAGGCTGTCGTACGAAGAAGGCGAGGGAGACCGCGAGATAGCACTCCGAAGCGTCCTGCGCATGCTCCCCCCCGGGCGGGAGGAAACCCCGGCGCGTAAGTACCGGGAGTAAAGATGAGGCAAAAAGCAGAGCCGGCGTGGGAAGAGGAGCCGGAAGTGGCCGCCGTTTCCTCGTGATTGGGCGAGAGCGGGAGGCGGGACATAGCCGCCTCTGAGGTTCTGGAGCGGGGGGCGCGAGCCCCGCGCGTCCTGCCAAAGACCCTCGCGCATCCCGCCAGGTAAAGGGGGGGTAGTTAATTAGCCCTTTCCTCTTAATTAGTGAGGCGGAAGGGGCTCATTGGTGGAACCTAGCGCGGGCGTGGGGGGGAGGGCTTCGTTTTGGCAGCCTTTCTCCCCCCCTCCACCTCGTGCTTCTCCCCCAGGTGCGTTGGACTACAGTGCCCAGCGGGTTGGGCGTCCAGGAGTTGTAGTCCCAGTCTCTGGAGAGGGGGTGTCAGCCCGAACTTTCCCTCGCTTCCTGGTTTCCCACCTTTCCTGAGCAGCCCCAAGCCTGAAATTCCAGGGGGAAGAGGTCGAGGTATTTGCAGTCACTTATATATTTCTTTTTTTAAAAAAAAAAAATCTGATCAGTTTGGGGTGGGTGAGGGAGTTTAGGGGGCAGCTGTTTTTTTGTGTGGGGGGTCGTTTCCAAAAGAAAGGGGGACAGCTGATATTGCGGGGTTCAATCTAAAAGGTTTCTGTTGTTTTGGGTTGTGTTTTTTTCTTGCACACCTTTCACTGCTAAGGGCTAAGCAGTGAAAAGTTTTCTGGTCGTTCTGAAGTTTACAACTCTTGAGAAAAGGGTTGTTATTGTTGTTGTTGTTTTTGCCAAGGCTTAATGCCCTTAAAGCTTTGACCAAAAGTCTCTTTGCAAAAAAGCTGGCCCTGGATACCCCCACGCCATCCCACCCATCCTTGGCTTGAAACTTGGCTTTGGGAGGATGTTGCCTTGGGGAGAGCAAAGCAGTCTGGTGAGCTCATGGCCAGAAAGCCAGAAAACCCGTCTTGCTTTTAAGGAGCAACAGATGGAAACTTCTGGATGGGAGAGAAGACCAGGCAGATCAGTTAAAAAATTGCAGACCAAAGATTGTGCTCTTACATTTTTTGAACTTCCAGAGGGATATCTCAATAGTTTGCTAGCTCCTCATCCTTATTTTTGTCTACTTGCTGCAATTGAAAAATAGGGTCGACCAAACTCTTCTGCTCATTGTCTCCTTAATGCTCATTGACCCCCCCAAACATTTATTATAAGACAATAATTTAATCACTATTTCTTTAATGTACTACTACTAATAATAAATAGTCCCCTGGGGCCAATATTGGCACTTTGGAAAACCCAGCATAGACATTAGATCTATACAAGAATATAGCTGTAAGAGAAGTAGATGTGAGCTTCCTAGCAACGTTCTGTAAAGTAATATGCTCTGAATGTGTGGCACAAGTTATCTTTTTTTGTCAAAGTCCAGCTGGGAGTAGTTTTGACCATTGGACTGCATTCCATATGGGTTTAATTTTGATTTGTGCTTTGCACATATCACAGCACACTAGTGTTAGGAATTAATGTGTGAGACATGGCCTCTGCTGCCTCTGCTCTGATTAATATTTTAAGCTGTTCCTTGCTATTGCATACTCCTTTGTTTCTGTTTTAGGCTGTATGGAAATGAAAGTTTCGTTTCCTCGAATGAGACATCTTAATTTGGGCAGCATCAATAGCATTTGTGCACTATTTGTTAATTTGATACTAATATATTTTCAAATAACACAGGTTGGTTAGCCACTGTTGCAACACGATCCATTTCCGGGAAAAGAGATTCCATGTACAGCATTAAATTGGCGGTGCTAGTAGGCAGGGCGCATACACTCTGAGTATCTAGGTCAGTGTGGCACCGGGAAAATAAGACTCTAAAGCTTTTTAGCCCTGCTGCATTTTCCTGGTTTCATCCTGGACTGAAAAAGCTAGTCAGTTTCAACCACTGTTTGACAGTTTTAAACAATAAGGTGTTTTAAAACGAGGGTACCAAATCTCAGCTACTTTGCATTTCATTCCCCCCTCAAATATTGATACTATATGCAGAAGGAGAACTCCATTCTAAGGTGAAAAAATTAGCTGTTGGGTTTAGAAACAAACAAGATAAATATGAGTAACTGCTTGGTCTTCTAACTGTATATCTGTCTTGAATTAAAAGCTGAATCTAGGTTGGTTGAAGTGGATGTCTGGTTTTACACTGACTTTTAATGTATTTTACAGTTATGAATTAATTTATGTATCTCACCTTGCCCCACCTCTCCGAGGTATGGCAATTATCCACAATAAAATGAATGCACGAAATGCCACAAAATATATATTTAGTCTGAGGGAATTTTATGGAGAGATTACATAGCAAAATTGATTGTCTGTCTGTCTGTCTGTCTGTCTATCTATCTATCTATCTATCTATCTATCTATCTATCTCTATCTACGGTATCTATCTATCTACGGTATCTATCTATCTATCTATCTATCTATCTATCTATCTATCTATCTATCATCTATCTATCTACGGTATCTATCTATCTATCTATCTATCTATCTATCTATCTATCTATCTATCATCTATCTATCTACGGTATCTATCTATCTATCTATCTATCTATCTATCTATCTATCTATCTATCTATCTATCTATCTATCCATTCATACATCCATACATTTCCCACAATCAAGGAAAACACACAAATGGAGTTCACCAAAATGGTGTCAGTTTCAACTGTCCCCTGACTTCTCATATTTGCTTTGACGGGGGGCTGGAAGAAGCATTGTGGATACATTTATCAGTCTATCTAGAATTCCATCTCCCTTTGGACAGGTAGTTAACCAGCCATGTTTCTTCCCAGGTCATCATGGAGTTAAAACTCTGTTTATGACCATGGAAGACATTTTCTGGGTGGGATTTATTTATTTCATGTCTGACCTTTATTATTTATATAAATAACTCCAGTGGGTGAATATACCTAATGTTCCTTCTTCCTCCTATTTTCCCAACAACAACAACAAACCTGTGAGGTGGGTTAGGCTGAGGGGAAATGACTGACCCAAAGTCATCCAGCCAGTTTTTAATGCCAAAGGCAGAACTAGAACTCACTGTCTCTCGGTGATTGGTCAGAAGTCATCCACCGGCTTCCGTGCCGAAGGCAGAACTACAACTTACACTCTCCTGGTTTCCAGCTGAATACCTGATTGTTCACTTCAATATCATTTCAGTTCCATCATGGCGGACTCTAATACCTCTCCACTCAAACACTTTGTGTTGGCCAAGAAGACAATTACTGCCATTTTTGAAGAACTACTGAATTTTGTTACTGAAGGAGCAAACTTTGTTGAAGGTTGGTTTTAAGTCCAGATGGAGAAGGAATGCATATTTGGGGGAGAGTAAGGGTTGGGGGGGGGGGCGGAGGGCAGCTGCACTGGCCCATGTACGGGAAGATAGGGAGCAGCTGCATGAACCTCGCAAAAACTTAAATGATTCAAAGAGAAGTGTTTCACACTTTGGAATATTCCTGTGGTGTCCCTTTGGAAGGTGTTTGTTTCATCACTCTTTTAACAGTAGTTAAAATTCACAAATGTTTTATTGTACACAGTGCCACAAGCCGAATATCAGATTCCTTAAATTTTGGTCAGCCAATAAATTGCTGGCAGGTTTTCTGTTTCTTATAATAACTCTATAAAGGAAGAAATAGCCAAAAAATTGTGCCTCAACACACTTTATAACCGGAAAAAGGCCTCAAGCTAATTGTATCTTACTAATGTTGGTGCATGGGACGCAGTGGCTAAGATGCTGAGCTTGTTGTTTGAAAGGTCGGCAGTTTGGCGGTTCGTATCCCTACCTCCGCGTAACAAAGTGAGCTCCCGTTACTTGTCCCAGCTTCTGCCAACCTAGCAGTTCGAAAGCACGTAAAAAATGGAAGTAGAAAAATAGGGACCACTTTGGTGGGAAGGTAACAGCGTTCCGTGCGCCTTCGGCGTTTGGTCATGCCGACCACATGAGCATGGAGACGTCTTCGGACAGCGCTGGCTCTTCAGCTTTGAAACAGAGATGAGCACCGCCCCTTAAAGTCAGGACTACGATTAGCACGCATGTGCGAGGGGAACCTTTACCTTTAATGTTGGTGCTTTGATCTTTGTCCACCTATTATCTCTTGAATCATTGTTTTAGTTCTAATTGGCCTGAGAATGACACATGGACTCAGCTTCATTTGATTGATTAACGGCTCTAATGTCACAGAAGTATTAAAAAGATTTAGGTTATGAAACTGAGTGGCAGAGAGGGGGTTTGAGAATGGATTCATATTAATACAATACAATAGCAGAGTTGGAAGGGACCTTGGAGATCTTCTAGTCCAACCCCCTGCCTAGGCAGGAAACCCTATACCGTTCCAGACAAATGGCTATCCAACATCATCTTAGACTTCCAGTGTTGGGGCATTCACAACTTCTGGAGGCAAGTTCTTCCACTGATTAATTGTTCTAACTGTCAGGAAGTTTCTCCTCAGTTCTAAGTTGCTTCTCTCCTTGATTAGTTTCCACCCATTGCTTCTTGTTCTACTCTCAGGTGGCTTGGAGAATAGTTTGTCTTCCTCTTCTTTGTGGCAACCCTGAGATATTGGAACACTGCTATCATGTCTCCCGTAGTCCTTCTTTTCATTAAACTAGGCATACCCAGTTCCTGCAACCGTTCTTCATGTTTTAGTCTCCAGTCCCCTAATCCTCTTTGTTGCTCTTCTCTGCACCCTTTCTAGAGTCTCCACATCTTTTCTACATCGTGGTGACCAAAACTGAATGCAGTATTCCAAGTGTAGCCTTACCAAGGAATTATAAAGTGGTATTAACCCTTCACATGATCTTGATTCTATCCCTCTGTTTATGCAGCCAGAACTGTGTTGGCTTTTTTGGCAGCTGCTGCACACTGCTGGCTCATATTTAAATGGTTGTCCACTAGGACTCCAAGATCCCTTTCAGAGTTACTACTATTGAGCAAGGTACCACCTATACTGTACCTGTGCATTTCGTTTTTCTTGCCTAAATATAGAACCTTACTCTTTTCACCGTTGAATTTCATTTTATTAGTTAGTGCCCAATGTTCAAGTTTGTCAAGATCCTTCTGTATCTTAAGCCTGTCTTCTGGAGTGTTGGCTATTCCTGCCAGGTTGGTGTCATCTGCAAATTTGATGAGTTCCCCATTTATTCCCTCATCCAAATCATTGATGAAGATGTTGAAGAGTACTGGGCCTAAAAAAGAGCCTTGGGGTACTCCACTGCATACTTCCCTCCATGTAGATGCAGTTCCATTGAGGACTACACGTTGAGTGCAGTTGGTCAGCCAGTTACGAATCCATCTGGTGGTGATGCTGTCCAACCCACATTCTTCTACTTTATCTAGTAGTAGGTTATGGTCTACCTTATCAAATGCTTACTGAAGTCCAAGTAAACTATATCGACGGCATTCTGTGGCTCCTAAACAGCATTTAATAGCTGTAGTGCTTCATCAGAGAATTTCGATTTGAGTGACACCAATTAAATATTAGGAGCTTCTTAAAAATTGACAGACAATAATAATTCAGAATTCAAAACATCTGACTAACTGTGTGACACATAATACTTTATTGATGAACTGTTAGGCCATATCGGAATATAAAATACAAAATATAGAACAATAAGGATATTTGTTAGAAAGGAGCATAAAAGACATAAGTAAAAGAAAATGCAAATCATATTTCTGTGTCATCTCTACATTTTACCCAAATGATGCCCTAAGCCATTTTTATGTAGAGCAACAATTCATTTTTTCAGATCCTCGTAAAGTTCATTGCGATGAGGTGCCATGTTGAACTTCCAGTGACCAGTAAGGGAGAATGGGAGTGATAACACTAAATTTAACACACCTGCTCCCCCCCTTCATACCTGAGACCTTGTAACACTAATGAATCACATGACATCAGGGAAGGAAAACAGCTACTAGGACATTATCACTTAGGGGTATACTCACTTTTGTTGCCAGCAGACATCAATGGTTGTGTGTTGCATTATTTTGAGAGGACAGCACATTTACACTGTTTTACAAGCTGTATACTCACTCCTTTACATTGTAGCCAAGTGTCATTTCTTCAGTGTTGTCACATGAAAAGATATACTTAAATATTTACAAAATGTGAGAGGGGTGCACTCACTTCTGTGATATACTATATGCTGTGTCCGCTACTTGGCTCAGACAAAATGAGAAAAAGAGCCAGAGCAAGTTCCCACTTTGCCTGTTCAAAACTTAAGTTTAGAGAAATGTTTGACACTCCATTCTCCTCAGCCTGGCAGGTCCTGGCGCATAGTCCTTTGAAAACTCATAGTATTGGCACAAGGCAGCTTTTTGAGAAAATGTTTTCCCTTAATATTGCATGGATTTAGTAAAATTGCATGGAAAAAGTATTGTAGTACTGCAGTAGCCTTCTATAACTTGTTTTTCTCTCCGATGACAGAAACCCACAGAAACCCACAGCTTGAAAGCATAGCTACCATGGACGAACTTAAAAAAATACAAGCCTATAAAAACAAGCTGGCCGTAATTGGTGAAGTATTAGCACGACGGCATATGAAAGTAGCTTTTTTTGGCAGGTAAGGAGTTGCCATTTGTGGGAATAAATGGGTGAGGTTCTTCTCTTGGGAAATACGTTTTAAATTATTTAAAACACATTACCTGAGAAGTCATTAAAACCATACTTCACAGGGAAGTTAAGCTCAGAATTAAGAGTCACCCCAGTGCAGTTCCGTAGCCAATTTTCACTCAATGCTTGTACAATATGATTTCTGAGTAGATTATATCAGTCTCCGAAAAATATGGTAATGATACTGATATATAAGATTGTTACAGTGGCCTACAGGTGGAGTTTTTGCCTCACAATCAAGAGGCTGTGAATTTGATCCAAGGTAGAGACAGACATTTCTCTCTCTGGGCACACTGAGACTGTATCTGCTGAACAAAACTCCGCATTGGTGACAGGAATGGCATCCGGCCAGCTCCATTCAGTTGCCCGGGCTCCACCCCGCAAGGGATTATGGGGCCATTAATGAAGATGGTGAGGATATATGAGATGAAGGTAGCAAATGTACACAGTTTGCTTCAGAATCAAGACTTTCCAGACTGGCATCTGGAATTATTGCCCAGACAATTCATAATCTTGGCTGCAGTGTTTGATTTAAAAATTCATTATTTTCCGTTCTCTTCCTGCTCTGTCGTACAGAACCAGCAGTGGGAAGAGTTCTGTGATCAATGCAATGCTGTGGGACAAAGTGTTGCCAAGTGGCATTGGGCACACCACGAACTGCTTTCTCAGCGTAGAAGGAACTGATGGTGATAAAGCTTACCTGATGACTGAAGGCTCAGACGAAAAGAAGAGCGTCAAGGTGAGTCTTCCTCACGGCTCTTTTGCTGGTAGCCCCTTGAAATAAGGCAGGTCAGGAAACAGGCACCCTGGGAGATAAAAGAAGAACTCTGCAGTATTTTATCAAAACAGTAGTCCTTGATTTAGAGAGGTATGGTGGCCTAGATGTAGAGCTCTCATCTCACAATCTGGAGGCTGTGAGTTTGATCCTAGGTAGAGGGAGATATTTCTCTGGACACAATGAGAATATATCTGCTATGGGGGGGACGAGGACTCTTCATTGGCAACAGGAAGGGCATCTGGCCAGTAAACACTCTCCTCTATTCAGTTTCCCAAATTCCACCCCACAAGGGATTATGGGGTCATCAAAAGAGGAAATAGTGGAAATGCAAATCAATACTCGGAACATATTACCATTTATAGTGGACCTGTGAGGAGGCTAACAAATTTTGGAAAAGGATCAAAAATTGGCTGGAGACAATAACGGGTTAAAATAGAATGGAAACCTGAAATTTTTTTTATTAGGAATAATGTCTGCGAAATACAAAAAAGAAATCCAGTATTTAATACTACATATAATTACAGCGGCAAGGATTGCCTTTGCCCAGAAATGGAAAAACAAATTAATTCCAAGCGAAGATGAAATAATAAGAAAGGTTATGGATTGTGCTGAAATGGACCAACTAACTAAAGAAATCCAGGGAAAAGAAGAATCAGAATTCTACCAGATATGGGATAAATGGTATAGGTGGATGGAGGAAAGAAACAAGAATCAATGAAGGAATGCAACAAAACTCAAAAAATAATAGTTATGAGTAAAATAAGAGGGTTAAGAATGGTGAAATCCGAATGAAATACAATAGAAGGGGAAATAATATAAGGTGAGCGGTATCGATTGATAATTGCTATTAGAAAGAACAGGAAGCTCCTGTTCGTATTGTATTGTGTAAATGTGGTGTACGTCTTAAGTTTTGTGTGTGTGTATTTTACATGTTAATAAAAAAATTAAAAATTAAAAACAAAAAAAACAAAAGAGGAAGTAGTCCTTGACTTACAACCTTGTGTTTAGTGACTGCTCAAAGTTACAACAGCACTGAAAAAAAAGCGCCTTATTTGCCGTTTTTCACACAACCATTGTAGCCTCCCCATGATCCCCTGATCAAAATGCAGGCGCTCGGCCACTGGCATGTGTTCATGATGGTGGCAGTGTCACCTTTTGCAACCTTCTGACAAGCAAAATCAATGGGGGAGCCAGATTCCCTTAATAATGGTGTTACTAACTTAGCAACATAAATTTGGGGGGCAAAACTCTGGATGGAAGTCAAGGACTATCCGTATCGACTCAAATAACAAAATGTTGAAAAGTTGATGGAGTTTCCTCTCCCGTCTCCTTTATACCCAAAAGCATCGAGACAGGACAATTGAAGATTTCTTTTTCCTGGCAGAGCTCATCTTTTGCTAACAGCTGTTTCATATCTGCTCCAAGGTCATCTCTGTATTCCTCTCCATGTTTGGTAGAAAAGTCGGTAGTCATAGCTACAAGCAGTTTAGTTCCTCTTTTTACAAGCAGGGATTGGTTTCTCACTATCACAGAAAGCTTCTCCATTTTTTTTTAAAAAAAAGATCAGAGGGTTTGATGCAAAATCTGTAAAATTGTATTTTCTGTGATAGGAAATGGTGCAGAGCAGTGTTGGCTTAACTAGGCAACTTGTAGAGGTGTGGACTTCAACTCCTAGAATTCTCCAGCCAGCATACTGGTAGTCCTTAACATACAACCATTTGCTTAGTCGCTATCCGAAATTACAGTAGCATTGAAAAAAAGTGACCTATAACACAACGATCATTGAAGCCTTCCCACAGTTACGTGGTCCAAATTTGGTTGCTTTGGCAACTGGCATGTATTTACGATGGTTGCAGGGTCACATGGTCGCCATTTCCAAACTTCCCAGGGGGCTTCGGACAAGGAAAGTAAATAGCCTGGAGGCCATCTTTTTGCCCTATAAGATGCACTCCCCACCCCCCCAAGGTGGGTGGGAATGTCTGTGCGTCTTACAAAGTGAATATTACGGTGCGAGAGGGGGGTTGGTGCCTGTCACCACTGCCACCGGGGAACGCTGGAGCCTTCGCAGCCGAGCAGCTGATCGGCGGTTGGATTGACCTCCCAGAATACCGCCAATCAGCTGTTCTATGTGGTGAGGATTGCCATTGCTGTTCACTGCTGACCAATGGTGGTGGCGATAGCAGCAAATGGCATTGCCCGGCGGCAGCAGCAGCCCCAATGAACCATGTGCTGGGGCTGCAATAATGTACTGAAGCTGACCAGGCTGTTTGCTGTTTGATGCAAGGATGCTAGCCAGATGAATACCGGATGGATGCTTGGTGGCAGAGGCAGATCTTCTTTTTCTTGTTTTCCTCCACTAAAGTTAATCTGCACCTTATGGTTGAGTGCGTCTTATATGGTGGTTTGTTGCTGCTTCAAGTAATATTCAAGTGTCTTCAAGTTGTCATGTCACTGACCTTATCCTAACTTGTTCTTCCTTTGCAGACAGTCAATCAGCTCGCTCACGCACTCCATATGGATAAAGACTTAGAAGCTGGTTGCTTAGTTCATGTCTTTTGGCCTAAAACCAAATGTGCTCTCTTGAGAGACGACTTGGTCTTAGTAGACAGGTATAACAACTCTTTTGGATTCATTCCCAAGGTGTCTTCCTTTGAAACACACACTCCGTCTTGGCTGTAGCTTCCCATTGTTTCATTGTTCAAACCAGTCTCTGAAAAGACTAAGCGATTAAGCCAACTCTAGACTGCAGCTTAATATCCTGGCTTGTTCAGAAACGTTGAATCATAGGATCCAAAAAGAAAAGAAATTGTAATGAATGGGAAGTCTTCTTGACTTGTTTATTGAGACTCTGGAAAGAGTGCAGAGAAGGGCGACAAAGATGATTAAAGGCTTGGAGCGGTGGTGAAATTTAAAAAAAAAATCCCTACCAGTTCTGTGGGCCTGGCTTGGTGGTCATGTGACCGGGTGGGCATGGCTGCACAACTGACACACACACAATGTGAAAACAGCTGGACTTCACGCAGAATGGCCCCTGCAACAAGCAGGAACCTCATAGTCAATCAGGCACAGCTGATTGTCGTGCAGCTAATCGTCATAACTTTTAAAAAACTTTTTAGCATTTTTTACTACTGGTTCGGGGCGAACCGGTAGCATTTCGCCCCTGACTTGGAGAGAAAAACATATGAAGAATGGTTGCAGGAATTGAGTATGTCTAGTCTAGGGGTGACATGATAGGCAGTCTTCCAATGTTTGAGTGGCTGCCACAGAAAAGAGGGAGTCAACCTATTTTCTAAAGTACTTGAAGGCCAGACAAGAAACAATGAATGGAAACTAACTAAGGAGAGAAGCAGTCTAGAATTAAGGAGAAATTTCCTGACAATGAGAACAATTAATGCAATGGCTTGCCTTCAGAGGTTGTGGATGCCTCATCACTAGAGGCTTTTAAGAAGAGACTAGATGGCCAATTGCCTGGAATACTATATGGTCTCCTGCTTGAGCAGGGATTGGACTAGAATACCTTCAAAGTACCTTCCAACTCTGAGGATGTTCTATGTACAGCCCAAAACACATTCAGACTTTATCTTACTAAGCTATGATTGCGAGATGTTTTTCCATATTTTTCTACCTTTTCAAATTCCATCTATAATTCCCTTCCCTCATTTTGTAGTCCAGGTACTGATGTCACCACAGAGCTGGACACCTGGATTGACAAATTCTGCCTGGATGCCGATGTTTTTGTTTTGGTTGCTAATTCAGAGTCAACCCTCATGAATACAGTAAGTCTTCACCATTTTTTAAAGTGAGCCCTTCATTTCTTTTATTCACATTTCCTCTTCTCAAAGTAGAAAGCATATCTTGTTTTAAGAGTCTTAAGAACCCTCTAAGTTTGAGGCAACTGATCCAACAATTCACATACACTATATTGCCAAAAGTATTCGCTCACCAGGGGTGAGTTTCAACCGGTTCGCAGCGGTCCCTGCGAACCGGTTGGTCGGCGAACCCAGAAGTAAGTAACTTCCAGGAACGGCGAAGGGCCCACCCGTGCTCCTTACCCGGTTTTGACGAGTTCTGCGCTTCCACGCATTTACAGGACGCATACAGCGCCTGCGCGATCCTCCAAGAGCAGCTGGAGCATCGCACAGACGCTAGTACGCATGCGTGCACTGTGCGCGTGCACGAGGATGCCGCCAGCCCCGTTCCAACCGAACCGGTTGGAACGGGGCGAGAAACCCACCCCTGTCGCTCACCCATCCAAATAATCAGAATCAGGTGTTCCAATCACTTCCATGGCCACAGGTGTATAAAATCAAGTACCTAGGCATGCAGACTGTTTTTACAAACATTAGTGAAAGGATGGGTCGCTCTCAGGATCTCAGTGAATTCCAGCGTGGAACTGTGATAGGATGCCACCTATGAAACAAATCCAGTCATGAAAATTTCCTCGCTCCCACAGTCAACTGTCAGCTGCATTATAAGAACGTGGAAGTGTTTGGGAATGACAGCAACTCAGCCACGAAGTGGTAGGCCATGCAAACTCGTCCAACATCAGTGGGTGACCTCACAAATGCGCTTCTGGAAGAATGGTCAAAATTTCCCATAAACACACTCCTGTTGTGGACAGCCTTCCCAGAAGAGTTGAAGCTGTTATAGCTGCAAAGGGTGGACCGACGTCATATTGAACCCTATGGATTAGGAATGGGATGTCACTTACAGTAAGTTCATATGCGAGGAAAGGCAGGTGAGCGAATACTTTGGGCAATATAGTATAGGTATAAAATATCCCTGTCAAGGATCATTACCTGCGTTTAATTGCATTATTCTACTACACCCGTCACCCTTCTAAGCTAGCATCGTGAATATTCCTGTTAGCTGATATTAAATATGATCCCATAGGAGGGAAATCTTGAATTACCATATTTCTGGAGTGTAAGAGACATTTTTTTCTCCCTAAAAGAGGGTGAAAATTTGGTTGCATCTTATACACCAAATGTAGCTCCGCCTGCCCACTGGCCCTCACCCTTTGGCCTCTGCATCCCGCAACTTTCCTCATTGCAGCAAACAGCTTGTTTTCAGCTTCAGCACAGCCTGTTTAGCACAAGAATAGCAGTAGCAGTTAGACTTATATACCGCTTCATATGGCTTTCAGCTCTCTCTAAGTGGTTTACAGAGTCAGCATATTGCCCCCAACAACAATCCAGGTCCTCATTTTACCCACCTCGGAAGGATGGAAGGCTGAGTCAACCCTGAGCGGGTGAGATTTGAACAGCCGAACTGTAGAACTGCAGTCAGCTGAAGTAGCCTGCAGTGCTGCATTTAACCACTTCAGTTTCAGCTTCAGCACAGCCTGATTAGCACAAGCAGCTGATACTTGGTTAATTCGTCCTCCCGACTATCAGCTGTTTCAGGCTGCAGGGATTGCCATTGCCTATTCACAGTACTTTTTCAGCCCTCTCCAAGAGGTTTACAGAGTCAGCATATTTGTCCCCAACAATCTGAGTCCTCATTTTACTGACCTTGGAAAGATGGAAGGCGGAGTCAACCTTGAGCCTGATGAGATTCGATCTGTCAAACTGCAGGCAGCCAGCAGCCAGCAGAAGTAGCTGGCAGTACTGTACTCTAATCACTGCACCACCATGGCTCAGATAGGAGGGTATAAATTATAGGATACAATTATAGGGTATAACTAAATTAGATGGGAGCTTTTTAGGGACTCCTGTTTTTGCTCTCTGTTTTATCTTTTATAGTTGTTTCTTTTCATTTCTGATTATTTCCAATTTTAAGTTCCTTTGGAAGATTTTACACAGTGGAAAAGTAGCACAGCTGGAAAGTATCATCTTTGCAAAGTAAAACGTCAGATGTTTTGGAAATTTATTGGGACAGAAAGTAAATCGAATGTCAACATGACTGTAATTTCGATTAGCTACCTGCTGCTGAATGATCAATTTGAATGAAGTTAGAAGATCTTGTTTGTATCTTCTTTGCAATTGGATCCCAGACAGAATTATGACTCTTTGGATCTGCGAGTCAATTAAAAACTCAGAAATCTTTATTTTCTGAAGTGAAGTTCAGAAACTCCTCGGTGGCTTGTCTAGGGCTTGTCTAATCTGAAAGACTGGAAGTAAAATAAAATAAAAAGGGGCGATAAAATACTATTTCAGTCATCCATCCTTAAAAACGATTGTAAACAGTTCTTCTTGGGCCTCCTAGAAGCAGCTCTGCAGAATAAGGAAAGTAATGAAGCCGTATTCTTTGCCAAATTGATGAGTAACTAGCTGTTCCCCAAAAGCTCTTTCAATAGATCTGTGTTTGTCTATATCGACTCTACCCTGAATTAAGGGATTACAGGGTCATAAAAAGACGAGTTTATATCGAGATCCATATCTGTGTCTCTATTTTAGGAGAAACATTTTTTCCACAAAGTGAACGAAAAACTTTCTAAACCAAACATCTTCATCCTGAACAATCGCTGGGATGCTTCTGCGTCAGAACCTGAATACATGGAGGACGTGAGTTACGGATTCGTCATTTTCTTGGGAAAAGGAGTTGATGGGTGCTTAGAGTGGCACTTAGGTCCTTACATTCATTTAAGGCAGGGGTGTCACACTCAATTTCACTGAGGGTCGCACATCAGGGTTGTATTTGACCGCGGGGGGTGAGGACAGTTCAACGTCACTTGTGTCCGGGGTGCCTGTGGTGGCCTGAAGGCTCTGCCAGTGAAAATAGGCTCCCGAGCTCCGTTTTTGGCTGTGACGGCCTCCTGCAACCCTCTGCCAGCGAAAACGGAGCTCAGGAGGGCTGTGCACATCCTCCCGAGCTCCGTTTTCGGCTGTGATGGCCTCCTGCAACCCTCTGTCAGGGAAAATGGAGCTCAGGAGGGCTGTGCACATCCTCCCAAGCTCCGTTTTTGGCTGTGACAGCCTCCTGCAACCCTCTGCCAGCAAAAATGGAGCTAGGGAAGCCTGCAGAGGCATTGTGAGCCAGTTCGTGGGCCTTAAGTTTGACACCCCTGATTTAAGGCGACAGTCAAGGAAATCTTATGAATTCAGAGATTTTCTTCCCAAAGTACAGAGGCAGTACAGAGAAATTAGAAGTTGCTTTTTGTGTCTTGTAAATGGATGGGAGACTGATTGATGATCCCATGCACTATCATTGTCATTCTGCAGGTACGCAAACAGCACATGGAGCGTTGCCTGACTTTCTTGGTGGATGAGCTCAGGGTTGTGGACCGTTCTGAAGCCCAAAACCGAATTTTCTTTGTTTCAGCCAAGGAAGTTCTCAGTGCAAGGAAGCAAAAAGCTCAGGGCATGCCTGAAGGAGGTGTGTATTCTGTCAGGCCTGGAAGCCATATTTTGCCTTGGGCCTTCAGGCCTGCCACATTTAATGCTGTGGGAAACTGGGAGGGGGGGGGGTTATATGGAGCATGGGAAATGTAGTCAAAATAACATTCCTTTCTCCAAGAGTCGAGGACACCTTGCCCTGCGCCTGGAGTGGTGTGACTGGGAGGCTTCTCCAGTGTTGGATGGCGCCTGATTGGATGATGTGATGGACATGTGGGAGCTGGGCAGTGACTTGAACAATCACTTGGGTGGGGAAAACCTGAAAGCTTTCAGATTCGGGTTTTCCCAGATGTGCCAATATGACATCTCTAATAAAATGGATCTTTGGGGAAACTTGAGCCTCAGAGTCTTCTTTCGTTAGGGGTGTTTCTTGGAACCCTGACAGATTGCAAATTAGGTCCACTTTCTAGCGGTGATGGTCCTTAACATCTTTTGAAGGTTGTCTATTTTTTTTCCACCCCTGAAGCACCCGTCAATCCTAAGTCTAATGCAGCTTCAAGAAATTGTCTCTTCACCCACTTTTTTGTCTTCTCTTGTAGGTGGCGCAATCGCTGAGGGATTTCAGACACGGTTCCAGGAGTTCCAGCATTTTGAAAAAATATTTGAGGTAAACCTCCAGAGTGTCTAAAGCAGATTGAGTGGACCTATGCATATATAGCCTATGTCATCCATAAATCTGTCCATTCCAGGATTATCTGCAGAAATAAAGGCATTTTGAGCTTGGTGGGTTTTCTTAGAGAGCCAGAAGAGAGCTGCATTCAAATAATTATGAATGACTCTTACATTCAGCTAGCTTTGCACATTAGTGCAACGTGTAGTTCTGTTCTCTTCCAGTGACTATCTTGTTCATCGGAAAGTCAAGAGAATCCAACTGTTTTTCTATCGTAGATGTTTCTAGGTTAGGCTTATTATATTTCTGTGTTCTCCAGGGCTGCAGTTTTATTCTTGCGGAAATCCAATTTATTTTTTCTTTTTTTAGATTCAGTCATAAAAACATGACGTAACTGACCTCTTTCTCTCTGCCCGCCATGTTTTACTCTGAATATGACAACAACGGATGTATTTCTGTATCCGATACTTGGCAGCTAAGAGTGAATTTATATTGAACTACTGCTGATAACATGGCATTACCCGGGCATTTATTTATAGGGGGGAAATATCCAGATCAAATATAATTTCTAATGTTGAATTTTCCCCCTACCAGAGGGAGCCCCCTTGTGGAGTACTGTGAAGCCGTTACCATGGCAACTCCCCTGTGCTGTGCAGTAGAAGCCATTTTACGGTCGTACAGTAGAAGCCATTTTAAGGCACAGCAGGCTGTAGCTTAACAGAACACCCACACAGTATTTATTTCCAGGGAGTAAGTCTTCTGTGTACCAAGTTTGGGGGAAATTGCTCGAAGCGTTTCAGAGTTATGCTGGGACACATGCACACACACACAAACATATATAATCATTCTTAAAATGCTTCTGGGGTCTGTGGGACTAGTAGGCAATGGTAAAGCATGGTCTTCACTGTAATGTAAGAAAACTTGGATGACCGCCATTTCCTTCCCTGTTCTAGAAGGCAGCAAAGGTTGATATGAGACATCACAGAAGAAGCGTTGCAGTTCTCACAAAATAGGAACTAGTCTGATCCTTGTTAGCTGCCATCAGACGTTTAATGCCATTTTATTTCAGTGAGGCTGGCTAAAAAAAAGGAGAAGCTGGATGACCATGTGACTATATGTATTGTTGACTATCATTGGTCTTGTGGTGTATGCCACCATGTCATATCATGGCGTGTCTTTTTTGTGGCAGCCCAGCCAGCATCACCATTGACTGAGGTAGTTTGCAAACACTGTTTAAGAAATAAAAGAGGAGGAGGAGGAAGAGATGTACGACAATCACGTTTCCCTGATTCAGGTCTTGCCCAGCTTCAGAGATTAAAATTCTTGACTAAGAAGGAACTTGAGTGTTCTCTCAAAAAAACCTGTAGTGTTATGAATGCTTTGCTAACACCTTTTGTAGAAAACACAACCCAGAATCTTCTCTTTGCATGAAAATCAGTTCTCAGCATCTCTAAGAAGAGTGGAGAAATGCAGGGTGGGTAGAGTGGAGGCCAATTTGAAAAAGGATAAAAGGCTGTGGACGTCTTCAGGAGAAAAACTAACCAACTGTAAATAGCCAAGCATCCTGCAGGGAACTGGTGGCGCAGTGCTTAGAATGCGGTATTGCAGGCTAACTCTGCATTCCACTGCCAGGAGTTCGATCTTAACTGGGTCAATGTTGACTCAGCCTTTCATCCTTCCGCGGTAAAATGAGGACCCAGATTGTTGGGGGCATACCGCTTAGAGAGGGTTGTAAAGCACTGTGAAGCGGTATATGTGTCTAAGGGGTGTTGCTATAAATGATCACATCTGCTATATAAAAATAGCAATAGTGCTTAGACTTATATACCGCTTCACAGTGCTTTACAGCCCTTTCTAAGCGGTTTAAAGAGCCAGCATATTTGCCCCCAACAATCCGGGTCCTCATTTTACCCACCTCGGAAGGATGGAAGGCTGAGTCAACCTTGAGCCGAGTGAGAATTGAACTCCCAGAGTGAGCAGTGAGTTAGCCCTGCAGTACTGTATAATAGGCACGTGGTGGCTCAGTGGCTAAGATGCTGAGCTTGTCGATCAGAAAGGTCGGCAGTTTTAGCGGTTCGAATCCCTAGCGCCGCGTAACAGAGTGAGCACCCATTACTTGTTTCAGCTTCTGCCAACCTAGCAGTTCGAAAGCATGTAAAAAATGCAAGTAGAAAAATAGGGACCACCTTTGGTGGAAAGGTAACAGCGTTCCGTGCGCCTTCGGAGTTTAGTCATGTCGGCCACATGACCACGGAGACGTCTTTGGACAGCGCTGGCTCTTCGGCTTTGAAACGGAGATGAGCACCGCCCCCTAAAATTGGGAATGACTAGCATGTCTTACTTACTTACTTATCTTACTGCATTCTAACCACTGCGCCACCACAGCTCTTATTTATCGTCTCTTAAGACCTGGAGGACTTGTGATTGATAGCCTTGAAGGAAATAATGAGAAATGTTCTGTCCTTTTTTTTGTTTTGCTTTAGGATTGGCGGTCAGTTTAGAAAGCCAAACACCTGTATTAAGCCAGGCCGCCCAAAATCCAGGGAAAGGGCCTGCTAGCCAAGTCATTCAACTGACCTCTTGAAGATGGGCCTGGCTAGAGATGAACTCTTAAAGCAGGAGTGTCCAAACTTGGGAACTTAAAAGACTTGTGGACTTCAACTTCAGCATGGCTGGCTGGGGAATTCTGGGAGTTGAAGTCCACAAGTCTTTTAAGTTCCCAAATTTAGACACCCCTGTCTTAAAGTGTTGGCTGAAAGGTTTTCCTGCTCCAATACAGACCTCTCTCTGTCCTGATCTTGTCAATGAGAGGGATCATGTGAACTGATTGTCTGCTTTTATTATCTTCTCTCTTTTTTTCAACCCTGAGGTATGGCTAATGTTTCTTATAGCTTCCTACTCTGGACTTGTTTGTTGTATAGTCTGCCCTCTTCAACCTGTTTGCTGACCTGGAATTGGACTTTTCCTGCGAATCTCGTCTAGCTCTAACAATGTGCTCTTCTTCGTGTGAATCACTTGCTTTTTCATTACTGATTTCTAGATCTACTTCGTCGAGCGTAATGGCTCTTGTCTATTATTTCTATTTTATATCTCCTTTGCTTCTTACTCTCTCTTTTTTTTTGGCCGGTAACCCTTATTAAGGTTGAGAGTGCGCGCTGCAATTTTAAGTTCTGTTAGGATACATTCAAGAGTCTAGGAGAATGCAGTGAATAAGAAAATAAACTCTCTCTCTTGGTAAACAGGTGAATAAACACGTGTAGTGTTAATACCACTTTATAATGCCTTGGTAAGGCCACACTTGGAATATGGCATTCAGTTTTGGTCGCCCCGATGTAGAAAAGATGTGGAGACCCTAGAAAGAATGCAGAGAAGAGCAACAAAGATGATTTAGGGGACTGGAGACTAAAACCTATGAAGAACGGTTGCAGGAATTGTATATGTCTAGTTTAATGAAAAGAAGGACTAGAGGAGACATGATAGCAGTGTTCCAATCTCTCAGGGGTTGCCACAAAGAAGAGGGAGTCAAACTATTCTCCAAGGAACCTGAGGGTAGAACAAGAAGCAATGCTGAATACCACCTCTGACCCTCCTGGAGCAGTAACCATGGGTGCATGAAGCCATAACTAGTTCATTTGTCAGGGTTCCGACAAATGCCCTAATTAAATCATGATCCATATCATTCAAAAACCAAAGCTGGCAAGCACTGGCAGGAGCAGTGGTGGCACAGTGGTTAGAGTGCAGTACTGCAGGCTACGTCTGCTGACTGCTGGCTGACTGCAATTTGGCAGTTCGAATCTCACCGGCTCAAGGTTGACTCAGCCTTCCATCCTTCCGAGGTGGGTAAAATGAGGACCCAGATTGTTGGGGGCAAATAGGCTGACTCTGTAAACCGCTTAGAGAGGGCTGTAAAGCACTGTGAAGTGGTACATCAGTCTAAGTGCTACTGCTACTTCTAGCTGCAGACTTTCAAAAACTCAAAATGGCAGCCCTGTAGTGCAAATTGAAGCTCCTCCCACTTATGTGCTTTACATATCCCTCGGACACCTCCAATATATGCATTCTCCTCATTTTCCCACTAGCTTCTCAGGAGTTCATCCAAACCGTAATATAAATCACCCGTAGCAGCTAATTCTGTTGAGATTCCCAATTGCTGGCGTTAAGTGGAATTTTTTTTGGTTAATTGTTGCCTTTATCGTTCTTTTTACTTTCTACACATTACTGTTAGCTGAACTGTAAAAGGGAGCAGGATTTCACTGCTCTAGAGTTGGGGTTTTGGTTACTGCTTGTCCTTTTTTTGTTGTGGTTCTGTGTGTTTTGTTTTTCTCCCCACCCCCTTTGCTTTATTTTATACCCATGTATACCTCTGATCGCATCAGAGCGTTCTCTGAAAAGCTCGAAATTCCCCAGTGTTTTGATGACGGAATTGCAGTAATGTGTGTTGTGGCTTGGGCCCCTCGCAGGAGTGTATCTCGCAGTCAGCTGTGAAAACCAAGTTTGAGCAGCACACTATCAGAGCTAAACAGATCCTTGAGACTGTGAAAAACATTATGGACAACGTAAATGTGGAGGCAGCCCATCAAAGGTAGGTCTCTCCTGTTGCATTTGCCTTGTTGCCTAAAACCGAACAAAACCACCAGGTTGCGCTGACCTTTTCTCACCCATTAGTAGGAGGGGAGTAGAGCAGAGGAGGAAAGCAGGTTTGGAGACTTTGCCCGTGACACTGGAGTGGCCCATTCCTGAGTTCCTAGAGTCCCATGGAAACACGGAACGGTCTTCAACTCACGTTTATTATTAATATTCATTCATTCAAGAGCCATGGTGGCGCATGTGGTTAGAGTGAAGTACTGCAAGCTGCTACTGCTGACTGCTGGCTGCCTGCAATTTGGCAGTTCGAATCTCACCAGGGTTCAAGGTTGACTCAGCCTTCCCTCCTTCCCAGGTCGATAAAATGAGGACCCAAATTGTTGGGGGGCAATAGGCTGACCCTGTAAACCGCTTAGAGAGGGCTGTAAAAGCACTGCGTAGCGGTATATAAATCTAAGTGCTATTGCTATTAAGGAGCTCAAGTTGTTTGCAGGTATGATAATTTAAAACCCTTAAAATAGGTTTGCCAGTTTGGTGCAGTGGTTAAAGTACCAGGTTGGAAAAAGAAGGAAGAAAGGAAGGAAGGAAGGAAGGAAGGAAGGCAGGAAGGAAGGAAGGCAGGAAGGAAGGAAGGAAGACTGTGAGTTGGAGTCCTGCCTTGGGCAGCTGGGTGACCTTGGGACAGTCACTGCGAGAACTCAGTCCTAGAAAATAGGCAATGGCTAACCCCTTCTGAAAAACATTGCTAAGAAAGCTGCAGGGAACAGTCCAGACAGTTGCCAGGAGTCAGTGCTGACATAGGCACTAAATATACACAGTAATCCCTTAATTTGTGGTAGGCTGGGGCGACTCAGTGGCATTGGGGCGACTCAGTGGAGCTGAGCATTTATTGGCCGGATGCCCTTCCTGACACCTATGTGGAGTTCGCAGCAGATTTCTTTTTCCTTTGTGCCCTGAGAGAGACGCACACATCTGCCAGGGTATCTAGGATTGGACTCTCAACCTTCTGAGTGGGAGGCGAGTGCCTTCGCCACTAGGCCAACCATGCCCCTCACAGTCCTAGTAAGCAATAAAAAGTGCAAATAATTAAAGCAAGGCTCCTTTTAGAAAAAGGCAGGCTAGCTCTGGAAGTGAAGAGGCATGGCTGCAGAATCCAGCCACATGTGCCTGGCAAAAGAATTCTGTGCATGCTTGGTCTGTTGCCATGGGCTCTCCCTTCCATGCTCCACCTCCAGATTCTGCCTTCCAAGTTACCATATTTTTCGGAGTATAAGACGCACCAAGATTTTGAAGAGGCAAATTTTAAAAAAAAGTTTTTGCACTTTGCAGACCTCCCCAAAACGGCTTGTTTTTCACAAAAACAGGCCCATTTTTTGAGAAAAAAAGGGCATGGGTAGCCTTTAGGAGGCCTATAGAGTGCTCCTGGGGGCTGTGGGGTGCAAAAACGAGCAAAAAACATCCCATTTTCCGCTCATTTCTGCCCTTCCCAGCCCCCAGGAGCACTCTGGAAGCCGCCTAAAGGCTATGCATGGCCATTTTTGCGAAGGGAGGGGGGGTTTCAGGAGACCAAAAATGCTTTATTCAGTGTATGACACATCCAGGTTTTCACCCTCTTTTTAAAGGGAAAAAGCTGCATCTTATATTCTGAAAAATACAGTAATTAATGGCTGGCTTCAGGCAGGGAGTGATCTACAGAATTATCTGGGTTCCGTGATAATCAAAAGGTATATGTGACCCTTTAATATCAACGTTAAGCACATTGCTCAAAGGACCAGGATTAAGACCAGAGGAGAAAAACAGTCTTAAAATGGGTTTGAGCTGCAAATTGAATTGGTTCTCCCTGCTCTTAATTTTGCCTGGAATCTACCTAGTAGGGTTGGTAAGCCCCTCTGTTAGTCTGAGTTCATGTCCACCAGAGGCTGTTGGCTGCTTTTCCCCCTGCCTTAGAGTGCATTCGATGGAAGAGCGAGAAGACCAGAAGGACAGGTTGGAATTTGTACGAAACCAGCTCAACCTTTTAACAGATGAGGTTAAGAAGAAAATTAAAGATGTTACGGAAGAAGTTGCCAACAAGGTAAGTAGCCAAGAGATCTGTCCCAAATCCCTAACTCCGTTCTCAGCACATGGGTTTTCCACATAACCACCCCAATGGCGGGATTCAAATATTTTTACTACAGTTCTGTGGGTATGGCTTGGTGGGCATGACGTGGCTTGGTGGGCATGACAGGGGAAGGTTACTGCAAACCCCCATTTCCTCCCGATCAGCTGGGACTCGGGAGGCAGAGAATAGATTTGGCGTGGCCAGTCAGAGGTGGTATTTACCGGTTCTCTGAACTCAAAATTTCTGCTACCGGTTCTCCAGAACTGGTCAGAACCTGCTGAATACCACCTCTGACCCTCCCGGAGCAGTAACCATGGGTGTATGAAGCCATACCTAGTTCATTTGTCAGGGTTCCGACAAATGCCCTAATTAAATCATGAGCCGCTATAAATCCATTAGTTGGCATGTACCCAAGTGAAGCCAGCTTTGACCCCACGGCCCGAGTATGCTTTGTGAGTTGGCACATGTCCTTACTGAGCTTTTAGCAGTGTTGGTACCTGCTCCACCACTACAAAATTCTTGTAGGCTAAGTGGTGGAAATCTCTTGAGTAATTGGAGGTAGGCTGCTTATCTTACATCAAATCTTCTCTCCCTTTTATTTTGGAAGCAATTATTAGCCTACCCTGCAGGGCTCTAAAGAGGATATCAGGTTGTAGTGGAAAGATGTCACTCGTTTCTCCTGACTCCTTACTCAGGCATGTGTCATGTTTTCTAGGTGTCTTCTGCCATGACTGATGAAATCTGTCGGCTTTCAGTTTTGGTAGATGAGTTTAGCTCTGATTTCCATCCATCTCCACAAGTTTTGAAACTTTATAAAAGTGTAAGTTCTCTCCATTGGCTTTCCATTCCTTGGCTAGTGTTGATTTCTGTGGATTGGTTTTGGTGTGTGTGTGTGGGGGGGGGGGTGTTACTTGCATATCAACTACTTGAGCATCATATGTACCAATTCCTGTGGTGTTAATACGTAGAGTTCAGAACTGGTCAAAGTTGCATAAACTTGCCTTGTGATGTTTTAGCAAAAGGAGGAATAAATCTGGCTTCATGGTAAAGCTCATGATTTTCCTTTTGCCAGGAACTCAGCAAGCACCTAGAGGAAGGATTGGGAAGGAACCTGGCAGTCCGTTGCTCCAGTGAAGTCAACAGCTCTATGCATCAATCCCAGCAAGAAATTATTGGTAAAGAAGAATGAATAAATACTGACCTTTTGACTTCTCCCCTTCCCTCACCCTGCATATGTGTGTGCTTATATATGGAATTCATTTCAAGAGTCAACTCTTGCCCTCAGTTACTTAAAACACCAAAAAAAATTTAAAAACCTACAGTGTCATTTCTCAAAACGACGCTATAGGACACTGCACACCAGAAACAACCAGACACAAGGACAGTTTTTTCCTGAATGCCATCACTAAACAACTAATTCCCACAACACTGTCAAAATATCTACTGTATTACTATTCTACAATATCTACTGTATACTATTTGGCAGCTATCATAAAAGCCAACACAGTTCTAGGCTACATAAACCAAGGGATAGAATCAAGATCACATGAAGTGTTAATACCACTTTATAATGTCTTGGTGAGGCCACACCTGGAATGCGGCATTCACTTTTGGTCGCCACGATGTAAAAAAGGATGTGGAAACTCTGGAGAGAGTGCAGAGAAGAGCAACAAAGATGATTAGGGGACTGGAGACTAAAACACATGAAGAACGGTTGCAGGAACTGGGTATGTCTAGTTTAATAAAAAGAAGGACTAGGGGAGATATTATAGCAGTGTTCCAATATCTCAGGGGCTGCCACAAAGAAGAGGGAGTCAAACTATTCTCCAAGGCACCTGAGGGTAGAACAAGAAGCAATGCGTGGAAACTAATCAAGGAGAGAAGCAACTTGGAACTGAGGAGAAATTTCCTGACAGAACAGTTAATCAGTGGAACAGCTTGCCTCCAAATGTTGTGAATTCCCCAACACTGGAAGTCTTTAAGAAGATGTTGGATAGCCATTTGTCTGAAATGATATAAGCTTTCCTGCCTAGGCAGGGGGTTGGACTAGAAGATCTCCAAGGTCCCTTCCAACTCTGCTATTGTATTTGTATATGTATTGTATTATTATTCTCTTCCTTCCTAGAACCTACCTCTTTCCACTTATGACTATAACCATGCTGCTTGTATCTTTAAATTTTATATTGTGTTATTTGTTTCCTAGTATAATTTGATTACTTATTAGTAACCTATGACTATCACTGTGTGATGTATCTTATGATTTTTGATGAATGTATTCTATTTTATTTTTCTTTATACACACTGAGGGGATATGCCCCAAAGGCAAATTTCTTGTGTGTCCAATCATACTTGGCCAATAAAGAATTCTATTCTATTCTATTCAGTAGGTCTTAAGAAAACATAAGAAGAACAGTTACAGGAATTGTGTATATCTAGTCTAATGAAAAGAAGGACCAGGTGTGACACGATAGCAGTGTTCCAATATTTCGGGGGCTGCCACAAAGACAAAGGGGTCAAGTTATTTTCCAAAGCACCAAAAAGCAAGACGAGAAACAATGGATTGAAACTAATCAAGGAAAGAAGCAAGCTAGAAAAAAGGAGAAATTTCCTAATGGCAACAGCAATCAACCAATGGAACAACTTGCCTTCAGATGATGTGGGCGCTCCATCATTAGAACATTTCAAAAAGAGACCAGACAAATATTTATCTGAAATGGCATAGGCTCTCCTGCTTGAGGAGTGGGTTGGACTAGAAGACCTCGAGGTCCCTTCCAACTCTTTATGTTCTAAATCAGTGGTCTCAACTTTAAGACTTGTGGACTTCAACTCCCAGAGTTCCTCAGCCAGCAAAGCTGGCTGAGGAACTCTGGGAGTTGAAGTCCACAGAAAGTTGCCAAGGTTGGAGACCACTGTTCTAAATAATGCCATCCTTATAGCTTTGGGTCTGGGTTTCTTGGAGAAGCAAGAAAAAAAACCCGTTTAATATGCTTTTTTTTCACTCGAGGCTTTTGTTTTTCTTCCGCTCTAGAAAATCTGCAGTCCCTCTTGCCTTTGGAGGTCCAGAACAAGCTCCATTTGCTGATTCCATGCCGGCAATTCGACCTGAGCTACGATTTGAACTGCAACACCCTTTGCTCAGATTTTCAAGAGGATATCACCTTTCGCTTCTCCCTGGGCTGGGCGTCCCTTCTTAGTCGCTTCCTAGGATCTCAACACGCCCATCGGGTCCTGCTCACCATGGCTGAACCGGCTCTTTCGGTGAGTGCTTCAGAGGATTTCATTCTAGTGCTTGCGTAGATGGGGGCCTTCGTGCATGCACATGGGTTTGAATAGCGGAGATCGTGCCTGAGACCAGTCACGGGTCATGATTTTGAGCAGCTGCCAGAAACAGTGGTAAGGGAACCTTGTGGTACCTGAGTGCCACTGGTTGTGCTTGACTGTTCGGAAGGATCATCATCGTCATCTCCTTTTAGCAACCCCATAATCCCTTGAGGGATGGAGTCTGGGCAACCAAATGGAGCTAGCGGCGTGTTTTAATGGCCGGATGCTCTACCTGTTGCCAATGCAGAGTTTTTTTTTCAGCAGATATATTCTCAGTGTGCCAAGAGAGAGAAATATCTGCCTTTACCTAGGATCAAACTCCAACTCTAGGCCACCCCACCACTTACTGTTCAGAAGGATGCCCCTGATGAAATAGCAGAGAACTAGACTCTTTCCCAAATTTGATGCACCGTGTGTCTTCTTCAGACGTACCCTTGGTAGCATTTGATTGGCTCATGAAGGCACGAATGGAGAGCTCTTACGAATAACCCAGCTCTTTGCATTTTCCCTCCCCTGAGCAGACTTACTGCAAAGTTTATTATTATGTAAAACATTTCTATAGCTACCCATCTTTCAATCAACACTGGGCAACTCCCAGTCAAAAATTAGAAGAGATATAAAAGCAGCTTGCAGGCTGCCTGCAATTTGGCAGTTCGAATCTCACCAGGTTCAAGGTTGATTCAGCCTTCCATCCTTCCGAGGTGGGTAAGATGAGGACCCAGATTGTTGGGGGCAAATATGCTGACTCTGTAAACTGTTTGGAGAGGGCTGTAAAGCACTATGAAGCGGTATATAAGTCTTAAGTGCTATTGCTGTTGCTATTTTAAAGCGAACTCAATTTATTAAAACATTGAAAGTAGCAAAACCAGGCGCCCATCTCTTCTAATGTGTAGTTATTCTCCCAAAGCTTGGGGAAAACGCTGGTCCTTAAAGCCTTGTGGAAGGCTAAAAGGTTCAAGGCCTGTTGAACATCATGGGATAGAGAGGGTTCCATGGGGCAGAGGCTGCCACAGAAAAAGCACGCCTCCCAGCTCCCATCAGATGACAATATTTAGGGGAAAGGAATGTAGAAACGTGCCCGCCCTATCTGACTTGGTAAAGTGGGTAGATGTCCTTGGGGGAA